>NC_064288.1:37770323-38137888 GCF_019186545.1 Solanum stenotomum
GTGAGTCCTCCATTCCGGGGACGTTGCTCATGATCTTTTGCGATGTATAAGACCTTTTTCTTTTTAGTTATGTTTTGACTATGAGGGTGAGCCCGGTGGTTTGTCTTGGCCCCCGCTAAGTACTCATGTTTAGAGGTGGTGTTGGACAAGTTGTGTTTTATGCTTGAGCTTGACTCATCTATGGTATTTATGTATCATTCCCTTTTTTTTTCTTGCTCCCTTAGTCCCGATTTCCCCTTGATTATGCTTATCGCTTATGGTCATTTTAATTGCTTCCGCGACCAAGGATGTGTAATGATATGCTATGAGGCTTGTTTGGGGTTCCTTCGGGTTCCCCATTCGCCGATCACGTCTAGGCCCTAGGCTTGGGTCGTGACAACCATGAGCAAGGCCTCATATTCTTTTTGGAGCTCTGCCTCAAGGTTCCAAAGGAAATGGTTGTATGGGTAAGCAGTGGACTTCTGGATTCCTTGCAGTCTACCCATAATTTTCCTGATTTTCTGGAAGATGTTACCAAAGGTGTTTTTGTTCCATTCCATGGCCTCTCTTTGGAACATCTTAATGGAATTGGGGAGGTCAGAGGGGGTGTCAAAGCAATTCTTGACAAGATTTCTCAAGGTTGGATGCCTACACCACATGGGCTCCATTCTGAAAGGCTTGTTGTGCATAGGGTTCTGAGTGTTGTCAAGTCTGACCTAAAGTGGGCAGTGGTCAAACTTGGCCCTAGGAAGGTGGGTCACAGTGGTATTGGGGTATCTAATAACACAAGAGGTATTAGCCACGCACCTATCTAATCTTTCAAGGATAAGATTGGTCCTATTTCTATACCCTTTATTAGTCCAAGTGTATTTACAACCTCTATAACCTAAGTCTACCATGTTACAGTGGTCCAAACACTTTTGGAGCATACTTTCCCTAAAGTTATTAATACCCCTGCCTCCCAGCTTCTCACTACCTCTAAGAATTTCATTGGAGTCACCTCCAATGAGCCAGTCGCAATTGGTGTTATTAGAGAGCTCGATAAGTTCTTTCCACAGATTATTTCTAAGAGAAAAGTCATTGCTAGCATAGATTGCATAAAAGAGCCAGGGGTTAGTATCAGTTGTTACCTGTACCATGACGTGAATGCTCTGCGGAGTGATGGAGATATCACTGAGTTTTAGGGTGTCCTTTTTCCACATAATGACTATGCCACTGGGCAGTCCCACCTCTATTAACTGAATTCGGGAGTCAAATTTGAGAACCTCTGTGGGGCGCTTATTCTCTCCCATTCTTGTCTCCAAAAGTACAAGCATCATAGGCTTGTGCATTTTCACCATTGCCTCACATTGGTGCCTGAAGTTTGTGTTGTTAGCACCCCTAACATTCTAGATTATGAAGTTCATTAGGGGTGTTTCTTTGTGCGGATTATGCGTTGGGTACTTCCCTTTCTCCACTTGGTAAGGTCCCTTCGTCTCCTTTTATGCCTTTATCGCAAACGCAGGTGGGGTGTTGTCCTTCTAAGGGGTAGGTGCTGTAGGATTTTGGCTGGGTGGAGGCGGTGGCGATTTCCATGGGAATTGCTTTTGAAGTGACTAGGGGTGAGAAAGGTTTCTTTGATTTGGGTCCAAGTGGGGCCATTGTAATTAATGGGGTTACTATGCTTAAGCTGGGATTTAGATCCCAGTATAATGTTATTTTGATGAAACTGACTAGGAGCAGATCCTTTGGATTTTTTGGGGATATGCTCATTAATAATGTTAGGTGGGGAGTTATTGGGGAGGTTCTTCAAAGGGGTGTTTTGGGAATTTGAGGGATAATTAATAACCTTTTATCTTTACCTCTTTTATTAACTATAGTCGGCGTTCGGGGGTTGTCGGACTCAGTATATGTCGAAGAGAAAAGGGCAAGATTGCTGAAAGTGTTAGAGTTAGGATTAGGGAACTTACTTGGGCCTGTCGCTGAGGTACCTACCTGTAGGTGTGAGCGGTTTCTAGGATTTTGAACTTGCTTTGCACTCTACGTGGATGGTGGATTTTGTTTGGGGTTTTTCTTCTTCTTTGGGAAAGATACGATCTCTCATGACTCAATCGCAAGGTCCAAAGGTTTATCTACATTGTGGGGGGTGTCTTTTGTTATTGTGGCGTGTTTAGCACAGTCTTTTTTGGACATGCCCAATTATGCCACAGCTTGTGCACATGATCCCCTCCCCTTCGTACATCACTTTTTGGGTGTGGTTTCCAATTTGGACATCGCCTTGTAGGGGTTTGCCTATCGAGACTTGTAAGCAAATTCTTGCATAACGACCGTGAAGAGTAGCTGAGGTACATGAGTCAATTTTCAGAAGATCCCCTAGCTTCTTCCCAAAATTTTCCAAGATTTCTCTACCATAGAATTCTATGGGTAGTTGTGGAAGTCTTGTCCAAATCGCGGTGTGGTATTCCATTGTGTCATTTGGTACGGAATTTGGTTCCCAACGTCGGGCTGAGAGAAAACTCCCGATGACAAACCAAGGGCCTTCATGTTATGCCTTATGCATATTTTCTTGTTTGCTGAATTTAGCGATGTAGAAATACCAACCAAGGTCAATCAGCGTGAGGGACTCGGTGGGTTTCCACATTTCTGTTAGTTTGCTCTTTATGTAGTTATGCAAGATTTTTTTTTTCGAATAACTTCACTATGACAGAGAATTTCCATGCATTATAGATCTTTTTTTTGTCTTCTTCTAACAAAATTATTGGTCCACCGGGTTGCTCAGCATCGGTGATGTGGATTTTCTCCATTTGATCGTAAGATTGATTCAAGTCTCTCTCCTTGTTGAGGAGAACTTCTTTGACGGAGGTCCCAGGTGGATCTGGCGGCTTGGGCGGTGGGGATACTGTGCTCAAGTTGCTGTTCATTGGGTAGTCTCAGGGAGAGAGGAACTAAAAGAAAGAACTTAGTTATGAGACTATTTAATCAAAGAAAGATACACTCTCTCATGCTTTGAACTTTTGGAATACCAAAAGAATAAATGCATATAATGTGTACGTGGATTCACATGGAAATGGAGAATCCTTCGTCTGCCCTTCGCCCGAAATTAGTTATTATAAGTTGGTAAGAATTACATATACATATTTTTTAGGAAATTTGTTTTATTTCATTTGATTTTAGATCATTTCTTCTACTAAAGATTCATATCTATACGTAATAATAAAGTTAAAATTTGAGAAGGACGACACTCTTCTTACTTCAGATATTTATTTATTTATATCAAAAAAATTTACATTTTCTCTTATATGTTCTTAAAATAATTGCTAAAAATTGTGTTTAGAAGTTTATTTATTTATTTTCCTAAATTTAATTTTGGTATTTTCCAAATTTTTAATAAATTGGAAATTTTATGACCATAATTAAATCCTTTCATCATTAATGTTATTAATTTTGAAAAAAAAAATCATTAATCTCATCATTAATGTTATTTATATCATTTTCTTAAATCACTTCTTTCCTTTCTTTGTACTTTAATTTATTTTAAAAATTAATTGTTATAATTTTATAAGAATTGCAGTTTTTTTATACATAAATAGAATTTAATTTGTCATTTATTTCTAATTCTGTTTTTTTTTATTTAAAACATTTTTTTTCTTATCTATCTTTTATATCTTTAATTGAAGTATGTTTATTTTTTTTTCTATATATATAAAATGTGACATTTTCTAAGGCCTAAAATTTTATTTATTTTTTGGTAGTTGTTATTTTATTTTTAAATGTATATCCTTTTAGTTTTGAATATCAAAGGTGACTACTTAATTCTATTCATCATCAATCATACTTTTTTTTTAATTTCCTTACATTAATTTGATCATTACTATCATTTCCTTAAAACACTTCTTTTACTTTACTTTCTTTCTTCTTCTTTTTTTTACTTTTTTTAATCTATTTATTACAGAAAATTAGTTATTATAACTTGAAGAATTAAAAAAAATAACATTTTTTTTCGAAATTTGATTAATTTTTTTTTATATATATTTAGGTCACTTCTATTAAAAGATCCATATCTATATGTAATAATAAAATTAAAATTAGAAAAGGATGACACCCTTCTTACTTCAGATATTTCATTTATTCATATCAATTTTTTTGGACATTTTCTTAAAATAAATGTTATAAGTTGTGTCTGAAAGTTTTTAATTTATTTGTCTAATTTTTGTTTGTATTTTTCCAAATTTATAAAGACAAAAATTTTTAAGTTAAATATGACCATATTTAAATCCTTTCATCATTGATGCTATTAGTGTTTAAAATTTTCTTTCCTTAATCTCATCATTAATGTTATGTGTATCATTCCTTAAATCACTAATTTTCCTTTCTTTGTGCTTTTTACTTTTTATATTTTTTTATTTTAACCTGGAAGTTTTTTTATTTATTTGTCTATTTTTTCCAAATCTTTGAAAGACAAAAATTTTTACCTTAAAACTTTATAGAATATCAAATATGACCATATTTAAATCTTTTCATCATTGATGCTATTAATGTTTAAAATTTTCTTTCATTAATCTCATCATTAATGTTATGTGTATCATTCCTTAAATCACTTATTTTCCTTTCTTTGTTCTTTTTACTTCTTTTTTATTCTAAGAAATATTTTTTATAACTTTATAAAAATTGCATTTTTTTTTATATATAATAGAATTTCATTTGTCATTTTTTTTAATTTTTAGATCACTTCTTCTACTAAAGATCTACATCTATATGTAATAATAAAGTTAAAAATATAAGAGGTGATGTGACATTCTTTGTCCAAATATTTATTTATTTATTTATTTGTACCAATTCTTTTTTGACATTTTCTTTTATATTTTTCTTAAACTAATTGCTTAAAAATGAAGTTAGTTTATCTAGGGATGATAATGGGGCGGTGCGGATGTGAGGGGGTTGCGGGTGTGAGGCGGTGTAGGTTTAAGGCTATGCGAAATGGGACGGATCAATATCTAAGCAAGTGCGAGGCTCGGCGTGAGGGGTCAAAGCCTTGATTTTTTAAAATTATGCAGGTGCGGGGCGGGTCTCCTCTGCAATTTGTCAACAAAGCCAGCATTTTTAAAAATTATGTGTGTTTTCTTTTAAGTTTTATTTTTTATTTTTTAAAGATTGGGATTTAGTTTGAGTTTATTTTTAATTATTTATTAAACCTCTGTTAAAAGAAAATACGTTTTCAATTGTGTTGAACCAAAAAAAAGGAGAAGAAGAGAAGAGTTTTAAATTTTATATTAATTTAAATTGTGTAGAACAAAAAGAGGAAAAGATACTAAATACTGCATTATTAGTACTATCAGATTTCATAAAAAAAAAAAAAAAAAAATCTACTAAAGCTAATTGGTTATAGTGAGGTGATTATTGGAGAATGCAAGATATTCAATTTTTAAAATTTAAATTACATTGTATAATCATTAGCTTCTACTTTTATTTTCTTTAAAGGTCAAATTTCAAATGTTTATGTCACATTGTTTCTCTCCCTTTTTGTCAAAAAGACTTAGAGAAAGCATATCTCCACCAAGAAGTTAAAATATGTATGACTTTACTTTCTAGAATTATATTTGGAGTGGGGCGGGTTGGAATGGGTTGAGAATAGAAAAAAGTGATATGTGGGGTGGGGCCGAGCGGGTTGAGAATTTTGTGGGTTTGAAAAAATTCATTTTGTCACCGTTCAACACCGCCTCGCACCGTTCCATTGTCATTCTTAACTTTATCAAAAAATTTAGGGATAAGACACAATAATTTAAAATGAAATAAATATACCATAAATACTGACGTGGCATAGAGTGTGCACACTCTCTTGTAGGCAAGTAATGAATACACAAATTGGACACATGACATTTTTTAATTGGTAACTTTATAATTAGTTACTCCCTCCATTCCATATTAATTGAATTTCTGAGGCATTTTCCATTTTTCAAATTAACTTAATTGTTCAGTTTTCAAGACTACTTTTAGAGTGTTCTTCCAATTTTACCCTTCATTTGGATTTTCAATGTGGTGACTTCAATAAATTTGACAATAATTAATAAGGGTAAAAATGGAAAACTATGTTCAATTTATGTCTTAATCTACTTTTCTTAAAGGGTGTGAAACACCTTAAAATTTTAATTAATATGGAATTGAGGGAGTAGTACACATATTTATTGATATTAAAACTTATATATATAATTCTTTTTATTTCTTTCTTTGTAAAATATTTATTTTATTTCTTTTTCGCTTTTAACTTTTTTTTTAAATTGTAATTTATTATCTTTTAACTTTTAATTATTTCTACAAAATTATGTGTATTTTTTTAAAAAATAATAATTAAAAAGTATTAACATTTTAATTTTTATGTTTTATTTTATTTTCTTCGTTGATTTTGATATCCGTTCGAATTTAACTTATTTTAAATACAAGTCATTTGGAATTAAATTTGAAATCAAATCAAAACGAATGACAAGGACAATAAAAGGAGTAAAGAAAATCAATAGAAAAATAAAAGAGAAAAAACAATGAATCAAGGTAAAAAAAAAAAAAGTTCCGATACAAGGTAAACAATGTGTATAACTTAATGTAAATACAAGATAAAGAAAATAATAATATTTTTTAAAAAGAAATAAAAATTTAGTTAATTTTTTAAATATAAAAGAAAAAATATTATTTACACACATGGCAGGTGCGTGTGGACAAATACAACCAACTTAGTGTCACGACCCGGGGTTACCCCCTAGAAGTAACACGGCGTAATTGACGCCGAAGGGGTCGCATACAAGCCTCATAGCATTCATGAACATTAAAGCATAGGAAAATAGTGCGGAATTTAAAACTTTTCTTTACAATCGAAGTCTCTTATAAAAAAATGAAAGAGTATCTATGACACTATGTCTCAACCATCTATTATACTTGGAATAAAACTCTTGAAATACAAATCTTAGGGACACGACCCTTACAAAAAAAATCTAAAACATAAAAGAAAGACAATAAGGACATAAGGTTGAGCCCTCGAATACAATGAGGACTCACCAATCTTCTTCTTCTTGATCTCCTATGAACCTAGCCACGAGAATGAAATCCAATATCTCCAAGGCCTACACTTATAAAAAAAATGTAGAAAGATGGGGTTAGCGCAAAAAGTACTAAGTATGGAAGCCATGCACAAAACCATTAAAACATGCATGAAAAGGGACTTTTCATTTGAAATCATGCTATATGCCATCATCTTTGAAATAGTTGGAGAATGCAACCAATAAGGCAACTCACATACATTTCATTATAACATGAGAGATATCATTATAATAACAAGCATAGTCTCCAACATCAATATAATACAAATCCCAATCTTCACAATGCATAGCCTCCAATCATAAGGTAATACAAGTCAAATACCAAGACCATCTCATCATTAAGTAATCATCACCTAAGCAACCCTTAAGAAGCACTTGTGCAATGTATTGTAACTAACATGCATTTACAATGTACAACACAAGCCAAGATCACATTCATACTCATTTTATAGTAAAGACATTACCTTAGTAACCCCTAAGAAACACTTGTGCAATGTGTGGTTAGCATTCCATAATACCAACCCTACTAAGTACTCCTTTGAAGCTACCTTAGTCACGCACTTCATCTTTAGACCTCATTATAATCAATAGTCACAAATAAGGAAAATAGTCATGTACATTACTTGAATTATAAGGAAAGTCATTCATAACAACTATCCATTTAATATACATGCATGCATTCAAATCTCATCAAAATGCAAAGGAACTCCTACTAAGTGAAACTTATTAAGAAGTCATAGTATAATTCATGTCTCATTCATTATCTTTATTATATTGGGAAAAGTTGCCATAACCGACATATACCTTGTGAGCTATATGGAATCCGGTGTCGTGTAACCCCACACATAAAGAAGGTGTCCTACTTGCCAAAGGTAGAACTAAATGTATAGATATAAGGTGGATCCACTAGCTAAAGTCCTATGTTGGCACATAGTTATGGGATAGGGAGATTGCTTCTAGAAACCCGACCTCTTGCATTGGTGGAGGAGCTTCCATCTCATGAGTTCACTTAGATGACCTCATTGTCCATATACACTCGGTGCTAAGCATTATTTCCCAAAATTATACATTATTAGTCTTTGAATTGCATTTATATGTGTGAAGGAATATTTTGCCCTTCGTTCAATACAATTCATCAAAATAGCTCATAAATTCATTAAAGTGAAAATGTACTTTCAACTTTAGAATCATAATTAGTATGTGAGAATGACTTTAACACTAAGATCATGTGCTCTCATGAGAATGGACTTTCAATCAACACAATAGGATCATCATGGTCATGTACATTACATGCACAATAATGTGTAAAGATGCATATGAGAACTATACTTTCAATTAACACAATTGATACATCATGATCATGTTTATGCATGAAGTGTGTGTGTGAAATTGTCCTTGCAATGACACAATCAACAATATTATAATCATCCTAGACCATTCATACAATATCAAGTGTAGGGATAAGGGAAGAATAGCCTTTTCAACAATACCACTATATACTCAATAGTCATAGGCCTTTCAACATCTAAGTAAATCATGAGTTCACACACAATCTTGTCAATATGCACAAACCTTCACAATGTGCCCTTCAAGGGCTATGGACCAACTCATCCCAAACATATAGCAATAGTACAATAGATAAGGGAATACCATGATCCAACAACTCATCAATACATTAATCACATCATGATTGGCACTTTATACTTCAAGTATTCATAAACATGCACATGATATCATGATCAAGTAAATTAATGTTTAGAAGTATTACCTAAACCAATTCAAGTCTAGGTGGTCTAATCTAAGGCATTATATTGCGAAATTCATCGTTCTTGGAGGATCACATTCAAACCCTCAATTAGCCTCTTTCGTGGCACAACCCTAGACTATATCAATTCATCTTAGAAATCTTAGGTTAATCAAGTATATATGTTAAATCACACTTAGATCATGCAATTACATCATAATTAACTCACATTCACTCAATTGGACCAATTTGCAAAACCATCATATAATGTAAAGAAGAATCGTAGCTAGGGTTGGGGAAAACTCATGAATTCTTTGTAATTCAAGTTAAAATCATCTAAAATCAATAGTATCATCAATAACAAACATAATCCAACCTTTAAGAACAACTTTGAAAGGAATACATGGGGTTGAGTTGAAACCCTAGCTAATTGGATTGTCTAGAATTGAGTTAAAAACTTTTGAAAGGGCTCCTTGGGTGATAGCTTCCCAAGGATGAAGAACTCACATACCTTAGTGTAGAATCCAACCAATTTCGTGTAGCAAAGCTCCCTTCTTGAAGCTCTAACTTGGTTTCCTTCTTGGTTCTTCAATAGAGTTTCTAGAGAGAAGATTCTTGGAGAGAAGAGTAGTTGGATTTTGATTTGGGGTCTTGGGTTATAATGACTTAAAGAGGTGTTTATGGCCCCTAATGGAAACTAATTAAAAAGGAATTAATTGGAAACTACCTACCTTGGCCGAGATGTTTGGACAACTTACATGTGTGGTTCACAAGACCCCCATCCACGGACCATGGATGGGACCACGCCCCGTCCTGTGGGTCGTGGTTTGGGTCTGTAGTTAGGCCTTGGTGGCCTTGTCCTATGGAGCATGACCACGAGCTGTAGATCAATCTACTGGCCATGGATTGCATCCGTGGTTCACAAGTTTTTTGCCAACTTTTGCTTTAATGGGCAGCCTTGGGGTTAGGCTGTAGGGTCCCCCTCAAGGACCCTTGGTTGGTCCTTGGGGGGTCGTACCTTGAAATTTAACCCCTATAACCCTCATTATTAGTTCGGGAAGTCAATATACAACCTAAAACCAAACACCAAACTCAAAAGCTCACACGTTAGACTATAGTTTCACCTACTAGTTTCCATTAGACTTTAGCTTGGTCTCACTAGTTTTTCCGGGTTGTTACATTATCTCCCCCTTAGGAAAGTTCGTCCTCGAATGACACTTGAGACTCTTTTTGGAATTAAAGACTCGAGACTAGCAGCCCAAACAAGCATGAAACATCAATAATGCACAACTCAAGATACGATATTCACAATGGGCACTTATCCAAAGGAGGTAACATCAACTCCAATTCAACTTGTTCAATGCAATACAAAGAAGTATGAACTATAGCTACACAACCTATTTATGCATGATATTCTCACAACTTGTCATGTTCAAGGAGGAACTACCATCTCATAACTAAAACATGTCCATTTATTCTTCTCATGAAGTACAATAGGCAACTCTTACTCAAAGCACCACAACATGAGGAAAACAATTCACATAAACTCATTTTCTTTCAAAACACAAGTTTTCATGAATATGCAATAAATAAAGAAGTCATGGCAACATATGAGCACATAACAACAATATTAGCTAGGCATACCATCTCCCCCTTAGGAGTGAGCCTACACAACACTTCTAAACATCATTAATCACATAGTCATAGGAAGAATTACATTTTGTCATTAAAAGCAAGCTCAACACAATCAACATAGAGCCCAAGTGCCATTTCATCAAAGACACAACAAAACATGTTCATCACACTATCTCATGAAGTCAAATATGCCATCTCCATACTAGGATGCACAACAACATGAGGAACATGTAAATCATGAAAAATACATTTTATACAAAGTAAGAATCCCTCAAAAACATGCAAAACTTAAGGAGATCATGGGAATTTGTAAAACACTCATGACCCCTAGATATAGAACAAGCCCAAAAAAAGGAACTCTTGGTCTCAAGCTAGAATATGAATAGAAGAAAAGATGAGGATATCGAGACTCTCAATCAATGGTTCTACCCAAGCACATGATCTCCTCCTTGGGAGTAATCCTTTTTTTACAAAAACCTCAGATACTACTCCTTTCAACAAACTCAAGACATTATCAAGACTCATTATAACCTTACCGGGCTCTAAGACTAATAGAGGTCTAATAATCATGCATCCAAATCCTACCAAGGTTAACAAAAGTAACTCTATGGGACAAGGAAATTATAGAACACACATAACATCCAAGACTCCATCATCAAGAAATGGGTCAAGGAGAACTCATCATCTTAGGATAGAGGAGGAATAGAAGGGGACATAAGGATATTGGGACATCTCATTGGCCCTTGGCCTCCCAATTAAGCACCTTCAACTAACACCCTTACTAAAATACCACTCCTCAACATTTTCATGGAAACACTTTCTCACTCTTCTACATCCGGTCTAAGATTCCAATTGGTACTTCTAAATTAGAGAGGTTCTCATCTAAGTACTCTTGCTCACAAGAAACCTTACCAACTCCACTCAAAACCCCATATGAGCCTACCAAACCGGGCCAAACTTCTCAAACTCACTACACCTCTTAAGGTGAGATTAACAAGCAAGCCTAATTCATGAACATCAAGGACACTCAATGACCTTACCATCTAAGCACATTATCCCTCACTTGGGGTAAGCCTATACAAACTCTTTACAACATCTCTTCCTTCAACTCTAAGGTCGGAGCAAGTCATAATTAAATCTTCACACTCATCACACAATATGATTCTAAACCATGGAGGATTACACTTTTATCCTCTTTTAAATGAATTTACTCACTCAACCCCTCTAGGCATCACTTTAAACACCACCATTCATCCAAATCCACCACATCATAAAACTCATTATGGCTAAGTTGGGTTATACTAACAACCACATGTGGCCATAATTAACCCATGAATACTAAGGACAACACAAAAGTTCATCATATCCAATTTATCAAGTCACAAAAGACAAGTATTACCAGAATAGAAATAAGCATGAAACACATACCGGGAGCAACATTAGGAGGATACTCTTGTTCACCTCTATCTTGAAGAGCATCAGACCTAACTTTCTTCCTTTCCTTTCCTTTCCCCTAGTGGCAAGTACCGGGCAATCTCTTATTTTGTGGTCACTCCTACCACATTCATAACAATCCTTCATGCCGACTAGACACTTCCCATTATGTTTCTTTCCACACCTAGCACAAGTAGGCCTAATCACATAATCCACTACCACTCACTCCTTGATATTTTGGGGTAGACACCTCTTTTTGGTTAAACTTAGGGGGAATATTGGAAAAGCTTTGACCATAAAACCCTTCTTGGGAGGAGTCATCATCTTCAAGCCTATGCCTCTTTGTTCCTCTAGGCCTCTCTTCAAGTTTCTCCTGTTCAAACCGTTGAGCACGAATCACAAGACGATCCACATCCATATCATTCTCAAGCATAACCATACTACACTCCCTTTTTATCAAGTTAGATAAACCCGATACAAACTTACTCATCTTCATCTTAGGGTTGGCTAATATGGATGAAGCATATCTTGCCAACCTAGTGAAAACCCGAGCATATTCCTCAACACTCAACCTACCTTGACGAAGGTTAACAAACTCAAGTATCTTAGCCTCTTTCACCTCTAAAAGGTTAAACTTATCAATGAACTCATTCTTAAATCTTCCACATACCATGGGGGCCTTTTCTACCGACCTAGCTCATTTCCATTGACTAAACCACATTAGAGCAACGTCTTTCAATTGGTAAGCGGCCAATTCCGCCTTCTCTACCGGTGTTACTCCTATAAAGTTCAACACCCTAGATATTTCCTCTATAAACTCTAGAGGATCTTCCTCCATCTTTGACCCATAGAAATCCGAAATCTCTATCTCGACTTGAGTCAACCAATGAAAACCATACCTAATACTCTCATTTGACATTAAGTCAATAGGAACTCGAGGATCTTGAGGAGAATCTCATTGATCATCATAATCTTCTTCAAACCCACCGATGCAAGCTCCTTCAGTAGTCATATCTAGTAGATCACCGGATAAGGATTAGAAGAAAGACCCTATAAGGTTAAACTCTATCGCACGACTCAAAGAATGAAGAAGAAAAGTTTTTCCTAACATTCGATATCCTCCTATTCATAAAATGTGGCGCACTTCACATTTATGAACAAGACTCTACTAGATGTGGTTTGACACATCCTGAAAACCACCCCATACACCTTATGCTCTGATACAACGTTTGTCACGACCCGGGGTTACCCCCTAGAAGTAACACGGCTTAATTAACCCCAAAGGGGTCGCATACAAACCTCATAGCATTCATGAACATTAAAGCATAGGAAGATAGTGTGGAATTTAAAACTTTTCTTTACAATCGAAGTCTCTTATAAAAAAATGAAAGAGTATCTATGACACTATGTCTCAACCATCTATTATACTTGGAATAAAACTCTTGAAATACAAATCTTAGGGACACGACCCTTACAACAAAAGTCTAAAACATCAAAGAAAGACAATAAAGGACATAAGGTTGAGCACTCGAATACAATGAGGACTCACCAATCTTCTTCTTCTTGATCTCCAATGAACCTAGCCACGAGAATGAAATACAATATCTCCAAAGCCTACACTTATAAAAAAAAATGTATAAAGATGGGGCTAGCGCAAAAAGAACTAAGTATGGAAGTCATGCGCAAAACTATTAAAACATGCATGAAAAGGGACTTTTCATTTGAAATCAAGCTATATGCCATTTTTTAACATCATCTTTGAAATAGTTGGAGAATGCAACCAATAAGGCAACTCACATACATTTCATTATAGCATGAGAGATATCATTATAATAACAAGCATAGTCTCCAACATGAATGTAATACAAATCCCAATCTTCACAATACATAGCCTCCAATCATAAGGTAATACAAGTCAAATACCAAGACCATCTTATCATTAAGTAATCATAACCTAAGCAACCCCTAAGAAGCACTTGTGCAATGTATGGTAACTAACATGCATTTACAATGTACAACACAAGCCAAGATCACATTCATACCCATTTAATAGTAAAGCCATCACCTTAGAAACACCTAAGGAACACTTGTGCAATGTGTGGTTAGCATCCCATAATACCAACCCTACTAAGTACTCCTTTGAAGCTACCTTAGTCACGCACTTCATCTTTAGACCTCATTATAATCAATAGTCACAAATAAGGAAAATAGGCATGTACATTACTTGAATTATAAGGAAAGTCATTCATAACAACTATCCATTCAATATACATGCATGCATTCAAATCTCATCAAAATGCAAAGGAACTATCCCATGACATCCTACTAAGTCTGCTTGTGCAATGTGGAAATGAAGTTCCATACCCCCACTCTTACTAAGTAAAACTTATTAAGAAGTCATAGTATAATTCATATCTCATTCATTATCTTTATTATATAGGAAAAGTTGTCATAACTGACATAGACCATGTGAGCTACATGGAATCCGGTGTCATGTAACCTCACACCAAAAGAAGGTGTCCTACTTGCCTAAGGTAGAACTAAATGTATAGCTATAAGGTGGATCCACTAGCTAAAGTCCTATGTTGGCACATAGTTATGGAATAAGGAGATTGCTTCTAGAAACCCGACCTCTTGCATTGGCGGAGGAGCTTGCATCTCATGAGTTCACTTAGATGACCCAACCTATTGCATTGGTGGAAGGGCCTTTACCTCATTGTCCATATACATTCAGTGCTAAGCATTATTTACCAAAATTATACATTATTAGTCTTTGAATTGCATTTACATGTGTGAAGGAATACTTTGCCCTTCGTTCAATACAATTCATCTAAATAGCGCATAGATTCATTAAAGTGAGAATGTACTTTCAACTTTAGAATCATAATTAGTATGTGAGAATGAATTTCACACCAAGATCGTGTGTTCTCATGAGAATGGACTTTCAATCAACACAATAGGATCATCATGGTCATGTACATTACATGCACAATAATGTGTAAAGGTGCATATGAGAACTATACTTTCAATTAACACCTTTGATACATCATGATCATGTTTATGCATGGAGTGTGTAATTGTCCTTGCTATGACACAATCAACAACATTATAATCATCCTAGACCATTCATACAATATCAAGTGTAGGGATAAGGGAAGAATAGCCTTTTCAACAATACCACAATATACTCAATAGTCATAAGACTTTCAACTTCTAAGTAAATCATGAGTTCACACAGTCTTGCCAACATGCACAAACCTTCACAATATGCCCTTCAAGGGCTATGGACCAACTCATCCCAAACATATAGCAATAGCACAATAGATAAGGGAATACCATGATCCAACAACTCATCAATACATTAATCACATCATGACTGACACTTTATACTTCAAGCATTCACAAACATGCACATGATATCATGATCAAGTCAATTCATGTTTAGAAGTATTACCCTAAACCAATTCAAGTCTAGGCGGTCTAATCTAAGGCATTATATTGCGAAATTCATCATTCTTGGAGGATCACATTCAAAATCTCAATTTGCCTCTTTCATGGCACAACCCTAGACTATATCAATTCACCTTAGAAATATTAGGTTAATCAAGTATATATGTTAAATCAAACTTAGATCAGGCAATTACATCATAATTAACTCACATACACTCAATTGGACCAATTTGCAAAACCATCACATAATGTAAAGAAGAATCATAGTTAGGGTTAGGAAAAACTCATGGATTCTTTGGAATTCAAGTTAAAATCATCTAAAATCAGTAGTATCATCAATAACAAACATAATTCAACCTTTAAGAACAACTTTGAAAGGAATACATGGGGTTGAGTTGAAACCCTAGCTAATTGGGTTTTCTAGAATTGAGTTAGAAACTTTTGAAAGGGCTCCTTGGGTGATAGCTTCCCAAGGATGAAGAAATCCCATATATTAGTGTAGAATCCAACCAATTTCGTGTAGAAAATCTCCCTTTTTCAAGCTCTAACTTGGTTTCCTTCTTGGTTCTTCAATGGAGTTTCTAGAGAGAAGATTCTTGGAGAGAAGAGTAGTTGGGTTTTGATTTGGGGTCTTGGGTTATAATGACTTAAAGAGGTGTTTATGGACTTAAAATACTTTATATACATGTATAATTACCATATTAAACTACCCCTAATGGAAACTAATTAAAAAGGAATTAATTGGAAACTACCTACCTTGGCCGAGATGTTTGGACAGCTTACAGGTGTGGTTCACGAGACCCCCATCCACGGACCATGGATGGGACCACGTCCCATCCTGTGGGGTCGTGGTTTGGGTCTGCAACTAGCTCTTGGTGGCCTTGACCTACGGAACAAGACCACAAGCCATAGATCAATCTACTGGTCGTGGATTGCATCTGTGGTTCACAAGTTTTTTGCCAACTTTTGCTTTAAGGAGCAGCCTTGGGGTTAGGCTTTAGGGTCCCCCTCAAGGACCCTTGGTTGGTCCTTGGGGTTCGTACCTTGACGTTTAACCCCTATAACCCTCATTCTAAGTTTGGGAAGTCAATATACAACCTAAAACCAAACACCAAACTCAAAAGTTCATACATTAGACTCTAGTTTCACCTACTAGTTTCCATTAGACTCTAGCTTGGTCTCACTAGTTTTTCCAAGTTGTTACACTTAGGTGGTTGAAGGTGCCACATCAACACAAAAGGTGCACAAAAATACGAAAAAATGGGTTCAGGGGAAGGGGGGGGGGGGGGGTAATAGGACCTAGTTAAGTTTAGGTGTGTGTGAGAATTCGATCATAGTCTAGGAGGTACTTGTACCCTTATCCCCTTTATGATAATTATTTGCATTCATTGCTCAATTAAAACATAATAAAATCATTTAAGAGAAATAAAGTATGCATGAAACATTTCGGTTTTTAATTATTATTTTTTATTTTCATTAGAGTACAACCTAAAATAATGTGTTTTAAAGTTGCTCATTTTAATTCTCACATTTTCATTGTTCATTGTTTTATGTGAATAAAATACACATCTTCTTCATTCTTATACCGATGGTTATAGTGCACTCTACATAACCTGAAAATCGTTCACTTTTGTCATAATATTCGTTTTCAACTTCTTTCACATATATAAATGGTGAGTTCTATCAACTTCTTATATACATGAATACTACCTCTGATCAGTATGGTCTTTTAGGTTATTTACTATTAAGTTTTCTATTTTTGCTAATTAGTTCTTATTTTTTTATTTTGTTGGAAGGTCCTCATTTTTTTTATGAATATTATACTATTGTGCAAATTTTTTTTCTATTTATACAACACATATTTTTTTTAATCATTTCTTAATTTATAGCACAGTAAATTTTTAAAATGAAAACTTTATTTACATATATACAATATTAGATTAAAAAAGTGACCTTGCAATTAGTGATTGTCAGAAAAAAGATAGATGGAACAACAAATCAATTAATTTGATGTTGGTAAGTCTTTTTTTTTATTTGAGCAAATTAATATCAATGTCGTTATTAGTCGATACTTGATCATTCATAGCATTACTATATATTCAGTTTTATTTTCATTTTTCAATGAAAGTTGATGACCTACAAAATTCAAACTTTATTCGTATTGTATTACATATTTAAAAGTAATCAATTTTAGATTACTAAATTATTTGTGATTCACTAATTTTCTAGTTATCTAACATCATATATTAAAAGTATTAATTTCGTTCTTATTCTTGATTATCACTAGACTATTACAACTTATGAATTTAAGGATTTCGACAAATAAAAAACGATCATATGGACTTAAAGTATTGCAAATTATATTTCATGGAGAGGTACTTTATAAAAAAATTATTTTAAATTATTGTTATACCGCATAAAGCACGGACAAATTTTCTAATTCAATATTAAGTTAAAAAATTCATATTTCTAAAGTAGTATAGATAGAAGATAGATATATAGTTTTGTTCTTAAAACAAAGCGAGCTAAATTATGATTTCAAATGTCAAACATAGGTTGATAATAATTGGTATAAGAATTTCCAACAATTAGCAAAAGTTGACATTTCTTCTCACCATAAAATATAAGATTTGATATTTTTTAAAAATATTCACGTGAGCTACTAGTTAAACTTAATAAATTCTATGAGCTCACATCTTTTTTTCTAGGGATAAGAGTCTGAAAAATACCCAACTTTGGTCGGATTTGCTATTGCAATACTAAACTTTCATAAGGACCTATTACCTCCCTAGACTATTTAATATCGTATTTTTTACCTCCTAAACTATTTAATAGTGTATTTTAAAGGTATATATGTGCGGTATATATGTGCCCACGTGGACACATTACTATTTATAATTTTATATTATTTTTTTTGTCCACGTGGACAAATATATATGTTTAAAATACGGTATTAAATAGTCTAGGGAGGTAATAGGTCCTCATGAAAGTTTAGTATTACAACAGTAAATCCGACCAAAGTTGAAATATTTTTCAGACCCTTATTTTTTTTCTATTTTGATTATAAAATGAAAATAATGTCCATTTTTTATAGAAAGGAGTAAAATAATGGTACATACATAATGATAATAGCATAAAACAAGGGATGAAATGTCTGGTACCCCTAGTAAAGTGTCCGTGGTATTAAGTGAGTGGTGGAAAGGTGAAGGGTCACGATCATCTCCTGCTTCCTCACAAAAACAGTGTATGGTCCGATTTGGACACACATATTACTACCCTGTTATAAGTATAGGATAAACTCGTAGAAATTGTTCTGGAAACCCTTATTTTTTCTTTTCATTTTCTTCCGACTTTCTCTGTCAAGGTCTCTTCTTTTCTTTCTTCTCCTCTAATTTCCATCTTACTGTTTGTTTATGCAAACAACACCAGATCATGATTCTTCTTTTGTTTTTCTCTATTTGATTCAATGAAATCACTAAGATCTATAGATGTAGAGTATCATTCTTTTGATTATAAAACATGAAAAACAAATACCTTCGATTGGATTGATATATACATCAGCTTGTCTTTTTCTGATCTGTTCATTTTTCTTTTCTTTAATTTTGCTTTTATGGTGTGTCTTCTTTATTAAATCCGGTGAAACATCTTTGATCTGTTCACATAAAATGATTACTACTTTTTACACCTACTGTTTTGGTTACCGGTAGACTCGTTTTGATGTTTTGAACAAACAGGGCTCAGATTTCCTTTGTTTCAGAAATAGCAAAATGGAGCATGTCCAGCTTCTTTTCTTTATTATTAATAATAAAGCAAATAAACATCTAGGGATCTTCTTTTTTGTTTGAAATAAAAATGTTCTTTGTCTTCTATGATTGCCAAAGTTGTTATATAGATTGCTAATCTGAATTAATTGATAGGCAAAAATGCAAGGAGGAGGATTCAAGCAAATGTTCTCTTATGGAAGTGTCTTCAAAAGTGCTGTCTTACGACATGTCCGATTGGTGAATCCAGTTCTAGTGTCGAGGCCCCTTATGTTTGTGCGCCAGGAAACAACTTCAACTGCTCGTATAGAAGAACATGGTTTTGAAAGCACCAAAATATCTGACATTTTGAAGGGCAAAGGTGAAGGTGCTGATGGCTCCTGGCTCTGGTGTACTACAGATGACAGTGTTTATGATGCTGTCAAATCGGTTAGTTAGTATTTGCATTTTATGATGCTGTTACTTTTATCCTTTATGAGAAACTCATTCTGTGTGTCTATGTCCAGATGACACAGCACAATGTAGGAGCCTTGGTGGTTGTCAAATCTGGGGAAAATAAGTCAATTGCTGGCATTATTACAGAGAGGGGTAAATACCTAGTATCTTAATTTCTTGTTTTTTCAACAGTCATTTCTGCAAATCTAGCTGTATGTTTCAACAAATAATGGAAGCAGGAACTATATCATGTTCATTCACCTCGTCTGTAACATTATTGGGATATTACTACCGACCAACCTTCATTAGTAATGCTCTAATTCATGAATATCTATGTGAATGAATTGTAAGCAAAATGGATATTTACTTAATAATCTATATGTGACGATGTGAATGTTAGTTATAAGACATAAGATAGCATTGACATGAATGTCGAATTGGGGAAGGTCACTGACATTGTCTGTTTCTTTCATTTTATAGTTGTTTTCACCTGAGGAAATGTATTTGTGAATAATGCAATTGAGATTTCTTTTGGATTGACTTATTTTAAGTGTTCCAAAATAAACTTTTAAGCAGTTTTGTATTGTTTGGGTAAAATAAACAAGTGTTTTTAAGCCAAAACCATAAGTTAGAAATCCTAACATATGATTATTGGTTTATAAGCCATAAGTTCCAAACATGCTCTGAATTAAGCTATAGCCTACAGGCAATGTTTTCTAGTTGCATTTTCTGCTCTCGAGTTTTGTAAGTAAAGTTTACTAGTTGTAAATACATAAGATTTCACACAGTTCTGATTATTCTGTTTTTCTTCAACCTTCTCATTAATTTTCTCCAACCAGATTATCTTCGGAAAATCATAGTACAGGGAAGATCATCCAAATCAACAAAGGTCGGGGACATCATGACGGAGGAGGTAAAACTCTAATGCCCCTCTTATCATGAGGAAAAGAAAAGAAAAGAAGAAATAAAAAGTCAAAAGCATGCAGAGTTTGCTCCCTTGTGAAATATGTGGCATTTGGTATACATTATTAATGCAAAATGACTAATCATTGTATGCGTGTGTTTGCAGAACAAGCTTATCACCGTCACACCTGAAACCAAAGTTCTGAAAGCAATGCAACTGATGACAGGTGCTAGCTATTTCCTAGTAAACCTCGTACCTCCCTTTGTAGATTTCT
Organism: Solanum stenotomum; assembly: GCF_019186545.1. NCBI lineage: Eukaryota > Viridiplantae > Streptophyta > Magnoliopsida > Solanales > Solanaceae > Solanum > Solanum stenotomum. The sequence goes on from NC_064288.1 coordinate 37,791,004, forward strand.
GTCATTCATCTCACGTGCTTTTCCATATTTCACTTGCCAGATAATCGAATCAGGCACATTCCAGTTATCGATCAGACAGGTATGATAGGGATGGTGTCCATTGGAGATGTTGTCCGTGCTGTTGTGAGTGAGCACAGGGAAGAGCTGAACCGGTTGAATGCCTTCATACAAGGAGGTTACTAGATAGATGATGATGACGACAAATAAATAGATAGACTGCAAGGTTTCTGCTTTGCAGTTTAAAGATGTCTGAGTTGGGGGAACTCTTAATCTTGTAAATGTTGACATCCTTACATCTTCTCTAGCTTGATGTTTGCCCATGGATATGGGCCTTTTAATTTTGGGATCAATAAGATACCGTCAGTCTGCACTACTATTGTTTTTAAAATATTAGGTTTGCTTGCAATTGGCCAGTGAGTTTCTTTAACCAAAACTGAAAAGGTTATTTTTCGCATGTTGTTTTCAAAAATGAATATTCTATAACGGGATTATTATCTCTTAGCTTCAAATTGTTCCCTAACCTTTTAAACATACAAAGATTAAAATAACCATAGTAGACTAGGAAAAAAATTACTTGAATTTTGATTGTACCAAGTAACTGTGAATGTTCTTTAAATATATTTAGACAAGTGCAGTGAGTATATCTATGACGAATGAGGCAGCTCATTCTATATGTGTCGCGATCCAAAATGAGTCATGAGTAGCACCCACGCTTAACCTCATAAGTGAGCGAACCAACGAATTCAACCCCAACTTATGTCGATTGTTCAACTTAGGGAAAACAACCATAATGCGGAAGCTCAAAACTTATTAAAGTAACCAATAAAATAACCTTTACAGTCTATTACATATTATCTCCAAAACCTGAAAGTCATCACATCAAGGACATCTATTCTCAAAATACAATGTCTAAGAGTATTAAAGATCTCAAAATAAATAAGTAGAATAGTCTATGTCAGAAATCTAAGGACATCATGCCATAACCGAGAGAATCCAACACAAGCTGTAAGTTATTAATAGCTCACCCTGAAATCTGATGTGCTGGAGACTGACAAGAGCTAAGGGCGAGTCGAACTCGATGTTACACTCACTGCACTCCACAAAAGGAAAATGAAGAAAACACAAGTAAGGGTCAGTACAAGACAATATGTACTGAATAGGTATCATCAGTCAACTCAAAATAGAAACTAATATGCAATAAGTAATAATATAAAACCAACAATGACACGTAACAGGCGGCAAGAAACAACCAACATGAACAAGTGATAGCAACACTAAAGTAAGGACGTAATCAGTCAACAATATCAAGAACACACATGCGAACTCGTGCCTCCACACCAAGCTTTTTAGGGAATTGAGTTCTTGAGATTGAGTACATTAAATTGTTTTAACATGTTTCCCTTTAATGTTACCATGCCGGAATGTGACACCCGATTCAATGTTATTGTAACACTCCGGAAACTAGGAGGCTAAACTAGCTTGACGTGAGGGTTAAAGTCATGAACGTACCTCCCTGTACCTAAAATATAGGGTTTTGTGTTAGAACGTCAAGGTACGAGCCTCAAGGACTAACCAAGGGTGCTTTAGGAGAACCCGTAGAAACTGTCTGACAGTGAGACAATGACCCACGGAGGGGACTCACGCCTCGTGGGTCAACCCACGCCCTGTGGGTGAGGGTTCATGGGTCAAGGCCTCAGAAACAGGCTCCAGTAACTCCACCCACGGTTCACCAGCACGCCACGTGGGTCCATCCACAAACCGTGGTCGTGGGTGGTCACCTGTGAACAATTTTGGTGAGTTAGTTGAAGGGTACTTTGGGGTTTTCTAGTTTTAGTTAATATTAAGTGACGTCGTTTTACACTAAATTTAGACTAACTTTATCATGATTTAAGACCCCTAAATTAAGTCATCTTCCTCATAATTCCAAAATTCTCTCTCTAGAACTTCAAGGAAGAAAAAAAGGAAGTTAGAGCTAGGGTTGAAGGAGCAAGGTTTTATCCTCAAATTCATTAGATTTCATTGCTAAGGTATGGTAGCTCTTCATCCATGGATAAAATTCATCCATGGAGTCCCTTCAAAACTCAATTTCAAAGATAGAAATTCCCCAAAAGCTAGAGTTTGACTCCAAGTCGTGGATTCCTTTCAAAAATAATTCTAATGATTTAATTACTTTATATTATGATTGTATTGATGATTTATTATGGTTTTTATGTTGAAATCCCTAAGAATCCATGAAATCCCCCTATTCCCAAATTATGACATTGTGATGTGGGTGAATTGATAAAAGAAGGATATTATGAGATTATGCTTGTAATAATTGAGCTATTTGAATAATGTTATCATCCATGTCTAATGTAGTAATTCTAGATGTATTGATGGAATATGATCTATGGTCCTTGAAGGGTAAAGTATGAGAATTATGCACGATTATGAGATATATGTATATGCTTTAAGAACACTTTGAGAGTAAAGTGATTATGATTATGATCTAGTTGTTGTGTTGTTGAAAGGTTATCCTCATACACATACCTATGTACGAATATGATATGATGTGAAAGGTTTTCTCACAATATGATGATTCTAAGGTTGAAAGACTATTCTCACCTATTTAATCTATGACCTATAGTAGGAGTTATATTGGATTGAGTGTCAAGACATTCTTCCATGAATATGAAATTAAGTCAAGACTTAATATGAACTCCGTGGGAATTAATTCTTAGCACCGAGTGGATAGTGATATGAGATGGAAGCCCTCACGATAGTAGAGACCAAGTTTCTAGAAGCAATCTCTTGGGATAGAAGCCCTCACGATAGTGGAGGCCGGGTTTTCTAGTAGCAATCCCCTTATCCATAAACTATGTGCCCTCATAGGTATTTAGCTAGTGGATCCACCAAAGCTAAGAGTATGGTTCTACCTTAGGCAAGTAGGACAACCTCTTTACGGTGTGGGGTAGACATTTGATTATATGTTAAGCTCACATGGTCTATGTCGGTTAAGGCGTATCCCACTATGCTAGTATGAACAAGAATATGAATTATGGACTATAGCTACTCAAGAAGCTTTACTTAGTATGGGTGAGATTATGGGATCTTATTCATGCATTGCACAAGTATGCTTTGAGGGTATTTATGGTATGTTCCTCTTATGGTATGATGATTTGTGAGTTGATTATGCTTTTCCATTATCTTCAAAATGATGCTTTAACTTAGTAAATTGCATGCATTCAACTTAAATGTCCATTTTAGCATAATTTCATGATTTTTATGCATGACTATCATACTTAGTGCATATTTGTACTAACCCATATTTTCCTCAAGTGTAGGGTATGTTCTCAAGGTAATCCTCATTGTGGCTAAAGCTTAGATTTGCTCATTTCTCCTAGCTTGTTGGTGAGTCCTCGTGATTCGAAGACAGATGTTTTCACGTAGTAGTTTCATTCTTGTATTTTCCTTTCGGATTATGTTGTATGGGTTGTGTCTCTATATAATTCAATTATTATAATAGATGGCTATGTTGGGACAAGTCTAGACTTCCGTTTTCCTTTATAAAAAAATTGGACTTGAAATGCGTTTTTACTCTTATTGTTCTAATGCGTTATGTTATGATATGCTTAGTTAGTGGCTTACATGATACCTTTCGGGATTCTATGTGCCTTGTTACATCTAGGGGTACCCTGGGTCGTGACAAACTTGGTAATCAGAGCTCTAGGTTTAGAATGATTCTAGGATGATATCTCGTAAGACATGTCTAATAGAGTCTTGTTCATAAGTGTGAAGCGCGCCACACTTATGAATGAGAGGCTAGAAGATGTTTAGGAAACTACACTTCTTTCATTACTCTTAAGTCATGCCAGAGTCTAACTCTATAAAGTCCCTCTCCTAATCTTTCTCTTGTGTCTTCAGGATATGAATACAAGAAGGGCAAACGCAAGAAGAATGGAGGGTGACAATGTGAAAGAAGAAGCTCCTCAAGCTAATCAAGCTCTGATTAATCTTTCGGCTATATCGGATGTGGAGGTTAGGTCGGCTTTTCAAATGTTGGTCCAAGCTTTGAAGACTCAAGCTCAAGCAGTGACGGCTTATGCCAATAGAGATGTTGTGACTCATGTGAATTCGGCTACTTCAAGGGTTAGGAATTTTGCTAGAATGAACCCTCCCGAATTTCATGGCTCCAAACTGGAAGAGAATCCTCAAGAATTTTTGGAAGAGGTTTATAAAATACTTGCTATTATGGGGGTGACTTCGGTAGAGAAAGCGGAGTTGGCCACTTACCAATTGAAAAGTGTTGCACAAGTATGGTATAATCAATGAAAGAGCAATAGGCCGGTAGGAGCAGGTCCCATGGAGTGGGAAGTTTTTAAATCGACATTTTTTGATAGGTTCTTTCCCTGAGAGTTGAGGGAAGCTAAGGTGGAAAAGTTCATTAATCTTCATCAAGGAAGCATGAGCATGAAAGAGTATGCACTAAAATTCACTCAATTGTCCAAGTATGCTCCAACTATAGTGGCAGATTCAAGGGATGTCTAAAATTCACTCAATTGTCCAAGTATGCTCCAACTATAGTGGCAGATTCGAGGGATGAGATGAGTAGGCTTTTGACGGGGGTGTCCGGCTTAGTAGTAAAAGAATGTAGTTCGGCAATGCTCCATCATGATATGGATATCTCACGTCTTATGGTGTATGCTTAACAAATAAAGGAAGAGAAACTCAAGAAAAATAATAGGGAGGTGAAAAGAGCTAGGACCGGTGATGGGAACTTCTCCAATGCTAGGTCTGGTGGACAAGGTCGACCAAGGTTTAAACAAAGGTTTTCCAACCAAGTGTCACGACCCAAGCCTAGGGCCTAGACGTGACCGGCGAATGGGGAACCCGAAGGAACCCCAAACAAGCCTCATAGCGTATCTTACACATCATTGGTCGCGGAAGCAATTAAAATGACCATAAGCGATAAGCATAATCAAGGGGGAAATCGGGACTAAGGGAGCAAGAAAAAAAGAAGAAGAAATGATACATAAATACCATAGATGAATCAAGCTCAAACATAATACACAACTTGTCCAACACCACCTCTAAACATAGGTACTTTAGCGGGGGCCAAGACAAACAACTGGGCTCACCCTCATAGTCAAAACATAACTAAAAGGAAAAGTCTTATACATAGCAAAAGATCATAAGCAACGTCCCCGGAATGGAGGACTCACCAATAACCTTGATAGAAAATCGTATTAGCCACGCGGAGGACGAGGGTCAAGCGGTGCTCCGGTCCCTACATGGTGACATCATGTAGGCATAGAGTATGCGTTAGTACGTTTGAATGTACTAAGTATATGGGATGCAATGCAATGCAACAAGGGATGGACATCATAGGCAAAATGCATAATCGTACCCGATAGATAGCATATTAATGAGATGATATGTATAATGATGCTTATATAAAAATCATATTTAGTAGGGCATAGTATATGTGTAGTGAGTGACCATCAATATAGTATTTCCAAGGCCTACCACCCCCTTGGAGAGGCGAAAGAGGTACAAACCCCTCAATGTGGTTACCCGGGCCTACCACCCCCCGAGCTAGGGACCAAGGTACAAACCCCTCGATATGGTTATACGGGCCTACTACCCCCCGTACTAGGCAACCAAGGTACAAACCCCTCGATACGGTTATACGGGCCTACTACCCCCCGTACTAGGCAACCAAGGTACCAACCCCTTGATACGGTTACCCGGGCCTACAACCCCCCGAGCTAGGCTTGGTCGACTCACACACTATATAGAGAAAATCATATACATGTATCCATTTCATCATCATTTCAATACTTATATAATCATCCGACTCATAGGACGTACATTGGACCTTCCATTTCATAAGAATTCTATAAATGGCATTTTATCAAACATATGGTGGGCTACTTGTTCATGTAAATAAAATCATGTGTTTCAAGAGTACTAAGTCCAACCAATTTCAAAATCCATATAAAACAGCCCACCAACAACATACATATATATATACATATATAACAACCTTCATAATTTGATCATGGAGGCATGAAAACCATAAACATCATATAATCATTCCATTTCATGATAATATACAAAAATAGACCATAATAGGATGTGTAGTAATAATTCCATAATTCAAGAGTTCATAAATGATCATAAGGACCCATAAACTTGAAGTAAAATAGAGGATAAATGGTTGGACTTGTGGAAAGGAAGGTTTCCACAATCAACCCACATACCTCAACTTTGGAGAATTCTTGATGAAGATTGGAATGGAGAATTGCTTGAGATTGAATCTTGAATCCGGAATTAAAGCTTGGGATCCTTGAATTTGGTTGATGATCTTGGTGGAATTTTTGGAGAGGGTTTAGAGAGAGTTTTTGGATGTTTTGAAGTTAAATGACTAAGTATGGATATGTCCCCTTTTTATAAAAAAACGTCCCAACACTTAGAAAAAAAATTGAGGCGGGTGAACAGTGTTTTCGGCTACTGGAATTTGCATTTTCTGCCGGACAGGTTTTACGAAAATGGTCATAACTCCTTCATCCTAACTCGGAATGAGGTGAAACAAATTGCGTTGGAAAGCTAACTCACAGAGCTTTAATTTTGATAGTTTGAGCTCCTTCCAGTTCCTTGTGTGCTGAGAGATATGCCCCTTTAAAGTTGACCCTCAAAATCGCATTTTTTGCGATTTTCGAATTTTGATACGGTTGTTCTAAAATTCGGGTTAGACTCATTTCCCACTCAATTTGACCCCCTGAATAAGAATATGAAGTCGAATTTCCGAAATGATGCACGGATTTTGAGATATATGGAAATTACAATTTTAGGTGTTTTCGAAGCACATTTTCGGGCATTTTTGGGGTCGTTTCACCAAGGCTCCTTTAGTACTCCCCCAAGGGTCAACAAGGATAGGGTGTCTAACCCTAAACCTCAAGGAGGTAATAGTGGTGGTGCTTATGTGGCTAGGCCCAATTGTGCAAAATATGGAAGAAAACATGATGGTAAGTGCTTAGTTGGCTCGGACGATTGCTATGGTTGTGGAAAGAGTGGCTACACGATGAGAGATTTCCCGATGCTCATGGCCAAGGGGAGAGAAGGCAAACAAGCTCCTCCAAGCGGTTCAAACTCCAATGCCCCAAAGCAAAACCACTTTTATGCTCTTCAATCCCGAGGTGACCAAGAGAGCTCTTCGAATGTTGTGACCGTAATGTTAAAAGTCTTTTCTATTGATGTATATGCCTTGTTATATCCCGGTGCTACTTTGTCCTTTGTGACAGCTTATGTGGCCATGAAGTTTGATATGATCCCCGAAGTGTTATAAGAACCTTTTTTGGTCTCCACCCTGGTTGGTGACTCGGTGGTGGCTGAGAGAGTCTATAGGTGATGTCCCATTTCCTTATCCCATAGATTTACTTTGGTGGATTTGGTAGAGTTAGATATGTTAGACTTCGATGTGATTTTGGGTATGGATTGGTTGTATGCATGTTATGCCTCTATCGATTGTAGGACTCGGGTGGTGAAATTCCAATTCCTAAATGAGTCTATCTTAGAGTGGAATGGGGGAAATTCTATGTCTAGAGGTCAATTTGTCTCTTGTCTTAAAGCTAGGAAAATTATCTCCAAATAATGTATTTACCATTTTGTTAGGGTGAGGGATGTTGAATCTGAAACCCCTTCTCTAGAGTCAGTTCTGGTAGTAAATAAGTTCCCGAATGTTTTCCCTAATGATTGCCCGGTATTCCTCCCAAGCGGAAAATAGATTTTGGTATTGACCTTCTTCCGGACGCAACCTATCTCAATTCTTCCTTATAGAATGGCTCCAGCGGAGTTAAAAGAGTTGAATGAGAAACTAAAGGATTTGCTAGATAAGGGTTTTATCCGACCGAGTATGCTCCCGTATTGTTTGTTAGAAAGAATATGGGTCTCTTAGAATGTGCATGGACTATCGTCAATTGAATAAAGTGACCATTAAGAATAAATATCCCCTTTCGAGAATTGATTATTTGTTTGACCAACTTCAAAGGGCTAGCTATTTATCTAAGATTGATCTTCGTTCGGGTTATCACAAATTGAGGATGAGAGGGGTTGATATTCCCAAGACGGCTTTCTGAACTCGATATGGTCATTATGAATTCCTAGAAATGTCGTTTGGGTTGACTAATGCTCTGGCGGCATTTATGGATTTGATGAATAGAGTGTTTAGGCAATACCTAGACATGTTTGTGATTGTGTTTATCGATGACATTTTGATCTATTCAAGGAGTGAGAATGAACATGTGGACCATTTGAGAATTGTATTGCAAGTTCTTAAGGACCAACAACTTTTTGCAAAGTTTAGCAAGTGTGAATTTTGGTTAAGGTTCGTAGCTTTTTTTGGTCATATTATATCAAGCAAGGGTATTGAGGTAGATCCTAAGAAGACGAATGCGGTCAAGAGTTGGCCTAGACCTCTAACTCTTTCCGACATTAGAAGCTTTTTGGGTTTGGTCGGTTACTATAGGAGGTTTTTTAAGGGGTTTTCCTCCATTGCTTCTCTGTTGACGACTTTGACTCAAAAGAAAGCTAAGTTTGTGTGGTCGGAAGCTTGCGAGAAAAGTTTCCAAGAGTTGAAAGATAGACTTACTTCCGCTCCGGTGTTGACCTTACCATAGGGTACAAATCGTTTCGTAGTATACTGTGATGCCTCTAGAGTGGGGTTGGGATGTGTCCTCATGCAAAACGGTAAAGTGATTACCTATGCTTTAAGGCAACTTAAAGTCCATGAGAAGCATTATCCTACCCATGATCTTGAATTAGCGGCGGTTGTGTTTGCCTTAAAAATATGGAGGCATTATTTGTATGGGGTCCATGTGGATGTTCGATCACAAGGGTCTTCAATATTTGTTTAGTCAAAAGGACTTGAATCTTCGTCAACGAAGGTGGTTAGAATTATTAAAGGATTATGACATAAGTGTCTTTTATCACCCCGACAAAGCTAATGTAGTAGAGGATGCACTTAGTAGATTATCCATGGGTAGTGTGGCTTATGTAGAGGATGAGAAGAAAGAATTGGTTCGTGATGTGAATAGGTTGGCTCGACTAGGTGTTCAACTAGTGGATTCCACCAAGGGTGGTGTCATGGTCCATAATGATTCTGAATCGTCCTTTGTGATGGATGTGAAGTCTAAGCAAGACCTTGATCCTTTATTAGTTGAGTTGAAAGAGTCGGTACTTAAAAAGTCCGTTGAGGATTTCTCCCAAGGGGGAGATGGGGTGCTTAGGTACCAAGGTCGGTTATGTGTTTCGAATGTTGATGGTTTGAGGGAACAAATTTTAGAGGAAGCTCAAAGTTCTCGGTATTCTATTCATCCAGGAGCCACCAAGATGTATTGTGATCTACGGGAAGTCTATTGGTGGAATGGTATGAAGAAAGATATTGCGGGATTTGTAGCCAAATGTCCTAATTGTCAACAAGTTAAGGTTTAGCATCAAAGGCCGGGAGGATTTTCCCAAGATATAAGTATTCCCACTTGGAAGTGGGAAGATGTAAACATGGACTTTATTGTGGGTTTGCCTCGCACTCGAAGGCAACTCGATTCTATTTAGGTCATTATAGATTAGATGACAAAATCAGCCCAATTTATTCCCGTTAAAGTTTCTTATTCGGCGAAAGACTATGCTAAGTTGTATATAAGGGAAGTAGTGAAATTGCATGAAGTTACTCTATCTATTATTTCAGATCGGGGTACTCAATTTACTTCTCACTTTTGGAATTCATTCCAAAAGGGGCTTGGTACTAAGGTCAAGCTTAGCACAACTTTTCATCCCCAAACCGATGGTCAAGCGGAGCGTATCATCCAAACATTAGAAGACATGTTGAGGGCATGTGTTATAGACTTCAAGGGTAATTGGGATGACCACTTGCCATTAATAGAATTTGCCTACAATAATAGTTATCACTCAAGTATCGGTATGGCTCCCTTTGAAGCCTTGTATGGTAGGAGATGTAGGTCTCCGATTGGTTGGTTTGAGGTGGGTGAAGTCGCTTTGATAGGTCCCGAGCTAGTTTATGAAGCCATTGAGAAAGTTTCGCTTATTAGAGAAAGGTTGAGAACGGCTCAAAGTAGACAAAAGTCTTATGCCGATGTGAGAAGAAGGGATCTACAATTTGAAGTAAATAATTGGGTCTATTTAAAAATCTCACCCATGAAGGGTGTGATGAGATTTGGCAAGAAAGGGAAACTTAGTCCCCGATATGTAGGCCCCTATCAAATTTTGAAACGTATTGGGAAGGTTGCCTATGAGTTGGATTTTCCAAATGAGTTGGCCCCGGTTCATCCGGTATTTCATGTTTATATTCTTAAGAAGTGTATTGGAGATTCGGCATCCATTATTCTCCTAAGAGGGCTGGGAGTTGATGAAAGTCTTTCACATGAAGATGTTCCGGTAAACCGGCAAGTCAAGAGATTGAGAAACAAGGAAATAGCTTCCATGAAGGTTTTATGGAGAAATCATTTAGTTGAGGGTGCTACTTGGGAGGCCAAGGCCGATATGAAGTCCCGATATCCTCATCTCTTTCCTTCTACTCCTATTCAAGGTTTAGGTAAATAGTTCCTCTTGAGTTTTAGTATTTTGGGAGTCATGTGTGTTATATGTGTTTTTCCCATGATTTCCTTATGTTATGCATGTTCTTGATGAAATTCATGTTTACTAAGAAAATGGGTTTTCATGATTTATGATCCTCATATTGTTGTGCATTTAGTATGAGTTGCCTATTTGACTTCATGAGATGAGTTGATGAACATGCTTTAATATGCTTTTGAGAGTAATTGCATATTGACTCCATGATATTGTGTTGAACATGCTTTTAGTTGGAGAAGGTAGTTCCTCTCCTATGAATATGAGAAATGTTGAGCTTCATGCATAATAGGTTGTTAGATGTAGTTTCTACTTCCTTGTGTTGCATTGATTATGTTTGAGATGGAGTTGAAGTTTCCTCCTTTGAATTGGGCATTATTTTGATGTTTCATGCATGATGGGTTGCTAGTTCTGAGTCTTTTATTTCGTAAGGTGTCTAGATCGTCATTCGAGGACGAATGTTCCCAAGGGGGAGATATTGTAACACTCCGAAAACTAGTAGGCTAAACTAGAGCTTGATGTGAAGGTTAGAGTCATGAAGGTACCTCCCCGTACCTAAAAATATAGGGTTTTGTGTTAGAAAGTTAAGGTACGACCCCCAAGGACCAACCAAGGGTCCTTGAGGAGAACCCTTAGAAACTGCCTGGCAGTGACCCACGGAGGGGACTCACGCCTTGTGGGTCAGCCCACGCCCCGTGGGTGAGGGGTCGTGGGCCAAGGCCTCAGAAACAGGCTCCAGTAACTCCACCCATGGTTCACCAGCACACCACGTGGGTCTATCCACAGACCATGGTCATGGGTGGTCACCTGTGAACGGTTTTGGTAAGTTAGTTGAAGGGTACTTTGGGGTTTTCCGGTTTTAGTTAATATTAAGTGACGTCATTTTACACTAAATTTAGACTAACCATATAATGATGTAAGACCCCTAAATTAAGTCATCTTCCTCATAATTCCAAAATCCCAAATCAAAACTAACTTTTCCCCAAAATTCTCTCTTTAGAACTTCAAGGAAGAAGAAGAAGGAAGTTGGAGCTAGGGTTGAAGGAGCAAGGTTTTCTCCTCAAATTCATTGAATTTTATTGCTAAGGTATGGTAGCTCTTCATCCATGGATAGAATTCATCCATGGAGTCCCTTCAAAACTCAATTTTAAAGATAGAAATTCCCCAAAAGCTAGGGTTTGACTCCAAGTCATGGATTCCTTTTTAAAACGATTTTAATGATTTAATTACTTTATATTATGATTGAATTGATGATTTATTATGGTTTTTATGTTGAAATCCCCCTATTCCCAAATTATGACCTTGTGATGTGGGTGAATTGATGAAAGAAGGATATTATGAGATTATGTTTATAGTAATTGAGCTATTTGAATAATGTTATCATCCATGTCTAATGTAGTAATTATAGATGTGTTGATGGAATATGATCTATGGTCCTTGAAGGGTAAAGTATGAGAATTATGCATGATTCTGAGATTTATGTATATGATTTAAGAACACTTTGAGAGTAAAGTGATTATGATTATGATCTAGTTGTTGTGTTGTTGAAAGGTTATCCTCATATACATACCTATGTATGAATATGATATGATATGATATGAAAGGTTTTCTCACAATATGATGATTCTAAGGTTGAAAGGCTATTCTCACCTATTGAATCTATGAGCTATAGTAAGAGTTATGTTGGATTGAGTGTCAAGACATTCTTCCATGAATATGAAATTAAGTCGAGACTTAATATGAACTCCGTGGGAATTAATTCTTAGCACCGAGTGGATAGTGATATGAGATGGAAGCCCTCACGATTGTAGAGGTCGGGTTTCTAGGAGCAATCTCTTGGGATAGAAGCCCTCAATTTAGTAGAGGCTGGGTTTTCTAGTAGCAATCCCCTTATCCCATAAACTATGTGCCCTCATAGGTATTTAGCTAGTGGATCCACCTAAGCTAAGAGTATGATTCAACCTTAGGCAAGTAGGATAACCCCTTTTCGGTGTAGGGTAGACACCGGATTCCATGTTAAGCTCACATGGTCTATGTCGGTTAAGGCTTATCCCACTATGCTAGTATGAACAAGAATATGAATTATGGATTATAGCTACTCAAGAAGCTTTACTTAGTATGGGTGAGATTATGAGATCTTATTCATGCATTGTACAAGTATGCTTTGAGGATATTTATGGTGTGTTCCTCTTATGGTATGATGATCTATGAGTTGATTATGCTTATGACTTGTGCTTTTCCATAATCTTCAAAATGATGCTTAACTTAGTAAATTGCATGCATTCAACTAAAATGTCCCTTTTATAGCATGTTTTCATGATTTTTATGCATTGCTATCATACATAGTGCATTTTTGTACTAACCCATATTTTCCTACATTTTCCCCAAGTGTAGGGTGCGGTTCTCAAGGTGGTCCTTATTGTGGCTAAAGCTTGGATTTGCTCATTTCTCCTAGCTTGTTGGTGAGTCCTCATGATTCGAGGACGGATGTTTTCATTTAGTAGTTTCATTCTTGTATTTCCCTTTCGGATTATGTTGTATGGGTTGTGTCCCTATTTGATTCAAGTATTGTAATAGATGGCTATGTTGAGACAAGTCTAGACTTCCGCTTTCCTTTATGAAAATTTTGGACTTGAAATGCGTTTTTACTCTTATTGTTCTAATGCTTTATGTTATGATATGCTAAGTGGCTTACATGGTACCTTTCGGGGTTCTATGTGCCTTGTTACATCTAGGGGGTACCCCTGGGTCATGACAAATATCGTGTCGGAACGTGACACCCGATCCAATAGTATCGTGCCGGCTCGTTAAATTCTTGTTTTTTTTAACTATTTCACCACATGTGGAAGTGGTGGTGCCAGCACTATCTAATTTTTTTCATTACTCATGCACTTGGGTATTTCGTAAGTTGAGGATAAAACATTTAACTTTTGCGTATATTACAATTAATGAAAAATCATTTTGAATAGAGTCGATGTCATATAATAATAATTCTTCAACATAACTAAACTTGTTATTTCCATTAAAGTATCAATAAGTTATAACACTCCTATAAAAAATATATCACAACCAAAGAATTTTCATAAATAATTAAGGCATTTTAGAAGGAACAAAAAGAGATTTTTATCAAATTTTAATTTAAATAGGATGATCGGGGTGGTACAATAAAACTTTCAAATTTAAGCTCGTACAGAGAATAATCTTAAACACCCATGGTGTTACAAAAATATTAATAGATATTAATAATGTTATAACTTTATAAAAGAAATAATGTTTATTATTCAATTTATATGATTTTAACAAAGATAAGTCTTTAACTACTCATAAAAATTGAGCGATTTCGTACTTTGATAACGGCCTATTAGAACAGAAGATATTGCCCTTTAGAGATTCAAGGTATTTTTTCTTTGATGTTAACATCATAGATATTGTTGCATGTCAATATTGTTGAAGGCATTATAGGAATTAGCTTTATATTTTGCAAACATGATTTGTAAGAGGAGATTAACTACCCCACTAGGCATGTAAATTTGTTTGCAACAAATTTTCTCTGGTTTGAAAAATTAATTGCAATAAAAAAAAAAAAAGTGATTTTATTTATCAAGGTTGTGGGTACAATTTTGTGTATTATTCTTAAATTTTCACCACGATTCAATAGTCATTAGTAGTATATTCCTCAAAATTTGAACCTCCTTAAGATATCTTGAGGAAGAACACATCTTGATTACCTAGACTTTCAAAAAGACAATATTTGATGTCTTGATCTTTTTATGAATATCAAAAGTTCATGGGATATTCAAGTGCCTCTTCGAAATATATATACTCCTTTACATAGGTGTGAGCTAGAATTAGAATAGAGTAACCTTTAAATAAAATTTGACGGACATTTCACTTGTCTCATCATAGAGTAGAAATGAGACTATAAAAGAACCATAGAAATTCTGTAACAAGCAGTACTAGTGGCCATTTGGGCACTACACTACTACAGAATTCAAGGTCATTTTCCAGTGGTAGCTGAATGATGAGTTGTTCAGTTTCGTAAATATGTGCTCAGTTTGGCCATTTGGGCACTACACTACTACTGTTTCCGCTGTGGACCTCAATCTCATAATATATAGCCCAGAAAGAGGCTGGCCCAACTTAAATGAGATATTATAGGTTCGGTATGATCTATCATTCTTGCCAATACATTATCTTCATTTTGCTTCAGAGAGAGAAAAAAAAACACACAAGAGTCAACAAATGAACAATATTTTGGCCAAATCCAGTGGATTTCTAAAACTCGCCTTATGCAATTAAGAGAACGCATCTAACACCAAATTAGTATTGCCTTCAGCAAGAACTAAAAGTTGAAATTGGTGCTCAAACTTGGCCTGGGGAGCATGCAGCTCTCAAACAGGCACATAAACAAACACAGTTAAAAACCACAAATGAAACAGTAAATTGAGAAGAAATGTATGAGGTGTTAATCCTGAGGTTAACTCAAAACCAGTCATAACAACACTAGATCAAATACGACAATTTCATCTAGGATTGGTGGTTTTCTGTTTGGCCTTCTCTATAAGAGGTCTCAGCTGCTTCTTTTCAGCTAGAATTTTCAAAAAGTTGAACAGAAAGGGTATATAGTTGTGCTTCCGACGGATATTTTCAGTTTTCCATTTCTTGAACTTCTCCTCCTCCCTCAATATCTTATCACTAACAGCTTCAATACCAGAATTTACCTCTGCTAAGGATTTATTTAGTGATTCCACCGGGCTGCTATCCACCATTCTCTCCGACTGGGATGCAGCCAGCTGCTGCAGAATATGCTCCCTCCTCTTTTGAAGCTCCTTCAGCTCTGCAGTATACACCTCTTTCCTGTTCTTTACTACAGCCATCAGATTGAATCTTATTTCACTTTGGGAATACCTCTCAATACGTTCCTGAATAACTGGTTGCACCATGCGCAACCACTCAATATCACCTTGCCCACCAGGGCATGGTCCAAGACTGATTGGTCCCTCCTTCAATCCATCAAGCTCATACAACACACCGTCCACAGGTATATAGCTGATAAAATGATATACATCATCATCTTTTCCAGCAGCTTTCTGCTCCTCGGGCACAAATGGCTCAGGTCTTGCAAAACTATTATGAGCTGTGCGAATTGCTTCACTGTTATTGATAGCTAAACCTTTAAGCTCCGGTGGGAAATTCTTTGTGAATTCTTTTAGTGCAGATAATTCTGGGCCAATATCAACATCTGGACTGTTCAGGAGGATTGAAAGGATTGCTTGGGTAGCACAAGCATTGTTTATCACCTGTTTCACATCATCAAGAAAGTTACATGTCATAGTGTGCTAAGAAACTCCTAGTAGTTTAACCACATATATCATGTAAAGGTATTTGACCTGACTAGCAAAGAATAGGTTTGGGTTTGGGTCCTTGATCACAAGGCGATCATCTTTTTCACCAGGACGCCATTTGAAAAGGAATATCAAACCGTACACAGGCCTGTAAAAAATCAAAAGATAAATTATTATTTCCTTTTTGAAAAACTTGGAGAATCACAAGCTTGAAGCCCCCGAGAATAAATTGTTCGCACAAAACCATACAACTAATGCTCAAGTGGCAGAATTGATTCACCTAAGACTGTTGAGCTCATCAAGATCCAAAGAATACAACTCCTCGACCTGTTTCAACATGGAATAGTATGAGAAGATAAAAAGTTAAATCACCCAAAAGAAGAATACAACTCCTCGACCTGTTTCAACATGGTATAGTATGAGAAGATAAAAAGTTAAATCACCCAAAAGAAGAATACAACTCCTCGACCTGTTTCAACATGGAATAGTATGAGAAGATAAAAAGTTAAATCACCCAAAAGAAGGTAAACCAACCATTTTAACAGTCCATCCTTCCCAATCCCCCCACCTATTCCTTTGGTTTGTCTCATAGGAAAAGCATATCAATCATAGCTTATCAGCTTCTACAGTGAGGGCAGAAGAACTCCTCCATATAGAAATGAGATAACCACAGAGATATTGAAAGAGTTTTTTTTTTTGTTTTTTATTCTCTGGAGAAAGAAACAACTTGTATTCTATTTCCAAAAAAATCAAAAACCTGCCACAACAAGTAACTGATTCTAGATCTTCCATACACTCCTGTTTACACCAAAAATGAAACAACACTAAACAATTCATCTTCATCTTCTGGATGAAGTTGCTCTTGTTCTGGAAGCACCAAGAAGATACAAAGGGTTTAACAAACAAACATTTGTCAGCTTTTATACAGTTGAAGTACTACAAAACTAATGAGCTGACAAAATCCTCAAAAAGCATCAAAATTATTAACAGGGGAAAGGTTAGCCCAACTAAATAGGCTAACCGACATCTAGCCTCCAAAATCCTGTTGAAGTTAATACGCCATCAAAGCATCTGTGATTCCTCTCAATCCAAATACACCAGAAAATGCTTGCAGGCACCATGTTTCAGATTTTTCTGATGGTCTTGCCAACTTCCGTTGAGCTCCTGCTCACATAGGCATCTCTTACGGATAAAGGTACTGCCCATTTCAATCTAAAAATGTTTAGAAACAGATTCCAGATGTCTGTGGCCACAGGGCAGTGAAGGAGCAGGTTGACTAGCACATGAAGCATCTGTTTGCTAGTGAAAAGTTCTTTCTAGTTAGGTTGTCTTGGGTGAGGCAAACACCCTGTAGAGCCAACCAGCACTTTAGGTGGAAGTTTTGTTTTCCAAACTAGTTTGGGCCATAACTCAATTATAATATTGTCTGAGCACAGGTCAGCACACCTTAACACCTAACGGTGTAAAGACCTTCCTTAGCGTTGCCCCATTTCAGTTTGTCCTTTATCTGGGGGTTTGTTGTGTATTTCTCTAATGTTTTCAGCATGTCAATGAGCTCATCTATCTTCCAGTCACTAAGGTTCCTCCTAAGATGGGTCCCATGTGTTGACTTCTCTATTATGACAAATAATAGAATCTGAATTGCCTGCAACAAGGAACATATTTGGGAATACTTTCCTTCAGTCTACACATGAGGCCTAAGACCTTCCATGGCCATTGTTATCAAAAGCGAAAAGCGCAAAAAAGCTCTAAGGTCCATGAGGGCTTTAAGCGCAGAGCGCAAATAAAGAGTGGGCTTTAATGAAAAAAGGCGCAAAGGTAGAAAAGAATACAAATATATATGTTTAGTCCAAGACTAATAATTATAAACATGAATGACAAATATAAGACCAAAGAAATTGAAAAAACATTATGATAAAGTGAAATATCAATTATTTAGTGTCACTTCTTCATACAAGGCTCATTGGCAAGGAAATGTTTGTCTTAGAACCTTGATGACGACATTGAAGCGCACATAAAGCGAGGCGAAGCACTCAACACCTTTTGAGCCTCACTTCAGGGCTTAAGCGCGCCTTTGATAACACTGGTACAAGGGGGGAAGGGGGGGGGGNGGGGGGGGGGGAGCTTCCCCTATCATAGGAGAGAAAGCCCTTTGTTAATAAGGATAGAATATTTCACTGTCGTGATGCACTACCTGATCCATTTTTCTCCGAAACCCAACTACCTGATGATTGTAATAAGAAGGGCCAGCTTAGTTTGTCAAAGGCTTTTAAACATCAAGCTTGAGTAGGAGCCTATTTCCACCCGACTTTAACTTCCAATCCATAAGCTCATTTGCTATGAATGCAGGATTAATAATTTGTCTTCCCTTAATGAAAGCAATCTAGTGGCCTGAAAACTTATGGGTTTGTCTTTTCTAAGTTCAATAGCTCCTTTTGTTTTTGGAATGAGAATAAAGGATGCATTGAAGGACTTGACCATGATAGTGAATATGATTGGGAATAGCTAATATGGCATGCTTAATGGTGTCCCAAGCTTTCTGGTAGAAGGCCATTGTGAATCAATCAGGACCAGGACCTGGACTCTTGTCAGGAGCACATTAGTTGATGGAATCTCTCACTTCCTCCTTAGTGAAAGCAATAATTGTATAAGACTACAGGATGGATAGAGGAGAGAGATGAAAAAACCACTATGGAGGAAAAAATCAAAGGACAAGCTTTTTCCCTTCAGCTAAGTTCTAACAGAAGGTATTCGCCACTCACCAAAGAAAATGGTTCCTCGAAATCCCTAAACTTAGCAAACATACAACTTGCCTCAAAGCTCTATACGGTGCTAGCAAAGATAACAACTCCATTAAGTCGCATTACATGCATCTGGCATGTAACTGGTAAATACGGAGTTCAAGTTCATAATTGCATGTACAAAAGCAATAACTACATGGGAGATATATGATCATCAAATTAAGGGGGAAAAAAAGAAAGGAAATCGCCAAAAAGCATATTCTCGTTGCTTAGTGGAAATGTTCAACACAACTAAGAAATTAAACCACCTAAGATTGAAGAAAACAAATCATAATTTTAGAGTAAACTGAAAATACCTGCACACCTTTTACTTGCATCTGCTGCATAAGTTCAGTAAAAACCCCTGCACACAAGCAATGTCCGTATCTTTCATATTCAAGGGTTTTACCAAGTGAAACGAAACAGGGAGATCATCAGAAAAGCTTATCATAGCGACTACAAATTTAGAGGTTAGGTGGATTCAGAACCCCAAATTTAGTAGCTATCATCAACGATGAAGAAGATGTTACATTAGATTGTTCCCAGTCGTATTGAACACTACAGGAAACCAGTCTCCTTCTCCCCCACACCCAAAACCCACACTCAAGAATTTTAATTTTTTTGGGGTAATAGTTGTGTCCAGACCAGCTTGTGTGCATCACAATAATAAAGATGAAGAAGAATATTGCATTGCATTGTTTCTTCTCCTCTTGAGCAGCACAACAAACTGGTCTTCGAGCCACACATGAATCTCTGCAGCCCTTCTTCCCTGCCATTAAAAACTCGTCCATTGAAAAAGCAAAAAAAAAAAAAAGAATCACCAAGTAGTCATTCAAGCCCTCATTTGACTAAGTTTGATGAGAAGAAATGGTATGTACGTTTGATACAAGGTTAGGAAAAAGATTTCAGACTCTGGCCCAGATCCCTATGCCTAGGGGTTTGCAACGATTGAGTGAATTAATTATCTTTACATCAACAAGAGAACAAAACAACTGTATCACTCCACTTTAATTGAGAATGATATCACTCTACTTTTAGCACCCCTAGTTTTACTGGAAAGAGATCTTCTGAGTGTCTCTTTCCAAGCCCTCATGCCTAGGGCTGCAATAACTGAGTTTTTAACTTTTATCACTACCTGAGCAAGACAACATAACTGTCGAAAGACATAATAAATCTATATTAATGTACTCTCCGCAACAGTTTAAGACTTTAGATGACATGGTCAACACTTCAACATAGTATCACTGCATGGGGAGGTTTTGGGCTCGGGTTTTACTGCCACCCATTATAAAATAATAAGTAAAAAACTTAATTTTTCATATAGCAATAGCTCATTTTGTTTGAAGAATTCGTCAATATCCATTTTTGCATTTGAAAGTGATAAAATTCATATATCCCAAAGACCACCAGTAAAACCATGCTATAAGAAAGAGAAGTTGAACATCAGACGTTACACAAGTTATCAAAAATGAGTAGGTATCCTTCAACAAAAGGAGATACACCCAATCAATGAAGCAATATGATGTCATCCCAACGTACAGCTCCATACATTGCATGCACAAACTACCAAAATTAGGAAAATAATTTATGACATGTGGATGATAAAACTTTTTAATACTTAATGATGTGAAATAGGTAGCCTGGTTGCTTAGCCTCCGCTGATGGATGGGTAAAATGAGGAAAATTTTGTGTATCATAGCATGCGGCACATATGCCCTTTCAGACTAACTTTTATTGTCCAAAGGCACAAAAGGCGGTGCTTGAGGGGAAAAGAACTATATGTCCCCTATTGGCTAGTACAATGCAACAAAGGGAAGGATAGCTTCTTTCTGTAAATGTGATACAAGTGCAAATATTTTACATATATTAGCAGAACCACAAATTATTCTTTGAAAACATTTTTAACCCTATAGCTTAATACAAAATAGACATAAAAGAGAACTTCTCTTTTTGGAGGTCCATGAACTGTTGATGGTTTAATTGACAGTCCCAATAAAAGCTTTTATTTTACAAGGACAATCATAATTAAAACTAATAGTAGCTACTTCTCCAGCAGCCAGGAAGGACATCTACAGTTATCTTTTCTTGCATCTACAGTTATATCGCTGCAAGACCATTGCAGCAATATTGAAATCTAAACCAATAAAAGATGAATTACAAGCAGGGAGTGGAACACAAGGAGAACATCATTGGAGCATGACTAACATTCACAATTTAAAGTGTGAAGTCATGTGAGATGAGACTGAAGCAGCTAGAGCTGATATTGAGTATTGTGCCTTAGTTTCTTTTAGAGACTGTCTTCCTGTTTACATTAGAGTGAAGTACAATAACCTAACAATCTTTCTATTTTTCTATTTTCCTTTAAGATTATAACATGATCATCTAATACATCATTCTGTTGTCTTACCCATTTGGCTAGAGACTAATGACATGTTCAGAAAGCCATTAGTAGTAGGGATTATACTTTCAACTCTTGACCAAATAAGGCTGGGACACTTACCAGGATCAGACTCAATAGTGCACCACGACATGATTGTAAATTACCTGAGAAAGTAGAGAGACCATTAAAAAAAAACAAAAACCAAGGGCGGCTCAACCCTAAAGCCCCAAAAAATAAGGGCCTTCAAACAACCAAATTCAGTTCGCTCAAATACAAAAACATACCACCAAAAAAAAAAAAAATACCAACAGGCAAGTTTAAAGGAAGAACCAAAAGCAGATGAATGAAGGAGATATATACATATACATACATACACGAGACAACCAGATCTGATGAAAGTGCACCATATTAACCAATACAACACTTGCAACTAGGGCTGGACGTTCAGTCGATTCAGTTCGGTTTTTCGGTTTTCGGTTTGGCAAAAATGTGAAACCAAACCAAATTGAAATAAATTCGGTTTGGTTTTCGATTTAACCAAATTTAATTAACAATGGTACATTTTCAAAATTCAATCACTTTTGTTCAATTTCTTCAACCTCTCATGTTCTTACAAGTCACATCCAATTCTATGGCTTTGCAAATGTATTGACAGTTCAAGAGAAGTTAAAAAATTAATGGTAGAAATTCAAAAATTAGGCCATGACTAAACTCAAAAGGACATAGTTTTACCTGTTCAAATATCAAGTTTGTGCAAAAGGTAAGTTTTCACCTCAATACCTCATCACCTGTGGCCTGTGGCTGTGTTGCTGTTCAAATAATACAACGATCAACATTAACTTCTATAACAATCAACACTCAACAATACTCTCCAAACTCCAACAACCTGTGCCATACAGTTTGGTTTTTGCCTTTCAAATTTCAACAAGCATTTAACTTGCAACTTACCATATCATTGACTAAAATATCCAAACAAATCTGATAATTCTTGTCAAGCAGTCCAGCAGGAAGCAACATTAACAAACTAGTCGAGTATAAGAATAAAAAGACTATCAAGAGTCAAGACAACAACACTAGAAAATTCAACAAACATGTGCCCAGCCCTAAAATAGAGTTACAAACTAAAGTCCAGCTGCCTAAAAATAACTTAATTACAGAAAGACACCTAAAAATAACTTAATTACAGAAAGACACAGTACATTACAGTTCACGATCACACAAATAATCACATAGTTGCATACTTGCATTCAATGATTAAAAAAACCATAGAGGAAGCAGTACATTTTTTTCATATTCTTGCCATGGGTTTTCATCAGATTTTGCTCTTAATGTGTATCTAACAATTTATCTTGCTGTTTCACTTCAAGAATCTCTTTTGTTGTGATGGGTTTTTACCAAATGTTGCTCTTAGTAATGTATCCCTATGTTTGGTATTACAGCTTTAGAATTCATAAGTTACACATGTACCAACACATCCTATGTCTAAAACGCCCTGTGTATTTTAATTTTCCTTTCTATAACCAACTTCTAGAATGCTACACTGCTACTCGTGTAATCGTGTTGTTTTCCACAAGTTTATTAGATTCCATTATTAATCTTCCATCAAAAGAAAGATTTCCAGATGAGAGTTGGGACACGATGAGCACTAACCTTCGAGGCGCGACTCGCGAGCGAGCACTGAGCAGTGGCCAGTGAGAAGCGGCTTGCAGGCTGCGAGCACTCAGCGTGGACTGAGCAGCGGCTGGCCTGAACTTAAGAGTCGACGAGCTGAGAGATGAGAGTTGAGAGACGAGCTGCGGCTTAACGTAAGTCGAGTTGAGAGATGGGAGTGGGATTTCAGTTTAGGGATTTTCTTATTGGAATTTGGGTTGTGGGCTATGGGCCGGCTGGGGCATGGGCACCCGTGTTAAAGGGGAAATTACACATCTAATAGTTATGATCAACTTTTACATATATCAAACATAAAAATCGTATTTATATGTTATAACTATAGTTTGTATAATGCGCTCCATATTAAATTTTATGTTTGTTATGAAACTTTTGATTTGTATATTTCGCTATAAACATTCAATTTTATACAAATTGTTCATATTTGTACAAATTCATTTATACATTGTAATTTGTATAATAAGATTTATATTTGTATAATTTTAAGTGTATATGACGAAAATATATGTAGTTGTATTTGTATTTGTATATACATTTTTCTCTCGCTTTATACAAACGTAAACGCATTTTATACATTTTATACTGAAATGTATAAAATGGTTAATTGTATATCGAAAATGATTAATTGTATACCAAATCAGATGGCAAAAAAGGGGGATGTTTGCTGTGAATTACAATTAAAATAAACTACGGCTATATCATTTAATTTGAATTAATAATTTGCTATTTCATACAATTTTTCCAGTTATAAATGTAAGGAAAATTTTCAAAATGTCAATATTTTAGAATTTAATAGGATTTCTTATCCACATTTTCAATATTTATCAAAAGTGTTAATATTTAATTTGTTATATATCTAATTGATTTATGTATTTATTAATTTGTTAATTTGAAAGTATACAATTATTTAATAACAGAAGGAAGAAAATCAAGGGAGAGAATATTTGTCACGACCCAAAAATGGACGTGATGACACTCGTCTTATTCCACCAAGACAAGTCAGCCTAAAACTCAGCCTTTACAATAAAATGCGAAAATTTATAATCAACTTAAAAATACCCCAAAACCTGGTTGTCACGTGTACAAGCCTCTAATGTGTTATAATAAAATTGAAAGAAAATACAAATCTCAAATGACATTGTTTCTAGAATAGAACAAGATCATAATTAAGAAGAAAGAAGGTCCGTTGAAATGACAAGTAGCTACCTCACAAACCTCCACAAGAAGCCTTGGACAAGGAGAAGAGAAAATATCACAAAGGTCCGAGCTAGTAACCTACAAAAAAATGTAGTAGTAAGGGGTGAGTACCAAACCACACGGTACTCAACAAGTAAACTTCTAAACACAAGCTAAGGAAATAGAATACGGGTACTCCTTACACCCCAACCGAACCTCCATAACTACAACCTGCATAAAACTAGTCCAACCTAACAGTTCACAATTTATACAGCACACAGCTCAACAACAACACTCTAACAATTACATATCCTCAACAACCAGCTCAATATTCATCAATCACAACTATTACCTGCATAAAATCAGCCCAACCTAACAATTCACAATTTACATAGCTCACAGCTCAACAACAACATTCTAACCATTACATATTCTCAACAACAAACTCAATATTCATCAATCACAAGTTCCACAGAAAGGCACTCACAAAATCAGCAACACACAAGATCAGTTCACCAATGATAAAGATGTGCGATGGAATGAAATGCAATGTCAAGTATAGTAATGTAGACCTAATGATACACACCCGTTGTCTCTTAGTCCGGGACCCATGGGGGACATATTTGTCCATGCATCCGTCGTGGTGCGCCACATGTCCCTCGATAATAGTATCCATCGTGGCGCGCAATACATCCCTCGATATATAGTATCAGTCGTGGCGGGCGACACGTCCCTTGAAATATAGTATCCGTCGCGGCGCGCGACACGTCCCTCGAAATGATACATCCTCTTTAATTTCATATTCTTTCTCAATTCACATAACATTTGTCACAACCATGTCTCAAAACAATGCAAATGACATGTTCACATAAATAATGAGGAGATGGTCATTTTCATAATAATGCACAATTCACAACAACACAATCATGATACAACATCAACAATTAGTCAATAAGCTTTTCAAACCATTCTCAACACATCACACACCAACAATTAATCACATTGCATTTTATTCCCCCTTTTTCATCATTAGAATTATTCAATATGGACAAGTCAACCCATCACCAAGTCTCATTACCTCAACACCTACCACAAGGAAATACATGATTCTATACACTTAACAAGGGTTTAGAAATCCACTTGCCTCAAATAGTCGAACAATCACTTCAGGACTTGAGTCTTCCCCTTTCATAAAGCTTTAAATTGCTTCCAATCTATCAAATACATAATCTTCACAAGAATATGAATCTAATGACACCCATATTACTAAATTTAGTTTCGGCCCGAAAATCAGATCAAAAAGTTATCCCGAGCCACCAAATTCAAATCTGAAATGTTCTTTCAGATTATGTTTATCCGTGATAAAACAAACTCGCATGCAAAATTTCAACTAAAACGGATTGTTATTCGACCCCCAAATCAAGATTTTGATCTAAGAATCCTAGACCTATATTTTCTTAAATCAATCCAAATTCTATAGGTTTATATCCTAAAAATCTATTCATTATCACATAAAATTTAATGAAAAGGACGAGAATCATTACCTTAACACTAAAGCATAAAAAATTCTATTTTTCTCCTCCCTTTTTCTCCCTCTCTTTTTTTTTCGTCAACGTTCTTTGTCTTTGCGTTACTGCACAACAGCAGGAACCAAATATGACTTGTGACTCCTTTTTTTTCTTTTCCTTATTTTCTATTGGGTAGTTGCCCTTTTTTAATTTTATTTTATTTTTATTTTATTTATTTATTCATTTAGTAGGGCACTTTTCCCCTTTTTAATTATTTTATTTTCTTTTTCTTTCCTTCTATTTTTTCCCACTATTCTTTAACAACAAAATAATCCTTTATTAAATCTGAAAATCATGTCACTCATAAATTTTCTTTTTCTTTCCTTCTATTTTTTTCCACTATTCTTTAACAACAAAATAATCCTTTATTAAATCTGAAAATCATGTCACTCATTCTTATAACTCATAAATTATTTATAAAAGCTACTAAAATATCACGACCCAAATTCACAAGTCGTGATGATACCTATGGTCCACACCGATAGGTAAGTCAACCCAACATATTTTACCAATTTTAACTAACTAATGAGATAAAAAGGTAAACAACGAGTAAAAATCTCCAACACTAAGTTCTTTATAAATATTAAATGCGGAAAGCTAAAATACCACCCAAGAATTGGTGTCATAAGTACAAGAGCTTCTAAATATGATGCAAGTCTGAAACTAAATGACAAATCCAAACATAAGGGATATCCTGTCTGAATACTAAAACAACAGAATAAATAAAAGATAAAGGAGATGTGGGCCACAGAAAAGCCAAGGAGCTCACCACAACTTCAAGATACTCCAAGGTCGGACTCAAAAACTCCACGAGAGGTGCTCGTATTAAGGATCGAATCTACACCACAAAAGAGTGCAACAAGTATAGTATGAGTACGAAACCACGTGTACCCAGTATATCTCATAGACCGACAACAAAAAAGTAGTGACGAGAGTTCATATAAGAAAATCAATTATTTACTTATACAAGTCTACACTATACTTACCAGTCAAGTGTCAACAAATAGAAGTAAATCAAATATCAAGTACTTTCCAACCACCAATAAAACATATAATCATCAAGAATGAAGGATGTCATGAGATGCAATGCAGTATGACACCATGAAATGATATGCCTCAGTGCCAAGTACTCTCTCAACCGTATATACACGATACTTCTCGAAAATACATCGAGAGTTCATGACCCATGGGAGACTCGTGAGGTCCATATACCAACACGGACGATCTCCATGTGTTTGTGCAGACGATCCAATGCACTATCATAAAATTAAATAATTTTCGCACGGATGATCTCCACCTACCCAAATTATAATCTTAATATCTCACCATCCCCAGCACAGACGATCTCCACGTGCCCAACTTATATGCAATCTCATGTCAATGCATGTGCACAATGTGATATCAATGAAAAGGGATGATAATGCATCTCAATCAAATATCAATATGACATGTAATCACCTCAGCTATCACAAGTATACAGGTTCAATACATAACACAATCACACATAATAAATCAAGTCAATAATATATCAGCTAATGCCCATATGCTTTGACATTCTCGGATTACAATCCCCATTCTATAGTAATAAACTTTCCCTTTATAACACCAGTACTCATACCAATGTCCGTCACACCATTGATACGAGACCCCCGTCTTTCGCCCTTACCCATGGTCTATTTCATTTTTAATCTTTAATTAGAAAAAACGTCCTTCAATGAAGTTTGCAAGTCTTAACATACCTTGACTGCCGAACACATATCACGAATCCTCAAGATTTTCCCTTTCCCTTTCGCAAGGCTTCAAAATTTTCCCAATCTATCAAATATGCAATATTCTCAAACAAGTGAGTTCATTGCCACGTGTTACTATAGGTCTAGCCTAGATCCAAACTCATAATAATATATAATCAAACTCCTAAATTTGGTGTCAACTGATATGTCAAGACACATATTTGTTAAATATCAAGCCTAGAGTTAAGCTCCAACCCCTCCAAATATCATAAATCTATGAATATTCGTATAATAAAATATAACCAAACTTAATTTCCTATATCCATATATTAAACTTCAAGTATAAAGTAATAGTTATTAGAAAATTTCAAAATTTATAAAACCAAATAATTCCCACCATGTAACCTTAACAAAAACGAAAGTACCCAGAATTCAATTGCACTATCTTGTTTTGCCAAGTGTTAATTTTTTTCCTACTAACCAATTTTTCTACCCCCAAACAGAACCATCACGTGTTGCAGCAACTAATCCAAAAATTTGATTCTTTTCCTGTATCTTTCCAACCAAAAAGTCTAAAATTTTCAACCCTATGCCACTGATTCCTAACCCACTAAATTGCAACCATTTTCCACCAATCAATAAAGCAATAAGTGACGCCCAACATTCCAAAAATCAAGATATATGTAAATATACTTTGGAGTTTTGGCAAGAGTTTTTACCTGAGCAGTTTCGTCTTCTTCGATATCAAAATTGTAAAGTGCCCTCATTTCTATTTTATTTTATTTTGAGTTTTGTTGTTTCTAGTTATGACTCAGAAATTATTAAACCCCTCTTTACTTAGTTTAATTGTATACGTGGGCCAAGTGGTAAGGATATTAAATAAGTATAAATTATAGGAACCACATATTATAAGTACTAAATAACATCCTATCCCTTCTAGTTTTCTATTTACCAAAAATCCCTTAAAAATGATGTTTGCGGGATATATAGCGTTGTGCACATGATACATTAGGTTTGATAAGTTCCACATAGCGGGATACATAGCGTTGTGCACAAGATACATGCGAGATACATAGCGTTGTGCACGAGATACATATCGTTCGATATATTCCACATAGCGGGATACATAGCGTTGTGCACGGGATACACGCGGGATACATAGCGTTGTACACGGGATACACAGGTATTGGCTGTAAAAAAGGTGGGAAATCTTTATGTATCTTACAGACTTTATTAATTGGGGGAAATAAGAGATTTTTGAAAATTTTGAAATAAGAAGGGATAAATGGATATTAAGGTAAGTAAATGAGTGTAGTTAAGTAATTTGTCCATTAAATAAATTATGGACTTGGCCCATTAACTACCAACTTAAAAGATACTTTACTTTATTTGATAAATACCCGCTAATTAAATAATCACAGTTATCGAATAGTTCAAAATTTTCATTTAAATTTTTTATGGGGAGAGTCAAAATAGTCCTAGTTCTCAAAACGATCTAGCGGGTCGTTACATTATCTACCACTTAAACAAACGTTCGTGCTCAAGCGGTAAAAGAATATAACACACCTTAACGCTCAAAAAGTCGAGGATATCTACTCCTCATGTCTGACTCGATCTCCCATGTAGCCTCTTCCACTGGAAGATACATTTATTGAAGAAATCTCTTTCAACCTCAACTTTCGAATTTGCCTATCCAAAATGGTTACCGGCTCCTCTTCAAAAGTCAAATTTTGATCAAGTAACACCGAATCCCGTTGAATCACATGAGCACCACCCTGATGATACTTTTTCAACATCGAAATATGAAATACGGGATGAATACCCAACAAACCAGGTGGCTAAGCCAACTGATACGCCACCTCACCAATACGCTCCACAGTCTCGAAAGGACTAATATACCTTAGGCTCAACTTGCCCTTTTTTCCTAATCTCATCACACCCTTCATGGGCGAAACCTTCAATAGAACCCGCTCTCCCACCATGAACTTCAAATCACGAACCTTTTGATCTACATAACTCTTTTGCCTACTTTGAGCCATGAGAAGTCTATCTTGGATCAACTTAACCTTGTCCAAGGACTCCCTCAGCAGATCTGTACCCCACGGTCTAACCCTAAATGCATCAAACCAACCAATTGGAGATCGACATCTCCTACCATACAAAGCCTCAAAATGTGGCATCTCAATACTCGAATGGTAACTATTATTGTAAGCAAACTCTGCTAATGGCAAGAACTAATCCCAGTGACCACCAAAGTCGATCACACACGCCCGCAATATGTCCGCAAGAACCTGAATAGTCTGTTCATACTGACCGTCAGTTTGAGGGTGAAATGTTGTACTAAGATCCACCCGAATGCCCAACTCCTTCTGCATAGATCGCAAGAAAGGAGATGTAAATTGTGTGCCACGATCTGAAATAATAGAAATAGGAACCCCATGCAAACGAACTATCTCTCAAATATAGATCTTGGCTAACTTCTCTGAATTATAAGTAGTCCAACTAGTACGAAGTGTGTAGACTTAGTCAATCGATCCACGATGACCCATATAGCATCAAACTTACCCAAGGTACGTGGCAACCCTACCACAAAGTCCATAGCAATACGCTCCCACTTCCACTCGGGGTATGAGCATCCTTTGAGTTACACCTCCAGGCTTTTGGTGTTCATACTTTACTTGCTAACAATTCAAACACCGAGATACAAAATCTACTATGTCCCTCTTTATACGACACCACCAATAACGTTGCTTTAAGTCACGATACATCTTAGTAGCCCCAGGATGAATTGAGTACCTCGAACTATGTGCCTCCTCTATGATCAATCTAGTCAGAATGAGTTGGTCGACCAACCTTTTGTTTCAAGGACCAAGACTTCTGTAGAAACAGTCAAGGAGAGCTATGTTGGGAATGTCATTATTTGGGCATTGATTGATCAGTTCATTAAACCTTACCCATGACTTGTGCATTTCTTAAAGGTGAGGATACGCTTCCAGAATATCATTACCTCTAATAGAAGAAACTCCATTAGCTCCCAAGGGCTGCTTGTCATACTCACTTCCTTTGCTTCAATATAGACAAGATAGCAAAACTACAAGTTAAGTTAGTAAACTACGACTAAGAAGAACAAAAAAATTTCTAATCTAAAAATTCTCAAATAACACTACTCTCCAGCAGCAATGCCATTTTGATGCTTATCGTGACCAACGACACTAACCTATGGTATGAATGTCTACGATCGTCGATAGTATAGTTATCCAACTAAAGGTTGAGGTCGTGTCCCAAGGGAGTGGTTTTGAGAATTGATAGAAAAATAAAATTAAGCTCTAACAAGTCGTAGCTAAAGACATTACCGAACAAAAATATGGTACATTAAAGGGGGTGACACGAAAGTGTCAAATATCAAATTAGGGGTTTTGTCACAAGTAGTAAAAACAGCAAAAAATAATAAGAAAATCAAGTATGAGGAAATGTTCTTGGGGTGTGACCGCAATACAAATTGATAAGTAGTTGGATACAAGCTTTTGAAAGGAAATTGGTAAGATAATAGTGACTAGGCTAAGCTTTAAATGGAAATAAGTTCCCTCTTGGGCAACTTACCACGTTTCAAATGCGTTCCTCTCGGACACCCATCTGCCACATTAAGACAAGCCTACGCCCTACCCCACTTACTCTTTTGAGCTGAGTGTTAGGATATGGGACTAGGGCTCACCCTCTCGGGCTGAACCTCATGTCGATCCACTCCTTAGGCCATCAGTCTAGTGGTCTTGGTTTCGCGACCTCCCTCCTAGCAAGCTGAAAACACATGGCTGACTTTTTATTTTTAACTACAAACCCTCTAGATTAAACCACAACCACTAGGTGAAATCACCATTAAACTACATCTAACCTATCAGCAAGCAAGACCCAACAATAATATCAACACATATTTGCTAAATCACACCCCAAGAATGGGGGTTTTTAGCCACACATCAAGAAATAACAAAATACACCTAAAATGATAGTCAAATCAAATGGGTATAAGAAATTAAACCTTGATTTAAGCATAGGAAGAAGAATAGAGAAAACCCACTTCCAACTTATGGAAGATGAACTCCTTTCTTCAAGTTCCCAAAAACCCTCACCAAACTTGAGAGAAAATATCTAAAAAGTACTATTCTATTCTGGAAATTAAAATAAAAGTTCGACTCCCTAAAATTAATAACAAGTATAGAGACGGGTTCTTGCGATGTGATTGGATTATGGGCTAAGGTAGATAATCGGGTAATTGCAATTAATAGTGAATAGCTGTAAATTAGCGAATAAGCTAGACTTTAATGGGGGTAAACTTTCTCTCAAATAATTTACCCCGAATCAAATTGGTTTCTCTCGAACACCAATACGCAGCAATTAAGAACAACTTTCGCTTTAGTCCATTCACTCTCTCGAGCTGAATGTGCGGAAAAGGGTTTAGGGTTCATTCTCTCGAGCTGAATCCATGACAACCCAATACCCACAGACCATCAATTCAGAAACTTTGAATTTAAAACCTCTCTCTCGAGCAAGCCAAAAACACAAAGTTAGTATAGTGTTTGCAACTACAACCCATTAATTTCAACCACAATTACTGAATGAAATCACTTTTAAACATCATTTACACTATCAATCAACAATACCCAGCAGCTAAATCAACCCATAATTACATAATCACACCCCAAGAATTGGGTTTTAGCTGGGCATTATAAAAAAGTAAAAAGGATTACCAACTTGTGTTTCCACAACTGGGTATGATTGATATTGTCTTTACAAAGGTCTATGATGAAGAATCTTTAACACCCACTTCCAATTTCTCAGAAATGGAAATCTTCAAATCTTCAAAGCTAAGGAAATATCGTCTCTAAACTCAGTTGTAAGCCCTCAAACTTGAAAAATGAATAATAATGAAAATTTATGAATGTTTGATACTAAACTAAAGATTTAAAAACGTATTTATAGTCGGCCAAAAATATGTTGTGAAGGACCATTCAGTGCAATAAGTCAGGATCGCCGATCCACTCAGCAATCCACCCTTTGGTCAATTCCATCACCTTTTTTCTTTGGCCTTCAGAAACTTCAAGCTATGTAACATTGGGTGATATGGCACTGTATCGTGGAACCGTTTGGCGACTCGCTGACTACTCATTTTTATGGCATACTTGATTTTCTCCTTCAAGGCTTGGCACACTGGAACATTAGGCGAGACATTAGCCATTCGGTGATTCACCTAATGGATTAGGCGATCCTCAAGCCTTCTTTTCTTCGTCCTTTCAGCTGCCTTGTTCCTTTTTTCTCATTAGTGTCCATGCTTTGTTCCTAAATCCAAATACCTTAAATGCATGGATTTACATCAGTTATTGGCACAAAATATGCATTTGAGGACACTAAATCTGTTAAATAAAGCCCTAAATTAGTCCAAATCGTGGACTCATCACCTTTCCCAGCTGGCAGCATCGGGAAATCGGACGAAATGAAGATTCTCTTCGTTAGCACTAGCCATTTAGAGAAGCCTGTAAAAGTTGAAAGGTATACGTTAAAGCACGATAGGATTAGACAATTTAAGGTTGAAAGGGGTAGAGAGAAATTTTTTGAGTTACGGTACTCAGGTTACTGCCCCACAGAGTTCCGCCATAGCGGGATGAGGAGCTGCTACAGCGAGATGAAGGCCGCTAGTGTGGCCTTCATTTGGGACAAACTCCACGCGTGATCATGGCACCTTTTCATCCCAAAACCCATGTTTTTCACATAATTTCAGTAGATTAGAGTATATAAAGTGCCCTAGTACTTAAATATGCAATTATTTTCTCAAAACAACCCCTAAATGATGTCCAAATTTGAGTTTATGCCAAGAAGACCTTTCAACTTCCCCAACCCATTTTGGTATCGATTCACAACATTTTTGTGAAATCCTTAGGCCCAAGACATTGTGGAGACGTTGGGGACATAAGGGAAGTGCCCATGCTACGTTTTTCTATCAAATAAGCAACCTATGTTCATATTCAAAAACTACCCCAAAAACTATTTCTAATCAATTAGGTAGCAACATGCAATCATTGTTAATTAAGTACTGAAGTAAAAAGACCGTAATGAGCAAGAAACTTACCTCGAAAATTTGACGTTCGGAGCGAAGCAATCGAGTGTTTTGGAAATTTTTGGGAGAGTTTGGAAAAATAGGAGAAAATGATCTTTTTCACCCTATGTACTGTTTCCCAATCTCCCGCTCTAACGAGTGTATCCTCGCCACAACGGCCCTACGTCAGCGAAAGGGCTGCCGCCTTGGTGGGGTCAGGCTATGTAAGTTAGACGCGTTCGTTTCTTCGTGTTTTGCCTTAAATTCCTAACCGACCCCCTTTGAGTATAGGATCTTTTGTGTTTCGATTTGAAAGAGTCACCATCCGTCATGGTTTCTGTAATGGACCAATTCTTTAGTTTAGAAGTAAAACGAATTAGGGCGTGTGATAATCTGTCACTAGTCATTCGGGGACAAATGGGAGTAAATTGGAATCTATTGTAATAACCCGAACCATCGTTATTTAGGAAAAGCAAAAAATTCAGGAAATTATTGAGCCACTGTCCCGCCAGGGTAGGCCAGATGCCGCTAGGGAGGCAGCACCATGGCAGGGTAAGCTAGCACCAGAGCGGGATAGGAGAGACAAAATGTAAATAACGCAAAATCTTATTTTCTCCTTCTTCCTAAAACACCTAATTTAGACATAAACCACCCTAGAAACCCCCAAAAAGCTGCTCTAATCTTGAGAAGAAAGGAGAAGGAGATTCCTAGCGTAAGGATACTCATGGATTGTGGATTTCCGGTCAAGATCACCATCACGAAGTTCGAAAATAAGAAATGAAGCCAAAAACTCTGTGCAACTTCTTGGCGCCTAGGTAGGCAAAGTTTTATTAATTGAGTAGTTATAAATTTGTGCTCACTGCGTAGTATAATGTAAATCAATGGTAGGATTTATGCGTAGGCTTCGTACACCGAATAAGAGATAATTAAATCCTAGGAAGAAGCCTTAGACGATGAACTAGGGCTGGGTGATGGTTTTATTTCTTGGTTGTGTGATATATGTTGATGATTTCCGCATTATGATGCGTGTACTTGAATGAAGCATTGTAATTAAACCTAATGTAAATAAGTATGAATGAAGAACTGCCTACCATGAATCACCTCTTGATGTATGCTTGTAAGAATATATGTGATTGTGATTATAGGTGTTGAATGGTTCGGTGTTACGTTCCGCACACTAACTTGGATCAGTTTCCACGTTTCGGTATAAATATGGGAACGGTTGCCACGTTCTGGCATAAACATTGGATCGGGTACCACGTTCCGGTATGCTAACAACTTAGGTTTGGGTTCCATGAGAGGACCAATGACTTGTTATAATTGTATATTTGAGATTGTGAAGTTGTACGTTGTTCTTAAGTGATAATTGATGTGGTATTGTTCCTGAAAGGTTAAATGATTATGGTGACCATATATGTTTGTTCTACTATGTTGATTTAACTCGTTGAGTATCTCATTGTTGAACGAGCTGGGAAGGGCCAAGGGTTCAAGATTTGTTATATTGAGAGAAAGGTTGTATGTGTGTTGCAAGAGATTCAGGGTTAGAGGTTCGGAAGCTTGTTGAAAGGCGTCAAGTGGCAAGGATTGGGTAAGATGAAGAGAAGGCAAAGGTATATTGTTTGGGATTGTTCGTTCAGGGGAATGTTAGTAGTTGTAATTGTGGACTCTTCTATGGGTTAGAATGGGTAGGTCATGACAAGAACCTAGTAAGGTGGGTCGACTGAATCGGAAGTAGTGGTAAGGGTGCTAGTGAAATTCTGAGGTATTTGAGAAGGGGTAAAGGTGGAGAAGCGAGTGGTTTATTTGTATGATCTTGCTAGTTGAATTCTTATGTTATGTGGTGGGCATCGGATTAACCGATGATGCCTACCGGTACATGTGGGTTTGTACTGATACTACTCTTGCTATGCCTTTTGGCATAGTCTGGATGCAGGGTCGGTGATGTTTCATTAAATGAAGACGAAGAAATTTCCAGCAGCTTCTATTTTTCCTTCCGCATGGTTGAAGCTGTGTCTTTTTATTATCATGTTTCGCTTTGTACTCTTAGTAGCTCTTGTACTTATTTAGACTAGATCAATGGGGGTGTTAATTACTTAACAAGTTTGTACCTTGAGTCGTTTTAAACTCTTGTTCTATAACAACATGATATGAGTTTCCTTATTTCGACAATTTTCTTTAATTTTCTGCATGTTTTCAACTATTGGGATAGGAGGGTTCTCCTACTTAGGTGTTAGAGTGGGTGCCCGCACGGCTCGGTGGAATTGGGTCATGACATTAATGCTTCGTCAAAAATATTAATCAATACTTTATATTAATGGAGGTGCTAATATGTCACATTTAAAAAGTTGTTCATGCTTATACAAAAGGCTAGTGAATTTGATGTTTATGTTGGAATAATGTTATTTTCATGAAATGGTATTATTTATAAGTAGTTATTGATCTTTTTTTTTTTTAATCTTGATATGATAGTAAGTGAAAATACTCATTTTATTATCGCTTATTTCAAAATACTTAAGGTTGTTGTTGATCTTGCTCACTTTGTGTAACGACCCATTTAGTCGTTTTGAATACTAGAGATTTTTATTTCATAAAATATTTTCGATAGATTCTAAATGGGTATTTTGGACTATTCGTAATTATAATTATGAAATTAGTGGGGTAGTTTTAATAATTAAGTTAGTTGGTGGTTAAAGAAGATAGCATTAAAATTAACAGTGGGCCACTTTTACCACTTTTATAATTAGTCTTTAAATAATTAGGGTAATAAATAGCTTGTAGAAGAAAGAAGAGAAAATAGAGGAAGGAGCAAGACCGTAAAGGAAATTTGGAGGGCACAACTTCAGGTGAGATTGTTTTCTCCAACTCTTCAAGTAGTTGACTATAGTTAAATTTTCAATGTGTTGGATTTAGAATGTAAATTGCTGGATAGATGAAAAATCTTAATTAGATTGAGAAAGAAAAGAAAAGAATATTGGCGAATCTGGTTACAGGTTATTGTTTAGCGTTCTGGTTGCCACCAATAATAATGATAACCATATGATTGTGTCAGGTATTGGCATATAGAAAGATTGGCTGTATGGTCTAACATTCAGAGATAGTCACATTCCCATGAGTTTGGTCATAATGTGGCGTCATGGGTTTTATTTCCATATTTGTTCCTTTTAATTATTATATTAGGGTTTAAGTCCTTTTACTTATTATATTAGGGTTTAAGTTTTAATTAATTGAGATAGGTAATTAAATATTAGGTCTATGTTATTTGAATTACATTAAAGATATGCTAATTGGAGGAATTAAGACTTAGCCATAGGTTTGAACTTTAGGAAATTGATTATAGAATTAGGTGAGATTTTGGGTCTAGGCTAGACATAGAATAATATGAGTGTTTATAGACTCGTTAACTTACAAATTATGCACATAAACTTGATAGATTGGAAAGGTTCGGAGGCATTGAGGAAAGGAAACGCATTGGAGAAGTAGTTTGCTTGACTTCAGTTCTTTGGTGGAGGAAGGTTATGGTTTATTTTATGTGATAGATAGACTCTTAATAGCAATTGATATTCATTTACTGATATTGTGAAGTTCTCTATGTACTTGATTGTGTGGTTGTGTGGCTTGGTTCTGTGGTTTGTGATTGGTCTAAAATCCTGAGTTCGTGAAATTTATAATATGAAACCCTCTTTATCAAAGTGATGCCTTGAATAAAGAAGGCTTGATGAAATATTGTTAATGAAGTGAAAAGTGGTGATAATAAATGGAGAATTAACGATATATTGGATCAGGTGCCCCGTTTCGATAGGGTATTATTGGATCGAGGTGTCATGTTTCGACACGAAATTATTAGATCGAGGTGTCACGTTCCGTCACGATATTATTGGATCAGATTGTCACATTCTGACACAGTAACATTAAAAAGGATATTGAATTGATGGAATGTACTCAATCTCAAAGTACCCATTTCCCAAACGAGCGTGGTGTGGAGGCATGAGTCCTCGTGTGTGAGCTTGATATTGTGATTGATTACGTACTTGCTTCAGTTGTCACTTGTTCATGTTGTTTGTTGTTTATCACCTGCTAAGTGCTATAGTTAATTTTATACTATTACTTTATGCATATTAGTTACTATTTTGAGTCGGCCGATAATATCTACTCGGTACATATTGCCATGTACTGAGCCTTACTTGTGTTTTTATTTTGTGGAGTGTAGCGAGTGTACCTATGACTTCGACTTTCCCTCAGCTCTAGTCAGTCAACAGCATATCAGGTTCCAGGTGAGCTATTCATTCAAGCTCGTGTTGGATTCTCTTGAATGGCATGATGTCTTTAGTTTTCGGACATAAACTATTTTATTCATTATTTTGATGTCTTTAATACTCTTAGACTTAGTATTTGAAGAGTAGATTTCCTTGATGTGATGACTTTCAGGTTTTGGAAATGACATATAGTAGACTTTAATGGATTTGTGTTTCTTACACTAATAAGATTTAAGCTTCCGCATTATGGTTAGTATTTTATAAGTTGAATGATAAATATAAGTTGGGGTTGAATTCATTGGTTCACCTACATAGGAGGTTAAGTGTGTATGTCACTCATGACTTAGTTTGGGTCGTGACAAACTTGGTATCAGAGCGTTAGGTTCGGTGATCTCATCAAACAAGGACAAGTCTAGTAGAGTCTTGCAGAACGGTATGGGGACGCCTTTACTTTTCTTCGAGAGACTATAGGACTTTAGGAAAACTTCATTCCTTCTTTCTTTTGTGCTACTTCTTGGATCAAATTGATATTTAGGTGATACAAATTGGTATATGAACTTTTTTACTCTATTTCACATATGGTTAGTACTAGAGTAGTAGAAGTGGATATAGCAACACCAGGGGAAAAAAATGTGTCCTTGGAAATAGGTATATTTTCTCGATTGACTACAGGGCCTGTAATGACTAGTGATCAATATGATTTTTTTATCAAGTTCATACAGTTGAAACCCTCTTTGTTCATGGGTATTGATTATGAAGATGGTTATGCTTTCATTGTTGATTGTTTTGAGCGATAGGAGGAGAGATGGTTTCCTGAATATAGAGAAACGGAAGGTATGTGTTGCAGCCTATGAGGTCAAATTTTGTACTTTATCTAGATATGTGACAATATGCAAGAAGTTTCATAAGGGACAACTAGAAAATGAACATCATTACTTTAGAAAATTCAATTAGTATTGTTTTCAGAACATGTATGGGTTGTTTAGCAAATGATGAAATTAGATTGTGCCAATTGAGGTTAGAATCTTTACTACGATTCCATGGATTGATTGTATATTAAAGAGGGTCATGATACGACTACTACAATAGTACCAATGCTTCGTTAGATTTATGAAGTGTTCTACTTTTGTTATCGACCTGATCTAAGAAAGAATGCAAATTGCTTGGGCTAAAGACAGAACATATTTGGTAATGTTTTGCAGCTATTTAAGGGATAGAAATGTGTGGGCTATTTGGGTACGATCTTATCGATAGGTATGATGTTCTAGTGAGGTAGCTAACAGACTTTCATGGTGTGGTAGTACTAGGGTTATGTGGAAACGAATACGTCGATTGTCAAATAAGAATACTAACTACTTAAGGAGTTACCAGTTGTATGACATGGTCAGATAATAAGATCTAGTGTGGCATTCACATTTGACAAACCAACTAGTTTGTTACTACGGACACTTGGGTTAAGCTTTATTTTTAAGATTTTTTTTTTGTGGTGGATCTTTTGTACGGTATTAATGCATTTAGTTTGTGAAGTGTATCTTGAGGATTCCAAAGGAGGACTGGTGATTTTATCTTTAACTCCACAGGAGTGGATTGATATCGGAATGACAAACTTATGGGTAAGGAAAGTTCTAGTGAGTATACTTGTGTAAAGGAAATTGAAGATTTTAGGAAGAAAGTGCGTATAAAATTGGGTTAGTCCCTTGAATTTTATTGGTATACCTGAGTTTAAGGTGTCAGGTCGAGGAAAAAGTTAACTTCGTGGTGATGACAAGGGCTTTTGAACATGATGGTAATACGAGTTAGTGATAGAATGTGATT
The DNA here is from genome assembly GCF_019186545.1 of Solanum stenotomum. Classification (NCBI taxonomy): domain Eukaryota; kingdom Viridiplantae; phylum Streptophyta; class Magnoliopsida; order Solanales; family Solanaceae; genus Solanum; species Solanum stenotomum. Next base: position 37,830,427 of record NC_064288.1, read on the forward strand.
GAGATGCAACTATAGAATACAAATTGTTGGTTAAACAAATTTTGTATGATAATAATGACTTGTGAGTATCTAAGGTTGTGATTTTCTACTATTCAGTGAGTAACGTGGGTATATGGAAAGTTTTGAGAGATGTTGAGGCACTGCTCGAATAGAATTTAATGGAGCTAGAGTGATAATATATAAATAATAATTAATGGAATGTAGGGTAACCTTCAGAAAGAGGTGGGAGCAGAAATATTTTTTCTCTAATTGTAAGGGTAAAGATGTATCTACAGAGGAGTTCAGAATTGGATTCAGAGATGCGTGATTTCAACCGTTTTGCTCTAGTTATGGTTATATCGTCACGTGTTCATCATATTGGTTAAAAACAATTGGAAAAGACTTGAGAAAAGAGTGTACATACGTTCAACTCGAGTGTGACGGTAAGTTCTTTTGTGGTTTTGAGTTCAGTAATGAGTACTATTGAATTTTTAGTGAAGGATATGGTAAGATCTATGAAGAGGCGATCAATGATAAGCTAAGATACATGAATTCCTAAAAATCTTCAAGGTATGAGCTAATGTTGATAGATAAGAGGATTGAGTTACATAACTGAATTTACAATTCAATTTTTTTTCATTATACGTCTACATTTATGGTGATAGGTTTTGTCAATATATGGATTGGTAAGATAAGAAATGATTGATTGCATCAGTATTGAGCAATTGAAAGAACTTATGCATATTTTGGACCATAAAGTTTGTTACTTTTGATTGTTAAGGGATTTAATAAAGGGTTTCCCTCAGAATTTTGATTTAGAGTGTGAAGTAAAACGTCATGGGTTGTTGGTAAAAGGATGAGATTGGTAAGCGAGCTAGAGAAACAAGAGTCTGATATATTGAAGGGTCGAGATATTTAAAATTTTGCACCATGGGAAGAATTTGAGAAAAGTGAAGGAATAAGACCTCTCGTATAAACCCTTGGGGTGTAGTTGAAGGTTGTATTGATTTTTGCCTATGAGTTTAGATATGACTATGAGATGTGAACTAGTTTGGTATAGACTTACTAGGAGTTTATCATCGACTTTTATAAAGATTGAGTTTTGGTTTGGGTGACAAACAATGAGGTATGGAAAATTTAGAGTTTTACGTGGGGTTAGATTGCTCAAATTATAATAGATGACTTAAGAATGATGTACAAGGTGAGATATAATTCTACATGGTTATTAAGAATTTAGAGTTGGATTAATACTACTCTATTGATGGAGCTACATAGAATATTAAAATGTGTTACATAAACATTTAATGGTTAATAAGGGTTATGAGTTTATAGTATACAAAATAATTTGAGTGACCAAGAATTTCCCTAAGTGTTGGTATGAGGTATGTGATGGTTTAGAATGATAGCAAAAGCATGGTATGTGGAAGTGGATGTGGGGTTCGTTAAACCAAGTATGTGTACAATTATAATAGGGACTAAATTGGTGATTGTGGGTAGCTAGAAAATCAAAGAGATAGAGTCAGATGAATGAAAAGTTTGATATAGGCACTATGGAAGGAGTATCTAGAGTTATTCGACCTTGGTTATGTACATTCTTATGTGACCAACTACTTCATTCTGGGAGTGGTTTAGAGTATGATTCACTTTCTACGTCTGTGTGTGTTTTTGCTTATATGGGTGAGTCCCTAGTAGTGGATCAGGTGTACCGATTCTGTGATTGTCCTCCTGGTAGGGTGGCATCCTTGGTTAGACTTGTTCATTCCAGTTATGGAAGATTTGGTGTTGTTTGGGATAGTTAAAGTATACTAGTGATTCAACACGCACAACTTTGCTTATGAGAATTTATAGGATAGCTACCATGAAAATTTACAGTTGTTCGATAGACTTAAGATTTATCTCGTCATCGGTATCATGTTTTGGTTATGTGTGATTGAATGTGGGGACCATTGTGTCTAGTTTTGTCATTCTTAAGGTTTGTCTATAATAGCTACTAATCTAGCATTTGGACAGTGTCGTTAGAGGTTCTGTATGCTTGGGTGTATCACTCAATGGTGGTTACTTAATCATTTCCATTTTTTGGATCAGATGAGTTCGAATTTTCCTTGATGATTACTTGATGTCTAAAGATCATATTTTTATAGCTTAAGCTCGAGGAAATATTATGTTGTGAGGATGTAATCTTGATAAGGTCTGTGATGGTTGATGAATTACGAGTGTGTCGTGGTTGGTTCAGGTTCACTCCTGGTTGTAACCAATATTGATTCAAAATTTTATCATGGTTATGTTAGAAAATATTTGTCCTGATGGTTGTGTCAAGGTCTAGTGGAAGAATCGGTCAGTTGAAGAGTCCACTTGGGAATAGTTTTGTTGTTATTTAAGCTTATATACAACAATAGTTATCATTAGAGTATTGAGATGGACCCATTTGAGGCATTGCATGGGAGGAGGTGTAGATCTCCAGTTGGTTGGTTTGATACTTTTGAGATGAGACATTGGGTACTAATATTTTGGAGTAATCATTGAGACAACTACCCTTTCTTACCCTAGCCTTCTTTTGATCGTTCAAGGACGAACGATGGGCAAATTGATATGTAATGTAACGACCCATTTGGTCGTTTTGAGTACTAGAGATTTTCATTTCATAAAATATTTTCCGATAGATTCTAAATAGGTATTTTTGGACTATTTCGTAATTATAATTATGAAATTAGTGGGGTAGTTTTCATGATTAATTTAGTTGGTGGTTGAAGAAGATAGCATTAAAATTAATAGTGGGTCACTTTTACCACTTTTATAATTAGTCTTTAAATAATTAGGATAATAAATAGTCTGTAGAAGAAAGAAGAGAAAATAGAGCCAGGTGCAAGATCGTAAAGGAAATTTGGAGGACACGACTTCAGGTGAAATTGTTTTCTCCAATTCTTCAAGTAGTTGACTATATTTAAATTTTCAATGTGTTGGATTTAGAATGTAAATTGTTGGATAGATGAAAAATCTTAATTAGTTGAGAAAGAAAAGAAAATAATATTTGTGAATTTGGTTACAGGTTGTTGTGTAGCATTCTGGTTGCCACCATTAATAATGATTACCATACGATTGTGTCAAATATTGGCATATAGAAAGATTGGGTGTGTGGTCTAACATTCAGAGATGGTCACATTCCCATGAATTTGGTCATAATGTGGCGTCATGGGTTTTATTTCCAGATTTGTTCCTTATAATTAATATATTAGGGTTTAAGTTTTAACTAATTGAGATAGAAATTAAATATTAGGTCTATATTATTTGAATTCCATTAAAGATATGCTAATTGGAGGAATTAGACTTACCCTTAAATTTGAATTTTAGGAAATTTATTATAGAATTAGGTGAGTTTTTGGGTCTAGGCTAGACATAGAATAATATGAGTGTTTATAGACTCGTTAACTTACAAATTATGCACATATACTTGATAGATTAGAAAGGTTCAGAGGCATTGAGAAAAGGAAAAGCATTGGAGAAGTAGTTTGCTTGACTTCAGTTCTTCGGTGGAGGTAGGTTATGATTTACTCTATGTGATAGATAGACTTTTAATAGCAGTTGATATTCATTGAGTGATATTGTGAAGTTCTCTATGTACTTGATTGTGTGGTTGTGTGGTTTGTGATTAATTTATAATTTGAAACTCTCTCTATCGAAGTGATGCCTTGAATAAAGAAGGTTTGATGAAATATTGTTAAAATGAAGTGAAAAGTGGTGATAATAAATTGAGAATTAATGATATATTGGATTGGGTGCCACGTTCCGGCATGGTATTATTGGATCAGCCACGTTCCGACAAGGTATTATTGGATAGGGGTGTCACGTTCCGATACGGTATTATTGGATCGGGTGTCATGTTCTGACACAGTAACATTAAAGAGGAAAACATATTGAATTAATGGAATGTACTCAATCTCAAAGAACCCATTTCCCAAACGAGCATGGTGTGGAGGCATGAGTCCTCGTGTGTGTGCTTGATATTGTGATTGATTACGTAGTTGCTTCAGTTGTCACTTGTTCATGTTGTTTGTTGTTTATCACCTGCTAAGTGCTATAGTTGATTTTATACTATTACTTTATGCATATTAGTTACTATTTTGAGTCGGCCGATGATATCTACTCAGTACATGTTACCCTATACTGAGCCCTACTTGTGTTTTTCTTTATTTTTCTTTTGTGGAGTGCAACGACTGTACCAAGGAATTCGACTTGCCTTCAACTCTAGCCAATCTCCAGCATATCAGGTTCTAGAGTGAGCTATTCATTCAAGCTCGTGTTGGATTTTCTTAATCATGGCATGATATCCTTACTTTTCAGACATAGACTATTTTATTCATTTATTTTGGTGTCTTTAATACTCTTAGACTTAATATTTAAAGAGTAGATGTCCTTGATGTGATGACTTTCAGGTTTTGAGAATGAAAAATAGTAGACTTTAATGGATTTGTGTTTCTTACACTAATAGGATTTAAGCTTCCTCATTATGGTTAGTATTTTGTAAGTTGAATGATAAATATAAGTTGGGGTTGAATTCATTGGTTTGCCTACCTAGGAGGTTAAGTGTGGGTGCTACTCATGACCGATTGGGTCGTGACACTTTGTTTCAAGTCAACAGGATGAGTACTTTTATTTAGCATTATATTACGTTATGAAAATCAATCGATATTTTCAAATTGTTTGATGAAAATAATATTATTCTGATATCAACATTACATTCTAATTTACTAGCTTTTTTATATAAGCCTGAATGATGTTTTGAAAATGTGATTTTATCAACGGGGCAGTTGACGTCCTTTCATCTATATCCAGGTATGGATTTACTTCTTGTTAACAATAAAATTTCTTGGAATGTTGATAATACCCAATTAGTTGGGTATGTGAACTTTCACCTTGTTGGTGAGGGTCCTAGCTATTTTCCACCTTGTAATTATCCCCTCCTCAATTTCCTCTTGCCCCATTGCCTATGTAATAAAAAAATTTGATTGGGATAAAGAAAATCATTAAAAAAAAGTATCTCATTAGTCACATGAATTAATCACCAAATTAGAACACCGATTGGGTGAGTTTAAAGAGTGCATATCCATGATTAGTTTAATTTGTTCAAGAAAATTCAAATAGTATTTTTTACTGCTAACAACAAAATTAGCTCTTAGTATTGCACGAAAAATATTAATACACACACACACACATATATATATACGTGCGTGTACCCAAAATTCGTCCTAAAAGGATAAGAGGTTGTAGCAAATATAATCCAATTTTTATATGCGGTATCAATCCTAAGAGAACTTTTTATGTCATACTTTCAGATGACAAGTCAATAATCAACAAAAATAGTTTTTGATGATTGACAATGTAAATCAGATTCTAAAAAATATTAGAAAAGTAAAGCCGTGTGAGAATAAATTAGAATTCACGTAAGAATAAATTAGGAGTAGCCGACCTATTGAAGAGTCACTTTCGGACTCAATTAGGATTTTCAGGACACGCAAAACACAATGACTATAAAAGGAGAAAGTTGAATAATAAGACATTAGATTTTGCACACAATGAATATCGTTGTTTTCAGCAAAAGGAAAGAAGTGGCAAAAAGAGCATACAGTGGCAGAAGAAAGAAGAACTAGAGCCACGTTTTCATTCTAAATAAGTTTATTGTTAAAGTAACTTGGAATCATTCTTGAGTTATAATAATTCTAAAAGTGAGTCTGTGATAGTTGTAACAAGAAGTTGTTGTGACTTCTTGGAGAGTAAATATAACAGTTATAGTTAATCGTTGGAGTTGAGGTACTAGAGTTAATCCCTTAGATTATAGAGTTGTAACCTGAAGCCGCTCTTTGAAGTTAGTGAGAAGTTGCTGAAAATCCTATACGATGTAGGTCATGGTTTTTCTTCCCTTGAGTAAGGAGGCTATAATAATTATCAATTATGATAATAAGAAGCAGAGATAAATAAGATTTTTCATTTAAAAAAATTATAAAAATAGAAGGTATAAAAACTAATTTAAGAAAAAATATTAAATTATAATAATGATGAGGAGAGATGAAAAATCAATAAATTGTAGTAATGATAAGAAGAGAGATAAGTAAAGCAAACATATTTATCATAATCATAATATAAGGTGAGTACAATAACTATATTTTTAAAAAAAAATTAAATTAGATACTATTTTATAACTTCTTTTGTGTTTTTAAACATAAAATATAAATTTAAAAGTATTTAAAAGTCAAGAAAATGAGAAAAAGGATAATTATGACTCTTGATCAAATAGTAATTTTATTTTAACATATTTTGGAGACCAAGAGAAAAAGAATTAAAAAAATAAAAAAGGATAATTTTTGTGAATAATAATAGTAATATTTAAGATCTTTTTTTTCATCAAATTTTATAAATCAAAAGAAAGAAAATAATTAAGGAAGAAGAATGTGTTTGTGAATAAGAATAATTAATTATGATGATAAAGAGGAGACAAAAACAAGATTGTTATTTTAAAATATTATAAAAATAAAATGAGTAAAAATAATTAATTATAATAGTAATGATGAGGAGAGAAGAAAATTATTTAATAGATTGTAATAATGGTAAGGAGATAGGTAATTAATATATTTTAAATATATATATATATATATATTGTGAAATTTAAAATCGCAATAAAGAAAAAAAAAACAAAAGTTAACAATAAAGACAAATAATAAACCTGGTCAAAGTGAGGTTTTTACATCATTATTTTATTTGCCACCTTAATATTTTTCTAAATATAGATATTAATCTTCAACTATAACTCTAAAATAATGCCTCACATATCAATTAATTCATATTTTATTTGTGAAATTAACTCTTTTTTTTTTTTTAAAGTCAAACACTTCCTATAATATATTTAATATTGTATCATATTATGTTTTCAAGTGCATCAAAAATTCACCCAAACGATTATTATTCAAGTAAAAGTAAATATTTTGTTATTTTAAATTACGGCTATAATCAATAAAAATAATTATATTGCACTGTTATTATTACATTGTGTAAATTGCATTTTAATAATAACTAAAACTTGAAATTTAATCTATTTGAATTTGAAAACTAAAAAGGATCCTTAAAATATTTTTGATATTCAAATATAAAAAAAATTTTAAAAAAATATTTGATTAAATTTTTTACTCATCGCACGAAACGTGAACAAATTCACTAGATGTAGCAAAATATTCAATTAAGAATTACATTTATTTCATAATTTTTTGAGAGGTATGCATAGTATATTTCAATTATATTATAATTTGATTTAGGTATATATATATATATATATATATATATTTATTTATTTTCAGATCACACTTATAAAAATATAGTGAATATGTTGTTGTTGTTATTATTATTATTATTTTATTATTATTATTATTATTATTATTATTATTATTATTATTATTATTATTATTATTATTATTATTATTATTATTATTATTATTATTATTATTATTATTATTATTATTCATTTTTAGAGATACATTGATATATGTTATTCATAGTATAATTCAACATAATATATTTCAATGGTATTAATGTATAATATTATTTATACCTGGTATAATATTGTATATACCTAATATACTATTCTACATATACCTGATATAATATTTAATATACCTGATATAATATTATATATACCTAGTATAATATTACATATACCTAATATAAATATATAATATATAATATTACATATACCTGGTATAATTGTTATTATAAATATATCATGCATATTGATTCAACCTTTTTGTGACCTTTTTTATGGAAAATATTTCTGTTGAAAAAATACGTATTTGATTTATGGTATAAATACATTTTTATGGAAATATGTGTAAAGATATATTAAAAAATATATAAAAAAAAACGTTACATGTATAAAGGAAATAGGAAAAAAGACGTTTAGAAAAAGAAAGGAGGAAAAAAATGAAATATAAATATTTTGTCCATATAAATAGGAACAATTGAGAATTGGGATTGAATAGTGGGATCTAATGAAATTTAGGGATTTGATGTCACGACCCAAAAATGGACGTGATGTCACTCATCTTATCCCACCAAGACAAATCAGTCTAAAACCCAAATAATACGGTGAATGCGGAAGTAAATGAGAATAGAAGTTTAATACTACAAAATAGTGCGGAAATTTATAATCAACTTAAATATACCCCAAAACCTGGTAGTCACATGTACAAGCCTCCTCTAAAGTATTACAATTGATTAGAAGGAAAGATAAAAGTCTTAAAATGACATTGTTTCTAGATTAGAACAAGATCATAAATAGGAGTAAGAAGGTCCGCTAAGATGATACAACTACATCACAAATCTCCACAGGAAGCCTCGGATAAAGAGAGAATATAGAGTATCACAAAGATCCGAGCTAGTAACCTACAAAAAATGTACTAGCAAGGGGTGAGTACCAAACCACACGGTACTCAACAAGTAAACTTCTAAACACAAGCTAAGGGAATAAAATACGGGTACTCCTTACACCCCAACCGAACCTCCACAACTACAACCTGCATAAAACCAGCCCAACCTAACAGTTCACAATTTACATAGCACACAACTCAACAACAACACTCTAACAATTACATATCCTCAACAACAAGCTCAATATTCATCAATCACAACCTCCACAACTATATCCTGCATAAAATCAGCCCAACCTAACAGTTCACAATTCACATAGCACACAACTCAACAACAACATTCTAACAATTACATATCCTCAAAAATAAGCTTAATATTCATCAATCACAAGTTCCACATAAAGGTACTTACAAAATCAGCGAAACACAATATTAAGTTCACTAATGATAAAGATATGGAATGCAATGTCAAGTATAGTGATGCATGCCTGAGCTAGTGATACACACCCGTTGTCTCTCAGTCCGGGACCCATGGGGGACATGTCTGTCCATGCATTCATCGTAGCGTGTGACACGACCCTCGATATATATTATCCGTCGCGGCGCGCAACACATCCCTCAAAATATAGTATCCTTCACGGTGCGCAACACGTCCCTCGAAATATAGTATATGTCGCGACACGCTCCTCGAAATGGTACATTCTCTTTAATTTCTTACTCTTTCTCAATTCACATAACACTTGTCACAATCTTGTCTCAGAACAATGCAAATGACATGTTCACACAAATAATGAGGAGATAACCATTTTCATAATAATGCACAATTCACAACAACACAATCGTGATACAACATCAACAATGAGGCAACAAGCCTTTGAAACCATTCTCAACACATCACACACCAACAATTAATCACATTGTTTTTTATTACCCCTTTTTCGTCATTAGAATTAATCAATATGGACAAGTCAACCCATCACCACTTTCATTACTCCCCAACACATACCACAAGGAAATACACGATTCTATGCACTTAATGATTTAGAAATCCACTTGCCTCAATTAGTCGAACAATCACTCTTGGACTTGAGTCTTCCTATTTCGGTGGGATTCCAAATCAGTGCAATCTATTCAAATAAATAATTACACTAAGAATTTCAAAGCTAAAAATAGACCCATATTACTATGTGTCTAGCCTAGATCTGAAAAATCACCCAAAATAAAATTAAATTCAAACCCGCAAGGATAAAGCTAAAATTCTATTAAAACTAAATTATTCATAAATCATAGGCCCCAAATTTATATTCCATAAATAAATTATAGAGCGCAATATTTCTTGACCATTTTCTTTGAAAACATATGGGGTACGAACAAATGTACACCAAATTTATCATATTCAACATCAAGCTTATAAAATTTCCAGTTTCTAGTATCTATACATTTAATAAGGAGAGTATAATTTATGAGAATTAGAATACAATTTAAAGGAACGGAACAGCCATTACTTTCTGATCTACTTCATTAGTATAAAATAAATTCTCATATAAAATTCAATAGTTAAAATAACCTTCATATTGTCCTAGTGCTATGTAAAATCAATACCACCGTCTGACATTTTAGTATATATACTAGATATAGATATAGGACCCCGTGCCAGCACTAGGCCCAATATATATATATATATATATATATTTTATTTTAATTTATGTCATATTATGGAATTTGAGAAGTTATTGAAATTTTTATATGATTTTAAAAATATTTTAAAATTTTAGCTATCGTGATTTGTAGTACTTTTTTTTAACATAATTTTGAAAAAAATATTTATTACTCTGTTTGTTCTAATTTATGTGGCACACGCAGAATTTTAAATATTAAGCATTTTTTATATGTCTCTTTAATATATTAAGTTGTTAATTATTGTATTTTATTGTACATTTTGAACCTAATTTTTTAATAATATATGTTATTTGCCATGTCCCAATTTATGTGACATTAATTGATAGATTTGTTGGAGTCGAGAGATTTATTTTGTTAATTATTGTAATTTAGTTTTTTTTTCCGTCAATTTCAAACAATATATGTTGTTAATTGATAGAATACTTTTAATTTAATTTTTTTAAAAAAATATGTGTGACTCTCCATGTCCCAATTTATGTGGCACATGTAAAGTTTTGACAATTAACCAAAATTTTAATACATTTTAAAAAATATTTTTAAGTCGTTAAATTTTAAGTAATAAGTAATTTAAATTGTTGTATTATTTATTACAATTTATAATACTTTTAAAGTAGTTAAAATATTGTACAATTTATTATGATTTATAACACTTTTTTTTTAATTTATGTCATATTATGGAATTTGAGAAGTTATTGAAATTTTTATATGATTTTAAAAATATTTTAAATTCATAACTATATATGTCAATGTACAAGATTTTGATAAAATAAAATCTTTAAAGTTAAATTATAATGTTTTTGAAATTTAAATTATTAAAACATATATAATGATTTTATAGAAAAAAATAATATCATATAAAATTAAATGAAAAGGATAATAAATTCAACTTTTACCATGATAAGGTTGAAAAATATTATTTAAGTGGAAGGAGGTGGGGCCCACTTATATATTTTATATAGTAAGTATTGGACATTTGTAATGATTTAATTGGGACAATGGTAGTAAATCCTAGACTCTTCTAATATATAGTAATATATATATTACTAACCAATCAACATTATCCAAAGTGTGAATATCATTATATTATTATTTTAATATAGATTTCATGACGTCAATTCATAATAATCTAATAGGACAAAAATAATTAAATTCACCTGTAATGAATGATAATTCTCTAACATCAATTCTTCATCATTCTAATAGAATAATTCTGACATTGAGAATATACACGTTCAAAGCGGCTAACCTGAAGCTATGAGAATCTCTTTCGAAGTCGCGGCACGCTTGTGAAAATAACATTATAGGTTTTGTGCGCCGCTGGATTTTTTTTTTGGGTAAATCACATAAATATGCTATATTAAAAAAATATTTACCATCTATAACAATATAACTTTTTTAACTTAATATAACATTTTTTTGGAATTGAAAATGTTGTACGATTTATCTTTTTGTTCGCTTCCTCCTCTTCTTTTTTTTTATTCTTCTTTGTCTCTTTCTCCGTCATTTTTCTTCTTCTTTCTCATCTTCTTCTTTTTATTCTTTTTCTTCTTCTTTAAAATTTTCATTTAATTAACTATTCTCAAATTAATATTTGCTCATATTTTACTATCTTTACTCAAGAACATGACAAGAAGAGGAATAGAAAAACTAAAAATTTGTATAGAAATATGTTTTCAAGCAGAAATTTCAAATCTCTAAAATTACAGCGGTAAGAGTTCACCATTGTTAGTCATTATAAAGCTTCAAATTTTAGATTCATTATTTGAATTTTACAAATTTGTGATTAGTTTGGATAGGTTGTTCCTACAAATAATTGACAATGACATTTGTAGTTTATATCTCAATTTTGAGAGGGTTTGGTTAAGTTTATAATTGGTAACACACTTATACTACATTTATAATACATGCGCATTACATTTTTAATACATATTGCAAATATCACTCATGTTCTTAGTGATACAAACCAAAATAATTTATAAGACACATATAATACATGTTTTATTTAAGAATAATACAAGTTTAATTTAGTTTATCTTGTCTTTCGTTAGTTACGTTTTTCATTTATTCTTAATTTTCTCTTCTAATTCAACTTTAATACTATGTAATACACTTTTAATGCAAATTTAAATCATTTTGTAGTTTATTATTTGTTACTATTAGATTACTTGTTTAATTCATTATTGATATACGTTTAATTCACTTTATAGATCATTGTCTGGTCTTTCATCAGTTATATTTTTTATTCAAGCTTAATTCTCTCTTCTAATTCAACTTTTAATATTTGTGTAATACAAGTCAATTCATTTTTCAGTTTATTGGTTAATTTGTTACGATTGAATTACTTGTTTAATTCATTATTGATACAAGCTTTATTCAGTTTACAGGTCACAAAATGCTCTTTCGTATGCTACATTTTGGATTCATGTTTAATTCGCTTCTAATTCAACTTTAATATGTGTGTAATACATTTTTAATTCATTTGGCAGTTTATTATGTTTCTTCATTTGTTACGATTAATTACTTGTCTAATTCATTATTGATACAAATTTTATTCAGTCTACGAATCATTGACTGCTCTTTTGTTTGCTACATTTTGCATTCATAGTTATTTCTCTTCTAATTCAATTTTAATTCAAATTTAATTCATTTTGTAGTTTATTGGTGATGCGTAGAAAAAAAACATGACTAATCTGGTCATGCTGATTTACTTCAATTTATAAGACATGTATAATATATGTTTATTCATTAACAATATATTTATAATACATTTTGCAGACTTCACTCTCTTTTTAGTGATCCCAATCAAATGATTTATAATACATGCATAATACATTTTTAATGCATATTGCAGACATCATTCCAATTTAGTACAATCTTTAAAAACAACATACATAATAACTTTTAGGGACTAATTTTTTATAAGAGCTACATATTCATTAACGTTTATTTTGATCCATATCATTTCTTGTACCACATTAAATATTGAAGGATCAACAACTTAAATACCATTATAGTGGTTGACAACATAATTTCCAGGGACAGATAGAGAAAGAATGAGCTCAAGATTTTCTTCTCCCTTTAGAGACATAACGAATTGAATTTGTGGTTCAAGATTGTAGATCTTTCAATTGTAGCTTTAAAATATTGATACGTTGCACAGAGAGAATGAAAAAGGAGAAAGAGAAAAAAGAGAAAGAGGCGAGAGAGAAACATAAATCAAATAAATACATAATATTGTTATATATTGATATAAATGATAATAATTAAAAAGTATACTTAAAATAAGTAATTATTTTTTAATAGGGATCCACCCAAGTAATTAATCCTTTTTTTTTACACAACCAAGTGGTTTAGAGTATTGAATATTATGGACTTGGCCCATTAGCCACTTACTAAAATTAACTATTTAAAATTTATCCGCTAATTAAATACATGTAGTTCAAAGAGTAATTCAAAATTCCCATTTAAATTTACAGAAAGGGACTTTTATGAAAGAGAGGGGACTAGTTCTCAAATGACCTTACGGGTCATTTACATTATCCACCACTAAAAATCATGTTCGTCCTCGAACATAAAGAAGGAATAAGAAAGAATAACCGACATTACCAAAAGCCTGAGGTATGACCTACCAGACGGTGTTCATCTCTCTAAGTGAGCTTATCCTTAAGACCATTCCATCAAGATCAACTACTAAGAACTGAACTTTCAAATCAAACTTTGAAAGATCTACAAATCAGGAGTGATTATCAGGCAACAAACTAATCCATGAATCCAATCTAAGCTGAAATCTACCAGACCATAACACAACCATCATGACAAATCTTTTATTACATAACCAAGATAACATTTTGAATCGATACTGGTTGCAACCAGAAGTGAACTTGAACCAACCACCACACACTCATAACGCACAAACCACCACAAGTCTTATCAAGATTTCCTTCACAACACAATCTTTTCACGAGCTTAAGTTATAAAAGAATCTGTTCTTTAGACATTCGGTAGTCATCAAGGTAGAACTAAAATTATCTAACCCAGAGAAGAAAATGATCAAGTAAGCCCAACAAGCGAGTCACTTCAAAATGCAGAGCCTCTAACAATACTCTTAGACAATTGCAACTCTTCATAGTAACTCTTATATAAGTTCCCATAAGCAAGGTTGTGCGTGTAGAACTACTTGTATACTTCAACTATCCCAAACAACACTAAATTTTTTATAACTGAAATGACCAAATCTGCCCAAGAATTTCACCCAATTAATAGGACAATCACAAGATCGGTACACCCAATCCACCACTAGGAATTCACCCATAGATGTAGAAACTTGTGTTGACATAGAAATCTAATGACACTCCAAATCATATCCAAAATGAAGTAGGTGATCACATAAGAATATACAGAACCAAGATCGAATAATACTAGATAACTCTTTCATAGTGCCCATATCAAAAAATTTCATTCATCTGGCACTATTTACTTGATTTTTATCTACCCACAATCAACCAGTCTGATCTCCATTACAATCTTACAAATACTCAATTTATCAAACCCTACATACTTCTCACAATACTCAATTGAAGACAACACACTTAATACTAACAAACATCATAACCACACCAACCATTTACCTTACTCTCAAACTGCCATTAGTATCAAAGTCTTCTTAGCAAATACAATATGGCCTCCAAAAATTTCGAACTATGGCTCTATCTCTTTCCATTTAAGCATTTCATGTCAGATGCAGGTCACACATAAGACTGATAAAACTAATTCCAAATCTAATAGTACTTTTGCATCGAGGTACAACAATTGAATCACACTCAAAGTCAACTTCACTTAAACTTTCACATACAACATTTCAACTACCATTCATACCATCATGTACCTCATGTCAAAACTCAAATAAATCCTTAGTCACTCTAATAATTATATATATTATAAGCTCATGACCTCTATTCACCATCAAATGTCTATGTAAGACATCATAACCGTGTGTGTAGTCCCATCAATAGAGTCATTTGACTCCCCTTAAAATCCTTAATAACCATGTAGAACTGTAGGTCTATATATTTACTCATCCATAAGTCACTACCATAACTTGAACAATCCAACTCCACACACCAACACAAAATCTTCCACGCATCTCCATTTGTCACCCAAACAAAAACACAATCTTCATAAAGTCGTTGATAAACTCCTAGTAAATTTGTGCTGAACCAGTTCAGATCTCAGTCATTTATAAACACAAAGATAAGAATTCATACAATGTAATGACCGGGTTCGGTCGTTATAGAAGAGCCAACGGGGATAAATTTTGGGCCGAAAAACTTTTTCGTAGTAACTTGAGATTTCCCAACCTAGTCCAGATTTGGACGAAATCAGAGTCTACGAGGTCTAGGGAAATCTGGTAACAATTGAGTGATCAAATTAAGAATTCGATCACGTGAGTAGATAGATAAGTCATTAAGGAACCCGTACGATATTACGGAATTGAATTCGGGCGAGTAGAACTCTCGAAATTGATCTTAGCATGAACGGGTAGTTTTTGAGTGTCATTGGTTGAAGGTGTGTTGTAAAATGGGGTCTTATTAGATTTATTATTTTTGCTCACTGTTTCATGCAAGTCGCTATGGCGGGGATTTCTGCCGCCAGGGTGGAGCCGCTGTGGTGGGGCAGACGCGAGTTAAAGTTGGAAATAAACCCCAAAATCATATTATTCTGCAATTTTCAAACTTTAGAACTAAGGAACAAACATAGGGCTTTTCTTGACAGTTTTCCACCATTCTTAAGGCTAAAGGTAAGATTTTCACTCCCCGAATCCATTTTTTTATCCATAGAATGTAATCTAATGGGTAATTATCGATGGGGAAGAGTTTTGACCTGAGAATTATGGTGGAAAAAGCCCTAATTTGGATATTGGGATCATGGGTATAATCTAGGGTTGATAGAATTGTTAGTAATTCAGGTAATTAGTGATTGATTATTGATTTCCATGTTATTATGATTGTTTGTAGACCAAGAACAAGCGGAACGAATCCAGAAAGGGAAGAATCAAGTTTCTTAGGGGATTCAAGCTTGTTTCGAGGTAGGTGATGGTTGTGATTCTATGATTCTATTATGTATATTTGTTCTTGCTTCATTATGATAGATGTATGTATGCGAATGTTTCATTATTGATCACATTACTTGTAAATAAGGATATATGAATGATGAATGCCATGAATCATGACTTGATTGTATGATTATGAGAATGCAATGTGTGATTGTGATTGTGGCTTATTGAATGGATTGGGTGTTGCGTTCCGACACACTAACTTGGATCCGTTGCCATCAATGACCGTCGTTCAAATTCAAGGGTGAGCCCGTTCTTATGGGCTGTCATGAGTTTTATTTCTGTTTATGTCCAGATTTCGGACTTAGACTTTCTAGTTAGTTGTTAGTGCATTAGTTCAGGGTTGTAACCCTTCTGGTTAGACTTATGGATCTTGCTAGATGTTTTGGTACATTGACTTTCAGGTTTTAGGTGTTACTTCCGCATATGTGTTTAGTTGTTAGACTATTGTTTTGGAGTTTATGGGAACTCCTTATTTCTTTCCTTAGCATTTAACTTGCTTTCGTAACTTAAATGCTTTAGTATTTTGATTTAGTTGGTTTGCAAATTAGTATTAATGATTCTCCCACCGGAGGGTTAGTGTGGGTGCCAATCATGATGGTCTGGGTTGTGACAAAGTTGATATCAGAGCCTAGGTTCATTGATCTCGATGTACCAAAATGAGTCTAGTAGAGTCTTGCGGAACGGACGGGGACGCCTGTACTTTTCTTCGAGAGGCTATAAGACTTTAAGAAATCTCTCTGTTTTCTTTTGTCTCCTTTCGTGCTATAACTGCATTCCAATTGGTATTTGGCGATTCAAATTGGTATCTAACCTCATTCACTCTTTTGTACGTAGATGATTAACACTAGATTCAATGGCGTTAGGCCCGTAGCTCCCGTCAATGCTCCAGCTGAGGAATCTGCAGTGAGAGGTCGCGGTCGAGGCAGGGGTAGAGGCCGAGAAAAGGTGGAGTCTACTGGGGATGGAGCACCATTGAAAATGCTCCCAGAAATGAGGCCCCTTCTGTGCATCATGAAGAGATAGAGGAGAATGTTAAGGTTGAAAATGTTGAGAAGGTTGGACAAGAGAAAGAGGTGCAGGCTGAAACTATAGGTGTTCCTCATTTGGACCTAGTGTTAGCTCAACAGATCATGTCATTCTTAAAAGGGTTGGTTGGTCATGGAGTGCTTCCCTTTGTTCAAGCAACTCAAGCTCCTACTAATCCCCCTGTTGCTATCAGTGTCCCCAAGGTAAGAGGGAGTGTAGGTAATGATGCTTTCTTTCGTCCTTTGTTGGGTCCTGTTATGACTGGTAATGAGAATGAGATGTTGACTAAGTTCTTCAAGTTGAAACCGCCTGTGTTCCTTGGTTCTGAGAGTGATAATGCATATGAGTTCATCCTAGATTTCTATGAGAGGCTTCATAAGTTGGGAATTGTCCATCAACATAGGGTTGAGTTTGTGACCTTTCAACTTCAAGGTGAGGCTAAGCAGTGGTGGAGGGCTTATATGGAGTGCAGATCTTCAACTTTACCCCCACTCTCTTGGACCCAGTTTCATGCTTTGTTTTTAGAGAAATATGTTCCTAGGACTTTGAGAGATCGCAAGAAGGATGGGTTAATGGCTATGTAGCAAGGTGGTATGTTTGTGGCTGCTTATGAGGCCAAGTTCCATGCCTTGTCTAGATATGCTACTCAATAGGTGACTACTGAGGATGAGCGGATCAATTTATTTATTAGGGGACTAAACTCTGAGTTGCAGGTATTATCTGTTCATACGACCTCTGTAGGGAGGAGCTTTAATGAGGTAACAAACTTTGTTAAGAAAGAGGAGGGGGTGAGGCGAGACGGTCAGGCTAAGGAATTGACTAAAAGGGCCAAGAACTCGGGTAACTTTCAAGGTTCTTATTACAAAGTGTTAGGGAGGCCAACACTGGCGGTCAGGACAATTCAGTCTGTTATGCCCACTTCTACAGGTAATTACCCGGGAACTCCATCTCATAATTTGATTCAGGATAGCTAAGGAGCCACACCTTCGGCGGGTAGCAGACCATCTTTTGATCGCACATGTTACAATTGTGGCGAACCTAGGCATATGAGGAGAGATTGTGCCCACCCGCGCATGATAGATTCCACGCAGCAGCAGA
Source organism: Solanum stenotomum (assembly GCF_019186545.1). Lineage (NCBI taxonomy): Eukaryota > Viridiplantae > Streptophyta > Magnoliopsida > Solanales > Solanaceae > Solanum > Solanum stenotomum. Next base: position 37,848,733 of record NC_064288.1, read on the forward strand.
CTAGAACAGTGGTATCCGTGGGAATTGGCAATAATGATCGAGGGTGTCCACAAGGTGGGCGAGGCCGTGGGGGTAGAGGAAATGGTAATGTAGGCAGAGGTGCAGCGCAACCAGGCAGGGAAGTCACCCGTCAAGATGATAGGGCTCAGTGTTATGCCTTTCCGGGCAAGAATAAGGTAGAAGCGTCTAACACAGTGATCATATGTACTATTCTTGTCTATGACCGAATGACTAATATGTTATTTGATCCAGGTTCTACTTATTCATATGTATCCGTGCAATTTGCCTCAGAATTTGCTATGATTTGTGATATACTTGATTCCCCCATCCATGTTTCTACCCTAGTTGGAAAGTCTATCATAGTCACCCATGTCTATCGTGCTTGTCCTATTTTGTTTATGGGTTTTCAGACTTCGGCTGATTTGGTGATTTTGGATATGACTGAATTTAATATAATCTAAGGCATAAATTGGTTGTCCCCCTATTATGCTCTGCTTAATTGTAATACTAAGTCTATAACTCTAGAAATTCTGGGAAGGGAAAAGTTAGAGTGGGAAGTGGTGTACAAGCTTAAGCAAGCTAAGATCATATCCTTTATTCGGGCTAGTGAACTGGTAGAGCAGGGTTGTTTGGGTTATTTGGCTCATATTCGGGATGTTGAGGTTGAGTCCCCATATATTGAGTCTATTCTTGTGGTGTCAGAATTTAGAGAAGTGTTTTCTAATGATTTGTCTGGTATGCCTCCAAATAGAGATATAGATTTCTGCATCGATTTAGAACCTGGTACTCATCCCATTTCCATCCCTCCATATCTCATGGCTCCGACAGAATTAAGAGAGCTTAAGGCTCAAATCCAAGAGCTCCTTGATAAGGGATTTATTAGTCCTAGTGCTTCCCCATGGGGTGCTCCAGCCTTGTTTGTTAAGAAAAATGATGGTAGTATGAGAATGTGTATAGATTACCGGCAATTGAATAGGGTTACTATTCGAAACAACTATCCTTTTCCTCGAATAGATGATATTTTTGACCAATTGCAAGGTGCATCAGTTTCTCCAAGATTGATCTAAGGTCTGGTTACCATCAATTAAAAATTATGCCTGAGGATGTGCCCAGGATGGTGTTTAGAACCCGTTATGGGCACTATGAGTTCCTAGTTATGTTTTTTGGTTTGATTAATGTGCCTGCAACTTTCATGAGCTTGATGAATAGGGTGTTCAAACCATTCCTTAATTTGTTTGTTATAGTCTTTATTGATGATATTTTAGTCTATTCGAAAAGTGAGGGTGAGCATGCCGACCATCTTTGTATTGTTCTGGGTGTTCTTGGGAAATAAAGGTTGTATGCTAAATTTTCTAAGTGTGAATTTTGGTTGACTTCTGGTGCATTTTTGGGACATGTAGTTTTAAAAGAAGGGGTAATGGTAGATCCCCAAAAGATTGAGGCGGTTAAGAATTGGGTTCGGCTTAGCTCTGTGACGGAAGTTAGGAGTTTTGTGGGGTTCACTACCTACTATCATCGATTTGTGAAGAACTTTGCTTCTATTGCCACTCACTTGACTAATTTGACCAAAAAGGAGATACCATATGAATGGACTAAAAAATGTGAGGAGAGCTTTCAAAAGCTCAAGACTTTTTTGACCACCGCACCTATTCTAGCACTATCGGTTGAAGGTAAATATTTTATTGTTTATTGTGATACTTCACATTCTGGTTTGTTTGTTGTGTTGATTCAGGATAAGAATGTTAAAGCTTATGTGTCGCGTCAATTGAAGGTGCATGAGAGGAATTACCCAACACATGATTTGGAGTTGGCAGCAGTAGTGTTCACTCTTAAGATCTGGCGACATTATCTCTATGGGGTTAAGTGTGAGGTGTTTACTGATCATCGTAGTTTGCAGCATGTGTTCACTCAAAATGATCTGAATTTGAAACAGCGAAGGTGGATGGAGTTACTCAAGGATTCGATGTGACCATTCAATACCATCCGGGTAAGACTAATGCAGTGGCACACGCTTTTAGTCGAAAAGCGGTGAGCATGGGCGGTTTAGCTTGCTTGAGTGTATCCAAGTGACCCTTGGCTAAGGAAATTCAGACTTTGGATTATATGTTCATGCAGTTGGGCATCTCAGAAAGAGATGGGGTGTTAGCTAGCATTGAGGTTAGGTCCACGTTCATTGAGAAGATCAAGGCCAAACAATTTGAGGATGAAAATTTGAATGAACTTAAGAAGAAGACTGCGATTGGTAAGGCACAAGAGACCACTCTTGATGCGGAAGGTGTGCTCAGTTTTAAAGGAAGGATTTGTGTCCCTCGAGTTGATGACTTGATTCAGAAATTATTGACAGAATCTCATGGTTCACAATATTCCATTCATCCGGGTGTGACCAAGATGTACCGAGATTTGAAGCAAATTTATTGGTGGCCGGGCATGAAGAGGGACATAGCGGAGTTTGTGGCTAAGTGTCAAAATTGCCAACAAGTGAAGTATGAGCACCGAAGGCCTGCAGGTTTGCTTCAAAGAATGCCAATTCCTGAATGGAAGTTGGAAATGATAGCCATGGATTTCGTGGTTGGTCTTCCTAAGACTTTGGGAAATTTTGATTCTATTTGGGTAGTGGTTGATTGATTGACTAAGTCTGCCTATTTTATTCCAGTAAGAATAGATTATAATGCTGAACAATTGGCTAAGGTGTATGTGAAAGAGATAGTGAGGTTGCATGGGGTGCCCCTTTCTATCATCTCAAATCGTGGTACGTAGTTTACCTCCAAGTTTTGGAGGAAATTACATGATGAATTGGGCACACAACTCACTTTTAGTATTTCTTTTCATCCACAGATGGATGGGCAATCGGAGAGGACTATTCAAGTATTAGAAGACATATTGAGGGAATGCGTGATTGATTTTGGAGGGCATTGGGACAAGTTCTTACCCTTGTGTGAATTCTCCTATAATAATAGTTATCACTCCATCATAGATATGGAACCATTTGAGGCATTTTATGGGAAGGAATGTAGATAACCCATAGGATGGTTCAAGGCTGGAGATGTGAAACCTTTGGGGGTTGATTTAGTGAAGGATGCTCAAGATAAGGTGAGGAGCATCCAAACTAAACTCTTAGCATCCCAGAGTAGACAGAAGAAATATGCAGATCATAAGGTGAGAGACATGACATTTCAGACTGGTGAGAATGTTCTTCTTAAGGTATCACCCATGAAAGGGGTGATGATATTTGGCCAGAAGGGCAAGTTAGGGCCAGTGGCTTATAGAATGACTTTACCTTCAAATCTATCGGGAGTTCATCCAGTATTTCACGTATCCATATTGAAGAGATATCATGGTGACGAGGATTACATCATTAAATGGGACTCAATTGTGTTAGACAAAAACCTCCAATATAAGGAGGAACCAATTGCAATTCTTGACCGTGATGTGCGCAAGATGAGGACTAAGGAGATTAAGTCCGTGAAATTTCAATGGAAGCATCGTCTAGTTGAGGAAGGTACTTGGGAAACCGAGAGGGACATGCGAGACAAGTATCCTCAATTGTTCGTCGATTCATGTACTACTCCATTCTTTCTTTAGCCTGTTTTCCTAAGTTGTCACTCGGGAACGAGTGATGGGTAAATTGGTTTCTATTGTAACGACCGGGTTCCGTCGTTATAGAAGAGCCAACAAGGAAAAGTGTTGTGCCGAAAAACTTTTTCGTAGTAACTTGAGATTTCCCAACCTAGATTAGATTTGGATGTAATTGGAGTTGTGAGGTCTAGGGAAATCTGGTAGCAATTGAGTGATCTAATTATGAATTCAATCACATGAGTAGATAGATAAGTCGTTAAGGAACCTGTACGAGTTTACGAAATTGAATTCGAGCTAGTAGACATCCCAGAATTGATCTTAGCGTGAACGGGTAGTTTCTGAGTGTCATTGGTTGAAGGTGTGTTGTGAAATAGGGTCTTAGATTTATTATGTTTGCTCACTATTCCATGCAAGCTGCTATGGCGGAGATTTCTGCCGCCAGGGCGGGGCCGCTGTAGCGGGGTGAGGCCGTTGTGGTGTGGAAAACACTACTTAAATTTGGAAATAAACCCCAAAATCATTTTATTCTGCAATTTCCGAACTTAATCACATTAATTGTAAATGAGGATATATGAATGATGAATGCCATGAATCATGACTTGATTGTATGATTATGAGAATGCAATATGTGATTGTGATTGTGGCTTGTTGAATGGATTGGGTATTGCATTCCGACACACTAACTTGGATCGTTACCACGCTCTGGCATAATTATGGGATCGGTTGCCACATTCTGACAAAATCATTGGATCGGGTACCACGCTCCTGTATGCTAACAGTTTGAGTTTGGGTTCCATAAGATGAGCAATGACTTGATATAACTCTGATATTGAGAATTGTGAAATTGTTCATTGTTCGTAAATGTTGATGATATTGTATATATTCGGTGTATACATGTTATTATTATTGTTGTATTGACTTATGTATGTTGCACTTAGTGGGATAGCCGTGTGATCCTACCAGTACATTGTAGTTGTGTACTGATACTGCACTTACTGTTTCTTTATTGAGTACAGGGCATCTTTAAGCGGCTATTGACAGACCTCGCTTAGAAGATCAATGACCGTCATTCAAATTCAAGGGTGAGCCCGTTCTTGCGGGCTGCCATGAGTTTTCTTTCTGTTTATGTCCATATTTCGGACTTAGAATTTCTAGTTAGTTGTTAGTGCATTAGTTCAGGGTTGTAACCCTTCTGGTTAGACTTATGGATCATGGTAGATGTTTTTGTACATTGACTTTTAGGTTCTAGATGTTACTTCCACATTTGTGTTTAGTTGTTAGACTATTGTTTTGGAGTTTATGGGAACTCCCTCTTTCTTTCCTTAGCATTTAACTTGCTTCTGTAACTTAAATGCTTTAGTATTTTGATATAGTTGGTTAGATAATTAGTATTAATGGTTTCCCACGAAGGGTTAGCGTGGGTGCCAATCACGATGGTCTGGGTCGTGACATACAACTTTTAACTCCGAACCAAGAATCTATACGCGAGGTCTTATTATTTCATTTTTCTTAAATAATTGTCAAAAATTCTAAATGCCTTGAACTATTTAATACACCAGACTCTTGTTCCATTCGCCAACTCACTTACCAATATTATCATTTGACCAACAACCCATTGGCATGTTACCTTATACTATAAACCAACACCTTTAAGTGAAAACCTTATGTCACGACCCAAGGGTACCCCCTAGACGTAACATGGCGTACTTGACCTCGAAGGGGTCTTATACAAGCCCTTAGCATCATCATAACATAAGATCATAGAAAAGTAGGTAAAATTTAAAACTTTCTTTCAAACAATCTAAAACATTTTCATAAACAAGCGAAAGTCTTTACTAAGTCTTTTTCTCACACCATCTATGAATAACATAAATAAAAGTCTTGGGACGCAGCCCAGCCCATATAAAGTCTAAAACATAAGAAATGGCATAAAAGGAAAATAGTGGGTTTGTCCTCGAAGCTATGAGGACTCACCAAATCTTGAAGTCTTCTTGCTCCTTACAAACATAGCCTTCAAGCAACTCAATCTCCCAACACCCTACATTTGATTAGAATGTAGGCAATATGCGTTAGTACAAAATGTACCAAGTATGAAAGCTAGCATAACATCATAAAGCATCTCTAATGGTTAGTCAACATAAGACATAACCATAAGAGACAATAACATAGTCATAACATAAACTCCAACATAAGCATCATATCATCACAAGTCAACATAAGACATACATAATTTCATACTTCAACCATTAGTCTTTCATATTCAAGAGACTACTCCACAAGCCACCTCCAAGCATACTTGTGCAAGGCAAATATAGCATCCCATAATACTATCAAAGCTAAGTACCTCTCTTTGGTCATTCTTGGTCATATTCAACCTTCATAGTCAAGACCTAGTTTTTTCATATCATAAGAGCACTATACTCCTAAGTAACCTCAAGGCACACTTGTGCAATGCATGTGGGGAATCCCATAATACCACACACACTAAGCATATCATTGAAGTCACCATATTCATATTTACCATTTCTAAGTATCACTATTGACCTACTTCATATTGACAAGGAACTATCAACTTAGGTTAATCGTATCAGGGAAGGCAACAATAGCAACAATCCAAGCTAGCATACATCACATAAGAGGACACTTCATAAGTAGCTTCAAGTCATACTTGTGCCTTGTATGAATGACATCCCATACTACCACTCACACTAAGTACTCCTTTAGTCTGGCTTACTCAATGCTTACTAATCATCATTCTAGACTATCAAAGAATAGCATACTTCTATGCTAGACCTAACTACCATGGAAAACACCCTATCATGTAATACAAGCTATCCAAGGAAGGATACGAGTATACCAACCTAACTACCATGCAAACATTCAATAGGATGCAAGCTACCCTTAGGGGAGTATGAATCCTCAACCCTAAGCTATCCTTAGGAGAGTATGGTGTCTCAATCCTAAGCTACCATGAAATGGTCTTGGCCTAACCAAGTCAAGCTACCATGAAGTGCATTCTAATAATACTAGTTGAAGCTACCCATAGAAGAGTATAAATCCTCAATCCTAGGCAACCATCCCTATACTAATGCAAGCTACCATGAAAAACATCCTACCAATGCAAGTTTAAGCTAACCTTAAGAGAGCTTAATTCCTCAATCCCAAGCTACCATGAGATCTACCATCCCAAACTACATAATTCAACTATCCATGAAGGGATCATAAGACTCAACCTCAAGCTATTTTTTTCTAACAAGCATGATTCATTTTAGTTGCTTAACCCTTCACATTCTATATACAAGCATTCATATAGTTCTAGGTAGGTCATGTGGGTGAAAGCCTTCCACCATAACTCTATATCTATTGTATACTAATTATATGCAAGATAGTTCATCATATTAGACTTACTCTTTAAGCCCTAGTGATCAACATTATGACTTCAAGCCCTATATTCAAGCTTTAATCAACAATCATCATACTAGTCTAGATCACATGACACATTATCCCTAAGCCTTAGCCATAGGCAATTCTAAGCATATTTCATCAAAAGTCCCAATTCTAATCATTTCAATTCATATTCTATCATACATTAATAATTCTAGTTCAATTCATTATTTGATATTCCCATTCTTAGATAAGTTATATTCGTGGTGACAATTCTAGAAAATCTATCAAGAACTATCAATATCTCATCAAAAAGACCTAAACCCACATACTTTGAAATTTAGGGTTCGACAAGGAATTAACATAAATTCTTCATAATATCATGAATCAACACTAAATTAATCATGTATGAGTAGTATCCAACCGTTTGGAATCATACCCACTTAAAACCCATACATTGAAAGTAACCCTAACTTGATTGAGGTTCTTCTTCACAAATAAGGGTGCATTCTAGGGGACTCTATGGATGGAAGAACCCATAGATTAAAATCTAAACATACCTTAATCAAATCCATAGAACAAGCCTTAAGCAATGGAGCCTTTGTTCTTGACCTTAGCTTCAACCCTAGTTTCTTTTGTAATTGAGGTTCTTCTTAGAGAGAGAAATATTTGAGAGAGGAGTGATTTGGATTTTTGATTTGTGTCTAATGTAAAGTGACTTAAACTTGGGGTCTAATGTATTAAAATCATATATATAGGTGTATAAAATACATACAAAATGACCCCCACTTAAAACTAGTCGAATAGGAATTTACTTAAAAACCCCTAAACTAGGCAGCCCCGTCCATTGTCACGCCCACTTGTACGGACCGTCAAGGTCACCATGGACCGTGGTGGTTCCCATGGTCCCTTTACCAGTGTCTTCCCCCACTTTCCAAGCCCCTAAATCACTAAGGCACCTTCACGACCACTTTGACGGACCGTGGTCAAGGCCACGGTCCGTGAAAGGGCTCGTGACCTTAGGGTAGTAGCTTGGCCTCAAGGCCTTGACTCCCAAGTGACTAAGGCATCTTCACGGATCGTGGTCAAGACCACTGGTCGTGAAGGTGGTCGTGAACCCTTAGGCAGTAGCTTGCCAAGGTTGGGCAGCCTTGTCCCTTTGGCTTTGGCTTTGGCTTGCCCTTTTGCCTTGGTACTTGCCCTTCCCATGCTCAACCAAACTCTAAATGGTCTTCTATATTACGAGGTCTAATATGAGCCTTGACTTTCAACCACTAGACCCTTTATTCTATTACATAAAGTCTCATCTACGACTCTATTTTACATACATCAAACCTTAGAACCCTAGCTTGTGGCTCTAGTTTGGTCTACTAGTTTCCGAAGTGTTACAATATCTCCCATTTGGGAACATTCGTCCTCGAATGACCTTTCTAAACACTTCCTAAAGGAAATGACTCTAGACTAGTAGCCCATCATGAATGCACTACATCTATATGCACACAACCAAACAAGGAAACTTCAATTCCAAGCTAAACATAATCAATGCAACATTAGGTAGTATGAACCACATCTACCAACCCAAAACGCATGAAATTCTATATCTACTCATTTTAAAGGAGGAACTAACATCTCCTAGTTAAAACATGCTCAACATACATTCATGGAGCCTAAAATACACATTGACTCAAAGATGCTACAACATGAGACAAAACAATGCATGTAAGTCATTACTAATAAGACCTAAGCATTTTCATGAACATGCATATGAAGAAATCATAGGAACATATAATCACATAATAGCCTTATTAAGTAGGCACACTATCTCCCCATTGGGAGCAAGCCTACACATTCTTTTTTAAATATCATTCATGGCAAGGACAACATCAAGTCCAACATAACAAGTCACAAAAGACAAGAAATCCGGAAAATTTTACTAAAGCATAATACACATACCGGAAAGGACATGAGGAGATCACTCTTTATCTTCTCTAGATTGGAGGGCATAAAACCTATTCTTCTTTTGAGGCTCAACATCCCCACCACTAGAAGCAACTTGCTTACCCTCTCTTATAGAAGCCTTTGCCTTTGGGCAATCTTTCTTTATGTGGCCACTCTCACCACATCCATAACAACCATCTCTACCGGCTAAACACTTACCCTCATGCCTCTTACCACACCTAGAACAAGTGGGCCATGAGGATTCATTACTCATACCTTGTGGCCTAGGGGTAGATACCCTCTCATCCTTATACTTAAGAGCATTAGAAAAGCATTGCCTGGAAAACTTTTGTCGATTCCTAGAACGACCATGTCTATCGGACCCATCATGAAAATACTTATCATTATCCATCCTCAACCTCTTTTTCTCCCTAGATTTTTCCTCTTGAAGTTTATCCCTCTCCATTTGTTGAGCATATACCATAAGGCATGAGATATCCATATCATCATGGAGCATTGCCGTACGACATTCTTTTGACACTAGCTTGGACGCTCCCGTCACAAACCTATTCATCATATCCCTAGGACTTTCTACCATACATGGAGCATACTTAGACAAAAGGGTGAATTTCGAAGAGTATTCTTCAACACTCATATCACCTTGCTTAAGATTGATGAATTCTCCAACTTTGGCTTCCCTCAACTCCTAGGGAAAGAACCTATCTAGAAATGCTAACTTAAAAGTTTCCCACTCTATAGGTCCTGCCTCTACTGGCCTAGCATCTTTACATTGCTCATACCAAATTTGGGAAATATATTTCAATTGGTAAGCGGCTAGCTCCGCTTTCTCTCTAGAAGTTACCCGCATGATAGCAAGTGTCTTATAAACCTCATCTATGAACCCATTTGGATCCTCTTCCACCTTGGAGCCACTAAACTCCAGAGGGTTCATCCTCAAGAACTTCTTTATCCTATAAGAACCCATCACCCTTATAGGGTTTGGCGGAGCCACCACATTTCTATTGGCTTGCACCATCAAGGCTTGAGCCAACAATTGCATAGAAGCCCTAAACTCCGCAAGAGTGACATTCCCAATTGAAGGGTCATTTGGAACTTGAGGAGGAGCTTAATTTGGGACTTGAGGAGTAATCACTTGGTCCCCATTGTCTTCCCCTTCTCTCCTAGCACTCGCCATAGTAGTAGCCATGCCCTGAAAAACCAAAGACACGGATTAGAAAAGGGCCTATAAAAGCCAAATTCTATGGCACGACTAAGAGAATAAAGAAGAGGGATTTTTCCTACGCATCCAATAGCCTCCTATTCATAAATGTGTCGCCACTCACACCCATGAATAAGACTCTACTTAGACATGGTTTGAGACAATCGTAAAACCATTCTAAACCTTTTTGCTCTAATTACCAAGTTTGTCACAACCCAGGGGTACCCCTAGACGTAACATGGTGTACTTCACCCCGAAGGGGTATCATACAAGCCCTTAGTATCATCATAACAAAAGATCATAGAAAGGTAGGGAAAATTTGAAACTTTCTTCCAAACAATCTAAAACATTTTCATAAGCAATCAGAAATCTTTACTAAGTCTTTGCCTCAAACCATCTATGAATAACATGAATAAAAGTCTTGGGACTCAGCCCATATAAAGTCTAAAACATAAGAAATGACATAAAAGGAACATAGTGGGTTTGTCCTTGAAGCTATGAGGACTCACCAAATCTTGAAGTTTTCTTGCTCCTTACAAACCTAGCCTTCAAGTAACTCAATCTCCCAACACCCTACATTTGACTAGAATGTAGGCAATATGCGTTAGTACAAAATGTACTAAGTATGAAAGCTAGCATAACATCATAAAGCATCTCAAATGGTTAGTCAACACAAGATATAAGCATAAGAGACAATAACATATTCATAACATAAACTACAACATAAGCATCATATCATCATAAGTCAACATAAGACATACATAATTTCATACTTCAACAATTAGTCATTCATATTCAAGAGAACTACTCCACAAGCCACCTCCAAGCAGACTTGTGCAAGGCAAAGATAGCATCCCATAATACTATCCAAGCTAAGTACCTCTCTTTGATCATTCTTAGTCATAGTCCACCTTCATAGTCAAGACCTAGGTTTTTCATATCATAAGAACACTATACTCCTAAGTAACCTCAAGGCACACTTTTGCAATGCATGTGGGGAATCCCATAATACCACACACACTAAGCATATCATTGAAGTCACCATATTCATATTTACCATTTCTAGGTGTCACTATTGACCTACATCATATTGACAAGGAACTATCAACTTAAGTCAACCGTATCAGGGAAGGCGACTATAGCAACAATCCGAGCTAGCATACATCACATAAGAGGACACTTCATAAGTAGCTTCAAGTCATACTTGTGCCATGTATGAATGGCATTCCATACTACCACATACACTAAGTATTTCTTTAGGCTATCTTACTCAATTCTTACTATTCATCTAGACTATCAAAGAATGGCATACTACTATGCTAGACCTAACTACCATGGAAAACACCCTATCATGTAATACAAGCTATCCAAGGAAGGATACGAGTATACCAACCTAACTACCATGCAAACATTCAATAGGATGCATGCTACCCTTAGGGGAGTATGAATCCTCAACACTAAGCTATCCTTAGGAGAGTATGGTGTCTCAATCCTAAGCTACCATGAAATGGTCTTGGCCTAACAAAGTCAAGCTACCATGAAGTGCATTCTAACAATGCTAGTTCAAGTTACCCATAGGAGAGTATAGATCCTCAATCCTAGGCTACCATGCCTATACTAATGCAAGCTACTATGAAGAGCATCCTACCAATGCTAGTTCAAGCTAACCTTAGGAGAGCTTAATTCCTCAATCCCAAGCTACCATGAGATCTACCATCGCAAGCTACATAATTCAACTATCTATGAAGGAATCATAAGACTCAACCTCGATCTATTCTATTCTAACAAGCATGATTCATTTTAGGTGATAACCTTTTCACATTCTATATACAAGCATTCATATAGTTCTAGGTAGGTCATATGGGTGAAAGCCTTCCACCACAACTGTATATATGTTGTATACTAATTCTATGCAAGATAGTTCATCATATTAGACTTATTCTTTAAGCCCTAGTGATCAACATTATGACTTCAAGCCCTACATTCAAGTTTTACTCCACAATCATCATACTAGTCTAGATCACAAGACATATTAGCCCTAAGCCTTAGTCATAGGCAATTCTAAGCATAATTCATCAAAAGTCCCAATTCTAATCATTTCAATTCATATTCTATCGTACATGCAAAAGTCTAGTTCAATTCATGATTTCATATTCCCATTCTTAGATAATTTCTATTCATGGTGACAATCTAGAAAATCTATCAAGAACCATCAATTTCTCATCAAAAAGACCTAAACCCACATACTTTGAAAATTAGGGTTAGACAAGGAATTCACATAAATTCTTCATAATATCATGAATCAACACTAAATTAATCATGTATGAGTAGTATCCAACCGTTTCAAATCATACCCACCTAAAACCCATACATTGGTAGTAAACTTAGTTTGATGGGGTTCTTCTTCACAAATTAGGGTAAATTATAGGGGACTCTATGGGTGGAAGAACCCATATATGAACAGATAAACATATCTTAATAAAAGAGCCAACACAAGCCTTAAGAAATAGAGCTTTTGTTCTTGACCTTAGCTTCAACCCTAGTTTCTTCATCAATAGAGGTTCTTCTTAGAGAGAGAAATATTTGAGAGAGGAGTGATTTGGGTTTTTGATTTGTGTATAATGTAAAGTGACTTAAACTTGGAGGCTAATGACTTAAAATCATATATATAGGTGTATAAAATACATACAAAATGACCCCCACTTAAAATTAGTTGAATAGGAATTTACTTAAAAACCCCTAAACTAGGCAGCCCCGTCCAGTATCACGCCCACTTGTAAAGACCGTCACAGGCACTACGGCCCATTGTGTTGCCCATGGTCCCTTGACTAGTGTCTTCCCCCACTTTCCAATTCCCTCAAAACACTAAGGCACCTTCACGAGTACTTTGACGGACCGTGGTCAAGACCACGGGCCGTGAAGTGGCTCGTGGACTTGGGGCAGTAGCATGGCCTCAAGGCCTTGCCTCCCAAGTGACTAAGGCATCATAATGGACCCCTTCACGGACCGTGGTCAAGACCACTGGTCGTGAAGGAGGTCGTGAACCCTTAGGCAGTAGCTCTCCAAGGTTGGGCAGCCTTGGCCCTTTGGCTTAGGCTTGCCCTTTTGCCTTGGTACTTGCCCTTCCCATGCTCAACCAAACTCTAAATGGTCTTCTATATTACGAGGTCTAATACTTGCCTTGACGTTCAACCACTAGACCTCTCATTCTAAGCACATAAAGTCTCATCTATGACTTTATTTTACATACATCAAACCTTAGAACCCTAGCTTGTGGCTCTAGTTTGGTCTACTAGTTTCCGAGGTGTTACACCTTCCTAAGGTCCTCTAACAATCAAAACAAATTTTATTACCCAGACTATGCACAGGTTCTCTAAAATGTTCAATATCTGATCCGTTCTATCCTTTCTTACCTTACCAATCCATAACTTGACATAAAAAAAACTATCATGATAGTAGTCTTACAATGAATAACTTAATTTTTTTATTCCAACCATATCAGTTACCAAACTCAAAACCACAAAGTAGTTATCACAACACTCGACCCGAATGTCTTTAGATTTCTTTCTCAAATCTTATCCAATAAATTCTAACCCATATGAATGTCATGTAACATTATAACCATAACCAAAGTAAACCTGATAGAACCACGTGTCTCTGAACCCAAATCTTCCACTTCCTCTGAAGATACATTTTTAACCCTTGCAATCAATGTAAATATCCTAGTTCTCTCTTCCCGGTGAAAGCTAAACTACATACCAGTAATTCTTTTCATTTATGACTCTAACTCTTTCAATTCTATTCAAGCGGTGTCTCAACAGCTCCTACAACTTTTCGTGCAACCATACTACTCACCAGATAGTAGCAACCCACAATCTTAGATACTCGCAAGTCGTCATTACAATACAAAAATTCATTTAACCAACAATTTTTATCATATAGTTGCATCTCAATCACAATCCATCACAAACTCTTATTACCATCATGCTCAGTTAGCCCCCACTTTCACCATGAAGTCAACTTTGTCATCGACCTGACATCTCAAACCTAGCTATACCAACCAATTCCAAAGGACTAATCCACTTGTATATGCATCTTTTTATTTTACTAAAATCTTCAATTTCTTTCCCACAAGTATACTCCTTGGGACTTCCTTTACCCATAAACTTTTCATTCTTGTATCTATCCATTCCCTTAGAGGTTATGATGAAACTACTAGTCCTCATCTAGAATTTTTTAGATTCACTTTACAACCTAACACATTAATAACGTACCAATTATCCACCACTAAAAACTTTCTTATAAACACTGCTTAACCCAAGCGTCCGTAGTAATAATTTAGTTAGTTTATCAAATGTGAATGCAACATCGAATCTCATTATAAGAGCATGTGATACAACTGATAACTCCTTAAGTAGTTAGTATTCTCACTTGACAATCGACGTATCCATTTCCATACATAACTAGTACCATGAAAGCCTGTTAGATCCACCACTAGAACACATCCTACCCCTTTAGTAGTTGCAAAACATTATTAAGTTTGTTCGGTCTCTAACCCAAAGCAATATGCACTCCTTCAGAGATCGGGTCAATGGCAAAAGTAACACACTCCATAACTCTCACTACTAAAAATCTGCTGAAAAACAACGAAAGTAAAAGCGACAGAAGTAGAAGCGACGGACGGCGTCGCTCCAAAAAGCGACGCCATTAGCCACATTGTCTGTCGCTTCTTAATAAAAATAATATTTTTTAAAAAAATGTGACGGACGACATCGGTTAGTACGTAGCTTTTTTTTTTTGTGGATTTTTGCGCCATATATATATATATATAATCGTTAATTAATTATTTTATATATATCGCCACGCATTCCGTCACTTTTTATTTAAAATAATTATTTATACATTAAAAAAGCCAAGCCGTCCGTCGCTTTTTATTAATTTAAATTGTTTAATTATTTTTAAAATAAGCGACGGAAAACATCTTTATGTCCGTCGCTTCTTGGTCAAAATATATGGTCAAATATTTTAAGAAAGCGACAGACAGTGTCTCTTAGTCCGTCGCTTTTTGGCTAAAATGTTGGTCAAACATTTTTTTAAAAAAACTGACGAACATAGAGACGTTGTCCGTCGTTTTTTATTAAATATCTAAAAACAAATCCGCGATTTTCCCCCATTTCTCCATTTCCCCATTGGTGAAATCTCCTCCTTCTCTCCACTACTCACCACCACCACTGCGTCGCTGCTGCCGCTGGACCCGCCACCGCCGCCGCCTGCTTCTCCAGAGCTGTCGGACCAGACGACACCGCTGCCGCCTGCCTCTCCTCTCTCTTCAATCTCTACTTCTCCTTTAAGGTTAGGGTTTAATAATGCATCAATTTTTTTTCAAATTGAACTATATTTTGATTTTGTTAGCTATTTATTAGTAATTAGTTTATTGATTTGTGTTTATTGATTGTTAGTTTGAATTAGGATTATTAGTTAGTGAGTGAATTGAAAATTTTAATGTTAGGGTTAGTTTAAATTAGGGTATCTTGGGATTTGTTTGAATTTGGGTATTTCTTGAGTTAATTAGTTTTGTTTTGGGATTGTAGGATTAGTTTGAATTTGGGTATTATTTGTATTTGTTTGATTTTCGAATTTTAGGACTAACTAGAGTTTGAATTATTATTGAGATGTTAGGACTAATAGTTTGAATTTGGGATTAGGAATAGCTAGCTAGTTTGAATTTAGGATTTTAGCACTAGTTAGATTTTAGGACTAGTTTGAAATTGTGATTTTAAGACTAGTTTGAATTTGGAATTTAGGACTAGTTTGAATTATACTTGAGATTTGAGGACTACTAATACTTTGAATTTGGGATTTTAGCACTAGTTTGATTTTTGAATTGTAGGAGTACTTTGAATTTGTGATTTTAAGACTAGTTTGAATTTAGAATTTAGGACTAGTTTGAATTATACGTGATATGTTAGGACTAATAGTTTGAATTTGGGACACTATCTAGATAGTTTGAATTTAAAATTTTAGGGATTTGAATTACAACTTAATTAGAACTTATAATTAATTATAACTTGAATTTACTATAAATTGAACTTAATTAGGAATATGAACTTGAAATGTTGTTGACTTTAATTTATTAGAACTTAATTTTTATTTTTATTAGAACTTGGATTTTATTTGAACTTAATAAGAATTTTGTAGTACTTGAAAATCTTATTGACCTTAATTAATTAGAACTATATATAAATTAATTAGAACTTTATTAAACTTAATTAATTTATAATAATTTGATAACTTAATTTTGATCAACTAATTAACTAGAACTTGAACTTAATTTGAACTTAATTAATTAGTATTGATTAATTAATTAAGCTTTAACTTTGTAGATCTTGAACTAATTGAACTTAATTAGACCAAACAAAACATATTTTGGAAACTTAATTAGACCAAACAAAGAATATTTTGATGTTGAACTTAGACTTGAACTTGAAATTAGAACTTGAACTTAGAATTTGAACTTGATCTTAGAACTTGAACTTGAAATTAGAACTTGAACTTAGAATTTGAACTTGAACTTAGAACTTGAACTTGAAATTAGAACTTGAAGTTGAAATTAGAACTTGAACTTGGAACTAATTAGCTTTAATATATAACTAATTAAGTTCAGAAATTAGATATGACCTTGCATTGAAAACTTGAATATATATATATATATATATAACTAATATTCTTGGATTTGAAGTTTATGTTTAACTAATTTTAGAACTTTTCGTGCTAGGCAACTAAGGAAGCTCAACTTCTAAAAAAGTTGATACAAGACTATATTGCTTCTTTCATCAAAGTAGGAGATAAGGTTGGTGCTTCCAAGTTTCTAAAGTTCAAGTACAATTGTATTCAATAATGTGTTTGTGTTCATCTATTATTGATGCTTAGCTTTAATTTTGTGATAATTGTTTTGTGTCCATCGAGTGTTTGTTAAGCATAAGTACCAACGCTAGTTGATCCTATTGATGACAAAATTGATTTTCTTGCAAGATCGATTTATGTCCATCTAGTTTTTATATTAATCTTTAATTTAGGAATAATGTGTTTGTTAAGCATAAGCACCAACACTAGTTGATCCTATTGATGACGAAATTGATTTTCTTGCAAGATCGATTTGTGTCCATCTAGTGTTGACACTTAGCTTTAAATTTAGAAATAATATATTTGTTAAGCATAAGTACCAACACTAGTTGATCCAATGGATGACAAAATTGATTATCTTGCAAGATCAATTTGTGTCCATCTAGTGTTGACACTTAACTTTAAATTTAGAAATAATATATTTGTTAAGCATAAGTACCAACACTAGCTGATCATATTGATGACAAAATTGATTTTCTTGCAAGATCAATTTGTATCCATCTAGTGTTGAGCTTTAAAAAGTTGTTAAGTTATTTAAATAAGTTAAATTAAATAATGTGGTTTTGTTGATGGATTTTGTTGTTGAAATTAAGTCAAAACTAAACTAGTTCAAGTTAAAAAATTGTTAAGTTGTTTAAATAAGTTAAAATAAATAATGTGGTTTAGTTGGTGGATTTAGTTATTGTATTAAGTCAAAAGTAAACTAGGTAAAGTTGTTAAGTTGTTTAAATAAGTTAAATAAATAATGTGATTTAGTTGGTGAATTTAGTTGTTGGAAATAAGTCAATACTAAATTAGTTAAAGTTATAAAGTTGTTTAAATAAGTTAAATTAAATAATGTGGTTAAGTTGATGGATTTAGTTGTTGGAATTAAGTCAAAACTAAACTAGTTCAATTTAAAAAGTTGTTATGTTGTTTGAATGAGTTAAAATAAATTATGTGGTTTTGTTGATGGATTTAGTTGTTGGAATTAAGTAAAAACTAAACTAGTTCAAGTTAAAAAGTTGTTAAGTTGTTTAGATAAATTAAAATAAATAATGTGATTTAGTTGGTGGATTTAGTTGTTGTATTAAGTCAAAACTAAACTAGTTAAAGTTGTTATTAAATTTTATTTATAATATAATTAAATATCTATATTTTTGTAGATGGATCATTGTTTGTGGATGTATAATATGCATTATGAAACTGGTGTTGGTTTGAAACCTGAGTTTATTGACGGTGTTAGAAATTTTATTGAACATACAATGACACTTGACATTTTCAAGAATAATGGATTGGTTAGGTGCCTTTGTAGTGCATGTAAGTGCTTAAATTTTTTTAACCCAGATACAATTATGGTTCATTTGTACCGTAATGGATTTAAGCCTATATATTTTCCATGAATTGATCATGGAGAAAGTGATGGATTGGATGGTATGTTTTATAATTCGATGCCTATGGATGTATATATTATGGTTGCACCATATGGCCAAATTAGGGTTGAACAGGTTAGGGTTGAACATGATAGGGTTCATGAAATGATCAATGATGCTTCGGGGTTCAAGGTGGGATGGAATCAGAACATTATTTTAATGAAGCTCCTAATGCAGAAGCAAGACGCTTCTATGATCAATTAGAAGAGTTAGCCGTCCACTACGTGAAGGGAGTCCGCATTATGCCTTGTCAGTTGCGGTTAGATTAATGAATATTAAATCAGATTGGAATGTTCCTAATGCGGCTTTGGACTCAATGGTTGATCTTTTGGGTGAACTAGTTAATCTGAAGTTTAACATACCAAAGAACTTCTATCAGGCAAAGCGTTTGGTGTCCAAGTTAGGATTGACGTATGATAGAATGCATTGTTGAGTTAATGGTTGCATGTTGTTTTACAAGACTTATAGTGAATAAGAAAATTGTAAGTTTTGTGGACATGCTTGTTATAAAAGGGGAGGGCTGGAAAGATGGTCCCAGTTCAGGCGATGCATTATCTACCTTTCATTCCTAGGTTAAAGAGGTTGTATGCATCAATGAGGTTTGCCCCACATATGAGATGTCATTGTGAATATAGAAGGTCGCCGGGTGTCATGTCTCATCCATCTGATGGTGAAGCATGGAAGCATTTTGACAATATATACCCTGATTTTGCTAGTGAACCAAGAAATGTGAGATTGGGGTTGTGTTCAGATGGCTTCGCACCATTCTCTAATAATGCTTTGCTTTATTCATACTGGCCGGTATTTCTTACTTCGTATAATCTTCCTCCTGAAATGTGCATGACCAATCCCTACATCTTTCTAAGTTGTGTTATTCCAGGTCCCCGTAATCCAAAAAGTTTTATTGATGTCTATCTACAAACATTGATAGATGAGCTCAAACAATTGTGGTTTGAAGACGTTTTGACTTATGATATATCAACTAAGCAGAATTTCATTAGGCATGCTTCTTTAATGTGGACTATTAATGATTTTCCTACATACGGGATGTTGTCTGGTTGGATGACAGTTGGAAAGCTAGCGTGTCCGTATTGCATGGAAAATAGTAAGGCATTCACTTTAAAGCATGGCAGAAAAAAATACACGATTTGATTGTCATCGCCAGTTCTTGCCAATGGACCATGAGTTTAGAAAGATGAAAAATGCATTTAGGAAAACTAGGGTTGAAAGTGTCCCCCCATCTACATTACTCACAGGGCATCAAATTTGGGAGAGAGTTTCTCAATTACCTAAAGTTACAGAAGCTTCACCTTTTAGACTTCCTGGATATGGTGTTGAACATAATTGGACCAAGCAAAGAATATTTTGGGAGTTGCCGTATTGGAAGGACAATCTGCTACGACATAATCTAGATGTGATGCACATTGAAAAAAATTACTTTGACAATTTACTTAACACAGTGATGGATGTTAAGGGTAAGACAAAAGACAATCCAAAAGCTAGAATGGACATAAAGGAATATTGTAGGAGAAAAGAGTTATGGTTGCAGGAATTACAAAATGGTATAATAATTAAGCCCAAAGCAAGCTTTTCATTCACATTGGATGAGAAACGTGAAATTATTGAGTGGGTTAAAAATTTGAGGATGCCGGAGGGCTATGCTTCAAATTTAGGAAAGCAGGTAGATATGAATGAAGGAAAATTGATAGGTATGAAAAGTCATGATTGTCATGTGTTCATGGAAACTTTAATTCATATTGCTTTTAGCCATCTACCCGAAAGGATATGGAAACCAATCACAGAGATAAGTCTTTTTTTTAAAGATTCGTGTTCTGGAAAGTTGTTGGAGAGTAGTTTAGACAAGATGGAGGAAAATATTCTTGTTACTACTACTATGTTGGAGAAGATATTTCCATGTGATTTCTTTGATGTGATGGAGCATCTTCCAATTCAACTTGTACAAGAGGCCCGCATCGGAGGTCCGATTCAAACAAGATGGATGTATCCATTTGAAATATTCACTAAGTTATATATATTTTCTAAGTCTTTTATATATTAACATATATATACATATATACATGCAGCAAAATTGGTAGATCGAAGCAAACGATTAAGTAAATGGGAAGGATCGAAGGATCATTTGTTCAAGGTCATATTGGGAGATAAACTAGTGATTTTTATTCTTATTACTTTGGTGATGATGTGTCATGTAGGAGAAACAGGCCCAATCGCAATGATGAAGGCGATATTGATCCTTTATTTTCACCGATATAAATTTTTAATCAAAATGGTCAAGGATCTAAAAAGCGTGGAAAGCGAAGCTTCACTAATATGTAAATGCAATCAGTTGTGACACATATTTTGCTTAATTGTACAGAGATCCAATCATATGTCAAGTAAGTGTTAAAAATATGTTATTAAATTACATACTAATAAGTGATCATTAACTAACGAAATACTTAAATGTAAAATAATCAGCTTGTTCGTAAACACATGGGGTAATGAAGCCATCTATACAAAATTTTCCAAATGGCTAAGGAACTATGTAAGTGTGCAATCACTAAGTATTTAATAATATATTCATGTTATACTAAATTATATTACTTGAAATAACAATCATGTAGGTTTACGATGAATACTCAAGTGTCCAACATTTGCAATTAGTGAAAGAAGTAGCACTTGGACTTGAATCTCAAGTACTGACAATGAATAAGTATTGTGTCAATGGTTTTAAGTTTCAAACTGAAGAAGTTTCTAGGAACAAGAAAATAAATAATAGCGGTGTCTACATACAAGGTGATGTTGATGGTACTGGTCAAACTATTGAATATTATGGTGTCATTCAAGAGATTATTGAAGTGAGGTATTCAGGTTGGCCTAAGAAGAAGATTGTATTGTTTCGGTGTGAGTGGTTTGACCCATCACATAGAGGCACAAAGGTGGACCATCAACATAATATAATTGAAGTTAAGCACACCAAGAAATATAGAAGTTATGATCCTTTTATTATTGCACAAAATGCTAAACAAGTGTATTATGCTCCATATCCATTGCGTAGAGACAAAGCTGATTGGTGGGTTGTTATAAAAAGTAAGCCTGTGGGAAGAATTGAAATTGACAATGTCTTAGATGTGGCGTATCAAAATGATGTTGCAATTGCTCAACAACAAGTTGATGTTGAATTGGAAACCACACTACAACATCCTCAACACATATTAGAAAAAGTATCTGATGATGAGATATTGAATGTTGAGGAAGAAATATCCGAGAATGAAGAAAATAAATCATTTGATGACGAAAAATGGGACGATAATGAAAATGAAACAACTGAGGAGGAAGAATGGGAGAATGATGGAATTGAAATAAGCGAGGAGGAATAATGTAGAATGAATGCTAGCTAGTATATATATGTAAGTGTATTTTGCTAATTTTATTTAATTTATGATTTTTATATATATTATACATGTAAATTTGCATACATATGTCATAGGGCGATGACAGTGATAGACATCGCGAGAATCTTGGAGTTAGCCAGACTAAACAGGTTAAGAAGAAGAAGTCTAGGAGATCAATAGATCCTGAGGATATTGCCGGATCTATTTCTTCTGCGCCAGAGTGCATCAACCATGATACTCATTTATTTGTTGTTCCATTTGGTACGGCGGATCCTCGGCAATACTATCCTAATTATGGTTGACCAGTCGGTGCTTCATCTACTTCACAGGCATTGCCTTCACGATGCTACGAGGACCTACCTTTGCAGTCTATTTGTTGAGCACGACCCTTATTGGCAGGTACTCCATCTCCACAGGTACATCTCCTCAGTTATCTGTCATGAGGCTTGGAGATTCTAGTAGCGAGCAGTCAAATGCTATGGTCGGTACGCCTCCATTGACTCAGCGTTTTGTGCATCCTGATGTATCACCCTCGTCTAAAGCTACACCTAGTGCTAGACTAGATAATAAGATGCCTGCTTTAGCTCCTGGCCAGAAGGACAGACTTAGTAGAGTCATGATTAAGCCGGATGGATCATCGTAAGTTTGTTTTGTTATCTATTTGTTAGTTTATTTTATTTATTTCTTATACTTTAATATATTATTCATGAACTAACATATTTATTATGTGTTTTGCAGGTGGCATCTTGCAAAGGATGTTGCCCGGGCTTTAAAAGACTATGTTAGAAGACTCTATACACAGGCTTATCACTCTTTGAGCGAGGTTTCAAACAGTATACGCCAGTCGATGTTTAATAACTTTAAGGTATATATTTTTTAGTTAGGTTTAGTATACTTTACTCTTTTTACTATCGATCTAATTAACGTTATTCAATTTCTTTTCAGAATATGTGTACTTGGGAGTCGAGGTAGAATTTGGTCATTGAGACCAAATTTGAGAGGAAGGGATCCGCCAGACTGTCTAAGCTATCTAAAGAAAGTTCGGGATAGTGATGAACGTCCTGGTTGGATGTTGTCTCATGTTTTTGATGAATTGGGTCAGCATTGGAATACATACAAGTTTAAGGCTAGAAGCAGTCTTAAAGGTGGCTCGTTGCACACCGGAGGTCCAAAGACGGTTAGAACAATTGTACGAGAGATGGTAAGTTCTAATTCAAACTTTTAAATAAATAATTAGTTGATTCATATATATCGTTATAAATTTCACTTTTTATTTATAGGAAAAAGAATTGGTACGCACTACCATTGAACCGGAGGTTTTCAAGAAGACTCATGTCAGGAAGAAAGAAAATGAGTCGGATCCGGATGTATGGGTGGAGGAAAGGGCCGAACGAACTTTTGTAAGTTATTTAATATGAATAATATATATTAATAGTGAATATATTTATTATATATATATATATATATATATATATATTGATGTCAATTTTTATATTTAATATACAGAATGACTTTAATCAGTACGTCGTTGAGAATCTAGATAGTTCGGTCCAATTGACACCTGAACTTTCCACCCAAATTTGGAAAGAAAAAGTGGTAGGGGGGACACACAAGGGTAGATTCTATGGTCTAGGCTCTCGAAAAGGTGTAAGACGACTCTAGTTAGGCTTAGAAGGAATTGGATAGTCACGACAAGCCGAGGCACTTGACAGTGTTCAGATTGCTGCTATGTCGGGTCAAATAGCTAAACTTACAGCGACACTGGCAGAGTCGGAGTGGAGAAGAGTAGCTGAACAAGAAAGCATGAGTGAGACCGTTCAGCAAATAAAAGAATAAGTGATGAACCTTGCTCGTCGACTTACTACTTCGGCTCCCAATGACACCGACGATAAGAGTGATGAGGATTATTATGTAGAACCCACTCCCTAATTTAGATCTCTAGACATTTATGAACTTTTTGTAAATTTAAAATGAATTTTGAAAGACTTTATAAGTCTTTAATTTGTGATTTAGATACTTTTTAATGTTATTTTAAGTTTGTTGTTTTATGTTTTGTTTAGATTGTTTATAATTGTTTGTGCTTGATTGGAATGAATAGTGTAGAATTGAATTGAATTGCATTTGCAGGTGGGCAATAGAAACTGCCAGTTTTTGCAGCCAAGAATATTGCAGGAAAAGCGACAGACAGCGTGGTTTTGTCCTTCGCTTTTTTGGGTTTTATTTTTTTTAAATCCCAAAAAAGCGACGGATAGCGTGGTTTTGTCCATCGCTTTTGTTAAAAAGAATTCAAAAAAGCGACGTTGTCCCTCGCATTTTAGCGACACAGTCTGTCGCTTTTTGAAAAGCGTTAGGCTAAAAAACAACGGAGGTGACTGTGTCGCTTTCCGTCGATTTTGACCAAAAAAGTGACGCAGTTCGTCGCTTTTGGCCGTCGTTTTTTGACAATTTTTTAGTAGTGTCTAACCAAGTAAACATCGGTATTGTTGTAGTAATCATATCATGACCCTCGGTATACATTCAATCTATGAAACCACAAAAGATATTTTGACCTCAATTGTCGTAACATCACTCTCATTATTCGCTAAGCAACTCATACATGTTATACCAACTTTACTAACTGTATATTTAAAAGTTACAACATTTATTATCTAGTCATTCCTTAATCATTCCAATTTCAATAGCTAAACCACTCTAAATATCGTATATACCACACAAGTACTATTCTCTCTACTGGGGTAACTAACCTTGCTCAACCACTTCAAAGTGCTGAAAATTCTGAATCTAATCACACATTTTTTTCCATAAGTTTATCACTTCCACTTTAGTATTAGGTCTAACATCCAAGTCATACACGACACACTATAAGAGAGAGAGTGGAATGAAGCGATAAAAATCAAATTTGACCAAGGACACACGATAAGGATTCAAAAAGTGAAGATTTTTTTCTAGAAGTCACTATAACCTCTCGAAGATAAGTACAGATGTCTCTGTATCGGTCCTCGAGACTCTACTTAGACTTGACTTGTATACATGCGAGACCTATGAACCTGGGACTCTAATACCATTTTCTCACTATCCAAAAATTGACATGATGACACTCGTCTTATCCAACAAAGACAAGTCAGCCTAAAACACAATTAATACGGTGAATGCGGAAATAAAATGAGAATACAAGTTTAATACTACAAAATAGTGCGGAAACTTATAATCAACTTAAATATACCCCAAAACTTGGTAGTCACGTGTACAAGCCTCTAAAGTATTACAATTGATTCGAAGGAAAGATAGAAGTCTTAAATAACATTGTTAATAAAATAGAACAAGATCATAAATAGGAGTAAGAAGATCCGCTGAGATGATAAACAGCTACCTCACAAATCTCCACAGGAAGCCTCGGATAAGGAGAGAATATAGAGTATCACAAAGATCTGAGCTAGTAAACTACAAAAAATGTAGTAGCAACGGGTGAGTACCAAACCACATGGTACTCAACAATTAAACTTCTAAACACAAGCTAAGGGAATAGAATACAAGTACTCATTACACCTCAACCGAACCTCCACAACTACAACCTGCATAAAACCAACACAACTTAACAGTTCACAATTGATATAGCACAGCTCAACAACAACACTCTAACAATTACATATCCTCAACAACAAGCTCAATATTCATCAATCACAACCTCCACAACTACATGCATAAAACCAGCCCAACCTAACAATTAGCACATAGCTCTAAAACAACACTCTAACAATTGCATATCCTCAACAACAAGCTCAATATTCTTCAATCACAAGTTCCACGGAAAGGCACTCACAAGATCAGCAAAACACAATATTAAGTTAACTAATGATAAAGATGTGTAATGCAATGGAATGCAATGTCAAGTATAGTGATGCATGTATGACCTAGTGAGACACACCCGGTGTATCTCAGTCCGGGACCCATGGGGCACATGTCTGTCCATGCATCCGTCGTGACGTGCGACACGACCCTCGATATGTAGTATCTGTCACAGCGCACGACATGTCCCTCAAAATATAATATCCATCGCAACGTGCGGCACGTCTCTTGAAATATAGCATCAATCACGATGCGCGACACGTCCCTCAAAATGGTACATCCTCTTTAATTTCTTAGTCTTTCTCAATTCAGATAACACTTGTCACAATCATGTCTCAGAACAATGCAAATGACATGTTCACACAAATAATGAGGAGGTGACCATTTTCATTATAATGCACAATTCACAACAATACAATCGTGATACAACATCAACAATGAGGCAACAAATCTTTCAAACCATTCTCAACACATCACACACCAACAATTAATCACATTGTTTGATATTACCCCTTTTTCATCATTAGAATTAATCAATATGGACAAGTCAACCCATCACCACTTTCATTACTCCCCAACACATACTACAAGGAAATACACGATTCTATACAATTAACAAGGGTTTAGAAATCCACTTGCCTTAATTAGTCGAACAATCACTTTGGGACTTGAGTCTTCCAATATCGTTGGGATTCTAAATCAATGCAATCTATTCAAATAATTAATTACAATAAGAATTTCAAGCTATCAATAGTCCTATATTACTTTGTGTCTAGCCTAGAACCGAAAAATCACCCAAAATAAAATTAACTATTAAAACTAAATTATTCATAAATCGTAGGCCCCGAATTTATATTCCATAAATAAATTATAGAGCGCAACATGTCTTGACCATTGTCTTTGAAGACATGGGGTACGAACAAATGTACACCAGATTTATCATATTTAACATCAAGCTTATAAAATTTCCAGATTGTAGTATCTATACATTTAATAAGGAGAGTATAATTTATGAGAATTAGAATACAATTTAAAGGAACGGATCAGCCATTACTTTATGATCTACTTCATTAGTATAAAATAAATTCTCATATAAAATTCAATAATTAAAATAACCATCATATTGTCCTAGTGCAAAATAAAATCAATACCACCGTCTGAATATATATATATATTTATTACCAACCAATCAACATTATCCAAAGTGTGAATGCCATTATATTATTATTTTAATATAGATTTCTATTAATTGTTTTGATATGTATCCTATCCATAATTGGTTTGTTTTATTTATATTTGCAACACAATCTAAATTTAAAATATCATGTTGTCCAGTTATTGGTTTAGGCGTCCATTTTCTACTTAATCTTTTATCCCATGTAATTTTTTCTTTATCATATTGTTCATAATTTTCATTATAATATTTTGGATTAAATTTTTTTGGGTTTTTTACTCCTGATGTGCTAGGTTTTTCGTCCATGTCTACGTCTTCTGTATTTACTTCTAAATTTTTTGTATTATCTATGTTTGCTAAAAGTTCCGTATATGTTTCGCTTGTTTCCGAATGTTGTTCTAGATCATCGTCGTTTATTTCATCAACTCTTACTTCGGGTAGATTGTCATTTTCTTTTGTTATTCTTATCATAGCAGTTAAACTATCTTATAGTTTTATCGTTTCTTTCTCTAACATTAAACTTATATTGTCACCTATTTTCTTATATCTTCTTCCTAGATTAGAAAATATTATCTTTATTTTTAATCCGTCATAATTTTCATATGTTTTTTCATCTATTGTGTACTCTTCTTTATTTATTTATAAATTATGTTGTAGTTTATATTCTAAGTTATTTATTTGTATTTCTAGATATAAAATAGTCTTTCTTTGTGCTATTATAGATTTGTGACAAATTCCTGCGAATATATTATTGTTAAGTCTATTTTGCCTATGTTCTAATTCTTGTCATTTAGCTATAATTATTTCCTTAAGTTTTTGTCTATAGTCGTTATTCTTGTTATTCATTGTATTTTTAAGTATTGAATATATTTATATTCTATTTTAGATATATTATCTATTATTTGATCTAATTTTTTGTTATCAGTCTTTGTGATATTAAGTTGTTTATATTCCGGATATAATTTATTTAATTTTCTTTTTATTTTTCTTAATTTTCTACTTGTATGTTTCTTACCTTGTATGGCTCTGATACCATTTTTCGGTGCGGAACTGGTAGTTGAGGGATTCATGAAAGTGGTAGTGTAGTAGGTGGTAGTGTGGTAGGTGAGTATTTTATTTTAAAGATTTTATTGTAGTGTTCATTTGCTAAGTGTCTTAATCTTGATATCTCTTTAATGTTATTTTTTGGTAGTGTGAAATTCATGGTAAAATGTAATAATATTAATTGTAATATTCTTCCGACAATTGTTTTAATCTGAATATTTCTTTAATATTATTTATGATATATTCTAGATATAACATATCTTCGGTTCTTTGGTACATATATAAATTTTCCTCCATTAATTGTTCTAATAGTTTTATATCTTCCATAGATTTTATCCAATATTGTAAATATTCGTAGTTCATTTTAATCTGAATTTATTTCTAAATCATACCATTCTATTCTTTCGAAGTCTAAATCATGTAGGTCTATTTCATACCATTCTTGGTTTAATATATCTTCTGATTCGTAATCATTAAATATTTTTTCCCATATTATTCTTCTTAATTNTTCGAAGTCTAAATCATGTAGGTCTATTTCATACCATTGTTGGTTTAATATATCTTCCGATTCGTTATCATTAAATATTTTTTCCCATATGATCCTTCTTAATTCAATTATTTTTATATCTTTAAGTATATATAATATTAAAGTTTCGTAGTGTTTTATCATTTCATTATGAACGTAAGTAGTCATGTTCTTTATCATGCAGATTTTTTATTTCAAATTATTCCTTCCTATCATATTCATAATTGATTAAATTCATATTAGATCATTATGAACTAGATTATCTTTATCATGTTTTCCTGTCACTACTAGCATCGTACTTTAGCAGATACTTCCTTCTTATCAGCGTCTCAACTTTGTTTACTCCCCTAAACGGCTTCCTCGCCTACCGGTTTCAACATTAGGATAGCATAGTATAGAAGTTTTCTCCCTGTTTCCAGTGTGCTAATAAACTAGAAATCATGATTCAAATAATTCTAATACATAATAACTAACATAAATTTATTCAATCATATATATGATATTCAAGAATATATGAAATTAGTTCCGCATATTTTTTGAACAATATACCTTTGCCTCTTGCTTAGCCATGCTATCTGACTGGATTTCAGATTTATCCATTAACTTTTAAGTATTTAGTATCTTAAGAGGATTTTTTGAAAGGAGAGTTTTTATTTAGGCGTTGCCTGCCTTTCAAAGTTTTACAATTGCGTCTATATATAGATATACACATTCTAATACTATTCATGACTACTATTCATGAATAGTTCTTAGTTTGTCTACCACTATCCTATTTACGACTACACACTTGTCTTCTTAATAATATAATACATACTACCCATACTTTACACTTGTCAACATATCTTTAATAATGCACATGCATATGTTGACTAAGTTTTTTCTACCAACTTGTACCTAATAATATGACTACTATTTATTTCAAGACTTTTACATATCTACTTTTGGCTTTGTGTGACCAAACACGTTTTTGTGTTTCCTTTTATCTTCTATCTTCTTTTATCTTCATCCTTATCTTCTCATCCATCTTTATCTCTTATTCCAGCTGGACGTCTGGGATTATATTATCTTCTTCGTTGCATTTCGAACATATGTGGTCAGAGTATTTGTGACCAATTAGCTTGCAATATCTCGTTAATAACTTTGCCGAAATAAATCCTACTTTTAGTGCTCGTGTTGTAGGTTGTTCTTTTGGCTTAAGTAATGATAAAATCCATCTCTGGACCTCATCCATATCTTCTTTCCTTAGCTCCCTTGAATTGGAATAAATCATTAACTGATCTCTTGCATAGTAGCTCCATATAGCGTTTCCGTTTAAATAATTATTTGCTAGCTCCTGTATGATAGTTGATATACCAATTATTCTTTTGTTAGCATAAAAACTTGGTATCTTTATTTTGCATATCTCTTCTTGTTTTCCGATGTCCTCGGGTATAATCATATCTTTAGTCAGTCCTATCTTGATAACCTGTGTTGGAGGTTTTATTTCCTCGTATAATATCTTCGCTGGTGCTGTATAGAATTTTATATAAAATAAATTTTCTTTTGTAACTCTTTTGTATGTGACGAATGCTTTGTGTAGCTCCGGTATTCCACTAACTTCTTCTCCGTTGTATGTGTATACGGTATTTAACAGTTCGTAGTTGTAACATGTTATCACTAAATTAGCGTTAGTTTTTGGTCGTGCAATTAACTTATTATATCCTTGTAACTTTTGTGTCAAATAATCTTGGTTTGGTTCTTTTGTAGTTGATATGGGGTCGCGGTTTAAATAAGTTTGGATTTTGTGTATATTTTCGATATAAGTTCGTGTGATGTAGTTATATGTCTTTTTCTCATTTTTGTTTTGCAAACTATCTGCGTATGTAGATGTTTGTGGTTCTATGGACATATGTCTAGGTGTCCTTTGGGTAAATGGTTTTGCAAATAGCTGGTTTAAGTTCGCATTTTTATGTTGTTTATCGCTAACTTGTTTGCTTGTACCTGCAGCTGTATTTAAACAAACATTATGGGTTTTAAGGAGTTTCCCATCATCTCATTTTAGCTCTGGCTTTTTTCCGTCTTCCGATCAACGTAGCTCTGCATTTTTATAGTCATGCTGCTGACTAGCTTTAAACTTTAGATTATCTTCATTAGTCTGTAGCTTTTGTATCTCGTTGTCCATACTATCCACTTCTGTACAAAGTGTAGTAATAGCTTTGAGTATCTTTTCGATTGTATCTTCTTCCTCAGTCTCAGTCTGAGTAGCTTTTCGTGATAGATAATCTGCAATAACATTCTTATCAGTTTTATTACTTCAATTGTAAATGTAAAATTTAATATATTTAATACCAATCTCCTTATTTCTTTTGTTGTTACAGAATCTTGTATTTTTCTTGTTAGCCACCATTTTATTTGTGTATTATATATTCTTATAATAAATTCGTTATATACAATATATGGTTCAAATGATAATAAACACTTATACACTGAATATAGTTCTTTTCTATTTATTTCCCATTTTATTTCAGTATTATTAAATGTTCCTGAATAATATCTACAATGATGTTCTATCGTATTGCCATTATATCGGTATTTTAATATTCCTCCATAACTTTTTTCACTCGCATCTGATTCTACTAATAAGTAAAAAAAAAATTTCATCCGGAAAATATAGTTTAGGTAAGTTTTTACATAATAATTTTACCTTTTGTATTTGGTCTTTTTTATCAAACTGATATTCTATATCTTTCTTTAATTTTTGTTGTAATGGTTTTAAATTCTCTGCTAATTTTGGTATGTATTCTCTTACTTGATTTACTAGTCCTAAGAATGATTGTAATTTCTTTTTTGTGTCTAGTTGTTCATTTGAGTTAATTATTTTTTGTACTATATGTGTTTGCATTTTTATTCCGTTTTTATCAATTTGTATTCCTAAGAATTCTATTTGATTTTTCATTATATCAGCTTTCTTTTTACTTAGACTTATACCTGAATATTCTATGATGTGTATAAATTTTTCTAATAATCTTATATGTTCATCTTGTGTTTTGGAATATAATAATATATCATCAATGTACACTACACAATTTTCTATTTGTTTAAAGTAATTGTCCATAAAGTGTTGATATCTACCTGGTGCGTTTTTATATCCAAATGGTAATACATTCCATTCATAAAATCCTTGTGGTACAGTGAATGCTGTTAGTTTTTTAGATTCTTCTTCTAGTTTTAAGTGATAAAATCCTGATTTACAATCAAATTTGCTAAAATAATTATATCCTTGTATTTGTCTTATCTTTAGTATTTTATTTGGTATCGGATAATTATATGTTTTAGTTTTTGCATTTAAATTTCTATAATCAATAACCATTCTACTTTTTCCTCTTTTTTGTTCACTATGTTTATTTACGATAAATGCCGGGCTTGTATGCTTACTATTGCTTTCTTGTATATATCCTTTTTCTAGTAATTCATCTATATGTATCTTAAATTCGGTTAAATCATTAAAATTATACTTTAATGGTTTTTGGGTTATTATACTGTTATTATCAATTAGCTCAATTTTTACTTTTGTTTTATGTTTTTCCCATCCTTGTAAAGGATCCTCACTATATAATAATTCTAACTTATCTTGAATTATTTTTACTTTATCTATAGAGAATATAATTAATTCTATTTTAGGGTCTTCTTCTTTTATATTTTCTAATTTTTGTGTAATTTTTTCACTTCCTTTTATCCATTCTGTTGTTTTTCGTTTTTTATTATTTACTCTTTTTGCTCCTATTTTTTGTTTACACGGTGTCGTGAACCACCAGTGTGTTTTTGTTATGTGGGTATAATTTTTCTAAAAATGGCATTCCTAATAGCATATCTTTTGTAGTTAATTCAAAGTTATATACTTCTTCTATAGTTAATATCTTATCCCATATTTGTATTTTTATATTTTTTGCCTTATATGTGATCATGCTTCCTTCATTATTAAATCTTGTTACTACTATCGGTGTTTTTAATTTTTCCCACTTATCTCCTGGTAAACAATTATATTTACATATATTAGCTCATGCTCCCGTATCTATCATTGGTGTATAATATCGATTGTAATATCCTTCTATTATTATCTTTGCAAGTATATATACTTTCATATTTTTATCATACTAAAGTCCTTTTTATTATTACCCTTTTATTTTCATAATTTATTATTACCTGTTTGTCTTCTAGATTATATGGTTTTACTTGTTCTAGCCACTTTATTCCTAAAATGATATTTTCATTTGCTTGATATATTTTGAATTTTATCACTATTGGTACTCCTCCAATGATTATTTCCTTTTCTGTTGTTTCTTCGGTATACATTAATGCTTTTGGTAGTTCGGGACATCTTCCGTCACTAATTCTCTTGTAATATAGTTTTCTTCTCGTCCTGTATCTATTAATATTAAATATTTTCGTTGTTCCATTATTCCCGTTATGTAGTAATGATGTGGTTTTATATCTTCTTCCATTGATTTTTGTGGGATTTTATCTATTCTCCTTGATGTACTCATTTTTGATGATATTTGGGGTATCTCATTATTTATTCTTTTCGATGTGCTTAGTCTTTCTTTTACTATTTCTAAATCTTCTTCTATATCAATTTCATTATAACTATAATCGTTTTTATCTATAACTGTAACTATTCTTTCATAGGGATCTTCTATTTTTATTTTATCTATTTTATTTTTTGCTGTTATTTTATGTTTTGTTGTTAGAACATATAATTTTTACATCTAGCTGTAAATATTTTACTTCCCGGGGCTAGTTCTATCCCTGACATTCGCCAGTATAATACTAGTGATTTATCTATATTTCTGTCATTTATTGCTACTGAGTAGTTAGCACTTATTATAAACTTAAATTTTTGGTATATTAGGTTACCTCTTACTGCACTTATTATACTTTTTTCTATGAGTTGTATAATTCTATCATCTGCTAAGTATATTTCTATGGGTGTATCTATTCCTTCTCTAAAACATGCTTTTATTAATATTTCTGTTCCTCCTAAATGTACATATTTAATTGGATTTTTAGCCTTAATATCTTGTATTTCTTTATTTATTATTCGTTTATTTATTATTGGTATTTTAGCTTTTCCTTTAGTGTATTTGCAATCTATGATATGTTCTCTTTGACTTACTACGTAATATTCTTCTTTTTGTCGTTTAAACCAGTTTCTTATTGTTGGTATTTCGAATATTTTTGCTACACTTAGGTCTAATTCTTTTCCTTTTATTTGCTCAAATATATTATTATCAAATATTATTTTTTGTTCTGTCGATTCTTCATCTTGATATTTTTCTTTAGTTATTATTTGTATATCTTTTTCAGTCATTGATATCGTATTCATTATCCGATTCTATTACTGAGCTATTTTCTATTTCATTTTCCGATAATTCATATATACTATCATTGCTTTCTAATTCATAATCTACGTACTCTATTTGTGTATATTTTTCATCGTCTATTATTATTTCTGATATTTGTTTTTTCTTTGGATTTTTAGGTAATTTACAATCTCTAGCTATATGTCCTAATTTTCCACAATTATAACAAGTACATTCCGTTAGTTTTCTTTTTGGTCTATATGGTCTTTTGGTTTTGTAGTTTTTTACATAGTACCTTCTTCTTGGTTTTTTATATTTATATTTTGATCTATATTTTTTATTATATTTCTTTTTATTTTTATAATATCTATCCGTACAACCAAATTGGGGTGCTGTCTTATTTTTGCAACATGCCAAGTTTTTTACTAATATTTTTTCCATTTTTATTTCTTCTTTATGTTTTTCACATAGTTCCATAAACCATCGTTGTAAGAATTTTATTCTAGCTCCTAAGGTATCTGTTAATTCTGCTTCATTCCAACTTTTTATTATTTTTGAATTAAAAGGTTCTGGTAATTTTGTAAAATATAATTTTCTTATTTCTTTACTTTCTTCTGTGCTATATGTTCTTTTATAATAGTATTCTCTAAATGCACATGTATATTCATCTATGTAACACATATTACATATTGCTAATTTTGTCATTAGATTCCGATTTATGATTTTTTCTTTATTTTGTTCTTCTACCTCTGTTGTCATACTACTAAATTCATTTCTTATAGCTATTTCATATTTATATAATATTTCCATAGTTGTAGTGGCTATTCCACCATCAATTTTTATTATTATTTCTTAAAGTTGTTAAGCTATCACTTGTTAAATTTTGTAGCCATAATTTTACTGTTCCTATAATTGTTCTTTCTATGTATCCTCACCTGTAATGAATGATAATTCCCTAACGTCAATTAATCATCATTCTAATAGAACAATTATGACATTGAGAATATACATGTTCAAAGAGGCTAACCTTAAACTATGAGAATCTCTTTCGAAGTCGCGGCATGCTTGTGAAAATAACATTACAGGTTTTGTGCGCCACTAACCACTTACTAAAATTAATTATTTAAAATTTACCCGCTAATTAAATATATATAGTTCAAAGAGTAATTTTAAATTCCCATTTAAATTTATGGAAAGGCAGTTTTATGAAAGAGAAAGGATTAGTTCTCAAAATGACCTTATGGGTCATTATATTTATTTTAAAATTGCTTTAGGTGTCAATATTTACTTGCATAAATAGATGGGGGTTAATAATGTTTTTTCCATGGTTAATAATTAAGGTTGAAAAGAATATATATATATATTATTTTGGTTTTTTCGGTTAACCGATTTTCTTCAGCTAAAAATCGAAAATCGAACAAAAAAATTGAAGTATTGAAATTTGAAACTAAAATTGACCAAAATAACGGAAAAAGTGAAATCAAAATTTAAAAGAATTTAGTTCGGTCCATTTTCTCAATTTTAACCATATTATGCCCAGCCATACAGTTGCAACAAACAAAATACCTTAACTACAATATAAAAACAATTATGTATTTATTCTTCTTATTATTAAATTAATTAAAAATTTCTTAATGTTATAAAACTAGTATACGGACCCCCGTTATGTGATAACACTCAAACTACCCTAAAATTAATTAGAAAAGTAAGTGGTAGTTGTCAATATATATATCCAACAAAGACTCGGGGTTGAACCTCACAAGGAATGGTTTAGGGATAAGAATTCAACTAGGAAATTAAGAATCCAAACCTATTCATTGTAGATTTGTAGTACTTTATAGCAAGTAGACGGATGATTCCACCAAATAAACTAAAATAGTTTGAAGTATCAAGTGTCACAATTAAACTAAAATTCAGAAATCTAATCAATTAGAAGTAATCCAGGGATGTGGGGATTGGGATCAATGTCACATAGGGGTAATTGTGTTGCTCAATTGTAACGATCCTAAAATTGAATAAGTTAAACTAGAGCCTATAGGGTGTGTGTTTGAGTTTGGTGTGACGTTTGATGGTGTTTAATGTTGTCCCGAGTCATGGTTGAGGGGTTTCGGGGTCAAACGTCAAGGTACGACTCCCCAAGGACCACTCTAGGGGTCCTTGAGGAGGACCCTAAGCTTAACCCCCAAGGCTGCCCCAAATGAAGAATGTTGCCTATTTGAGGGTGACCTACGGAAGGGGTTCACGACCCGTAGGTCCATCCACGCCCCATGGATGGTCTCCGTACGTCAACACCTCCAAAACCATGCCCCAGCCCCAGACCACAGACCAGCAGTACGGTCTGTGAGTGGACTCTTGGTCCGTGAGTCTAGGGCTCGTAGTTCACACCTGCAATATGTCAAATTCTCGACCATTGTGGGGGTGAATTGGTAAATTCACCCCAAGTCGTAATAAGTGTATGGACGGTTATTTTAAGTATTTTATGGTATTTTAAGAGTATTAAAACATTAAAACCCTATTTTAGATTTCATTCTTCAATTTCCCCAAATCAAAACCCTCCCTCTCAAAATATCTTCTCTCAAAACTCCATTGAAGACCAAGAGAAAAGAAGACTTAGGGCTTGAAGAGAAAGGCTAATTGAGTTGATTTTCATGGATTTCATTTATTAAGGTATGATGATCCTTCATCTAGGGTTAGATTTCACCCTAGAGTCAATTTCAAAGAAGTTTTCAAGGTTTTCAAGATTCACAAAAACCCTAGGTTTTACTCAATCTCATGGGTTCTTGCATCAAACGTTTTCAAATAATAAATTATGATTGTATTAATGTTTAATTGATGATTTAAGATGAAAATACTCTATGAACCCATGATTTCTCTCAATTCCTAAATTGTGACTTATGAAGTGGGTTTGTTGATTATGAATGAATGTTGATGGATTTATGCCTAGATTGACTTAGATTATTGAATTGTATCACCATCTATGCCTAATTATGGTGAAATTTTGGTGAATTGAGGATTTGTGATCATAGCCTTGAAAGGGAAAGTTTGACCTAGTTTTATGATAAAGTAGAATTGTGCTTGAATTGTTGATCCACTTGAAAGGTGGAGGTGTTTACTTACTATGTACATTGTGATCATTGCCTTGAAGGCATAGTTTGAGGAATTGAAGTGTTATCATGATATTGTATATGTGAATGTGATGTGAAAGATTTGCATGTGATTTCAATGATAGAATGATGATCATGTTTAGAAGCTAATTGTGTTAGGATTGAATGTTATATCTCTACTACCACTCATGAATGTTGATGATGGAATGTGAAGGGTTCTATAACGAAATGTTGAATGTGATCTCTTGAATTGGTAGGCTTAGGCATCCGTTTCTTATATGATGAGTATCTTGACTTAATATTTTATTGTCGTGAATTGGTAGATCTAATGTTGGTAGCATTTTCATGATTGAATGAAAGAATGAATGAGTTTAATGATAATGTTAATGAATGTTGAGTCTATTGAAAAGTTATTCTCAATTGTACTCTATCGAATGATAATGACGTGTTGATTGAAAGGATATTCTAGATCTTACAATAATGAACGATAATGGGATTATTAGATGAAAGGCTATTCTCATCTTTGAATCTATGAGCTATCCAATAAATGAATGATGGGTTTGAGATGGAAGCCCTCACGTGAGTTGAGTCGGGGTTTCTAGTAACAATCTCTTGAGATGGATGCCCTCACGTGAGTTGAGGCGGGGTGTCTAGTAACAATCTCTTATCCCTTAATGCAATGAATGTTAAAATACTCTATGGGAATGTAGTCTAAGCACCGAGAGGATATTGAATGAGATGGAAGCTCTCACGTGAGTTAAAGTGGGGTTTCTAGTAGCAATCTCTTGAGATGGATGCCCTCACATGAGTTGAGGTGGGGTATCTAGTATCAGTCTCCTTGTCCCTTAACTATGTGCCCACATAGGTCTAGCTAGTGGATCCACTTAAGCTAAATACTGGTTTACCTTAGACAAGTAGACCAACCCTTACGATGTGGGACAGTACATCAGATTCCATGATCTAGCTATCATGGTCTATGCCGGTTAAACGCTTATTCCCATCATGTGAGATGTGCATTATATTTTCTTGAGGAGTTTTATAAAGTGTGGGTAGTAGTATAGGATGCTATCCATACATCGCACGAATAGACTTCAAGAGGGCTATATTGAGCTCTCTAAGTCTTCATGACTAATGAATGAAGTGTCCTGTAAACAAAGTTAATGAAGAATGTTGGTCTAATGTCTATTGAATGAAGGTCCTCTAAATGAAGCTATTGAGCAATGTTGACTCTTATATGTTTAAATGTAAATGATGCATGCTATACTTGGATTGTATTATGAGTTACTTCCTTGTCATGACTTATTGTATATGAATGTGCCTTGTCTAGGGTGACTTCAAAGGAGTACTTAGTGTGAATAGTAGTATGGGATGCTACTTGCACATTGCACAAGTATGACTTAGAGTTGTCTTAGATATTGGTCTTAATGGGATGATGTGATTTATGTAATGTTTATGTCTCTTAATGTTTTATTGTGTAAAGATGGAACGGATGAATGGTAAGTTCACTTTTGGTGACCTTAAGGTGGTACCCTAGTGTGGGTGGTGGTATGGGACGCTATCCATACATTGCACAAGGTATAGCTTGAGGGTTACTTGAGGTGAAAGCTTAAGGTAAAGGTAAAGTTTTATCTGTTGATCTTGTTGTAATGTGAAAATGTGACTTGTATGTTGGTTGTGACTTATATTATGCCTCTTTTATAAATGTTCATAAAGTTTTACTAAAATGGCATAAAGCATTACTTTCAACCAAAAATGTCCTTTTAAGCATGTTTTTGCATGGTCATCATACTTAGTACAT
This sequence comes from Solanum stenotomum, assembly GCF_019186545.1. Taxonomy (NCBI): domain Eukaryota; kingdom Viridiplantae; phylum Streptophyta; class Magnoliopsida; order Solanales; family Solanaceae; genus Solanum; species Solanum stenotomum. The sequence continues at coordinate 37,887,391 of NC_064288.1, forward strand.
CTAATGTGCTAACCCCATTCTCCCCCTTTTCTTACTAAAGTGTAGGCCTTGGAGTTATTGGTGTTCTATGCTTGAAGGATAGGTTTCTAAGGTGCTTGAAGATGAAGACTTGGTGAGTCCTTATAGTTTTGAGGACAAAATCCATCATGTTCCTTTTATGTCTTTTAGTTTATGTTAAAGCTTTTTTAAGGGCTAAGTCCCAATGTTGTATTCAAAGTATTAGATGGTTTAAGACATAGTGTTTAAAGTCTAGAAAGTCTTCTGCTTGCTTTTAATGAAAATGTCTTCGATTGTAAAGGAAGTTGTTAATTCTTCTCTATTTTCCTATGTTCTTATGTTCAAGAATGCTATGAGGCTTGTATTAGACCCCTTCGGGGTCGAGTACGCCGTGTTGCATCCGGGGCGTACCCCAGGGTCGTGACATCAATAGTGCTAAACAATCATGGATAGGTTGGTTCATCTTAAATGACATTAATCTTCTTTCAATCTCATAGTACCGAATCATAAAATCTCAATTCGGTCTTATTAATGTGAATCTCAATTCAACACATTACCTTACAAAATCTCTCTTTCTAATAAAATGCAAATGAAATTCATTATCTTACGTGCCAAAAATATAATGAAGCATCACATACCTTTCATTGATTATACTTTTTTTCGTTTAAAATTTTAAAGCTAATAACAGGTTTCTATGAAAATAAACTCAATTGGATAGAATTAATCACAATTTTATTTTTATTTTCTGTATAATTTGTAATGACTCTCTAGGTCAGTTCTCTGTACGCGCCTTTTTTTCATTAGCTAGAGCTTTCCTACAGTGACCCCAGGTCATTTATGACTTGCTGGCATTGACAGTTCGGTCACTTGGTCGTTCGTTTGGATTTTGTGCAGCTTTCCATGTTTAAAAGGCCTTGAAGCTTAAAAAGTGACTTTTAGACAGTTCATCAGGAAAATGGCCTTAGAATTGAATTCTGACAGTTCCATCAGCTCTGGAATGGCCAAATTAGTCTAGGTGTGTGGTTGACTCGAGTCCCGAGGAATTCGGTGTGAGTTTAAACCATTTTTAGCGTTTTAGCCTTGAAAGCAGGCAAGCGGTTGACTTTGGTCAACATTCTTGGAAAACGTGTCCGAATGAAAATTATGGCAGCACGGTTATCTTCGAAATACGAGTTTGGTCTAGAACAACCTTTCATTCGACTGATTAACGTTTCAAAGACACTTTATCCAATTCTAAGCGTCAACGATCGTTAGTCAGTATATAACCCAACCAAATGAGTTGGGGTCGATCCCACAGAGAGTAGCTTTCTTTTGAATTCAAATATGAAAGTATAACGGTGACCTTTTCAGTCGAACAAACACAACACTTAGGAGTGGAACAATCAAATTCCAGGAAGTTTCTACCAACCAAATTCAACAATTAACGAGGAACAATCAAATAAATAGAGAACACTTGAGGGATTGACTAACCAATTGTCACATTCAACTTAATGGGTGTACATCATTACCAACAATGTTAATTCGTCGTGGGTAGAATGGACTATAAGTAAGGCAACTTTCTCTCGAACAATTACCTCATTTTCGTTGAGTTCTCTTGAACCTTGACACAATCCATAAGACGTCCAACCCACTCTCTCATCAAATCCACTCTTTCGAGCTAGATACAAAGGTTGAATCTTGGGTTTCACTTTCTCAAGCTAAAACCATCATGACCCACTACTAAGGATGCCAAATTACTACATTGGCTCTGTACTTCTCTCTCGAGCAATCACAAAACTCTGAATTGTATTATACTAAATATGCAATAATGAAATCAAACCACAGTAATAATTCAGACCCACTTTAAATTAACACAAAAATTAACTAATTGATAACACCCATTTAGTCAAATGCAACAATTGGTCACATTGTCAAACCCCCAAGGTTAGGGTTTTAGCCAATCGTAGTAAAAAGTTGAAGTTCAATACCTGCCAAGTTTTTCATAGCAGGGTAAACGAAATTCAAGAGTTTAAATTAACTAAAATCTTCTCTATTACAAAACCCAAAGGAAAAACTCTGCTAAAATCACTTAAAATCCACAATGGTAGTGTTTTTGCTCTCTATCTTGTGTTTCTAACATTTTCTGAATACTTTCTCTCTCTTGCAAATATCAATTTATACAAGTTTGATATGTGGCTCATTGGGCCCAATCGGCGAGGTAAGTCGGGTTTCGCCGACCGTTCGGCGACTCGATGATTGTCCTTCATCTCGCCTTCATTCTTCACATCTTCTTAGTCCAACCACTTTAATTTTAGACTAGCCAGACCGGGATCACCATTTCATTCCGCGATGCACAATTTTTCCCTTTATCTCGCCCATCAACACTTATCTGGATTTGCATCAGTACTTTTGGAGACAAGATCATCATCTGCCGATGTGATCGGTGACACGTCGAATGGAACTGCTGCTTGCCAAAGTTGCTCCTAATCCAGTCTCAGGGTTCTTTAAATTTAAGTGATAGAGGAGCAATTTGGAGATCCGCCGAGTGACCTCGACGATCATCATGCTTGATTTTCCTTTTCTCTTTTTCAGCTTGTGGTGTCCTTGTTGCCCATTTCTGTCTTAGCCTTGCTCCTCTACCCATATAACTGAAAATCAAGGATTTTACATCAGTCATTTGCATAAATTGAGCATCTGTGGGCACTAATTCTATTCAAACAAAACCCTAAATGAGTCCAAATCTCGGACTCATCAACACCCTCAACTTAAACTTTTGTTTGTCCTCAAGTAAAACTTAAGTTTAGCAGTTCAACAAGGATGTCTTAGACAGTGCTACAAAAAGATTCAAAACATGAATGCACACAACGAGACTCAACTTACTCATGCAAGGAACAATTGTGCACTCAAAGATTCAAATAGTGACTCGCCATTATCAAAGATTTTCAAGTTCACAATACTTGCTTCAAATGCGAGTTCAAGCTTAACAGAGGTACTCAAATGCCCTCACAACAAAGATGATTCCACATTCACACACAATTGTTCAACACTTTAAAGCTTCGGAATTACATACAACTCTCCCACTCACAAAGATGAACACATGCAAGACTTCACCCATAGGTTTGCTCTTATTTTCCAATCAAAATTCAATTAAGCTCTCTCGAGATCAAAAAGGTCTTTTCAAGGCTTGTAATGGGGCTGAGTGCAAAGGTATGGTCATTTAGGCTCAGTGGCTGCTATCCCCATGAAATGTAGTATGAAAATCACTTCCTTTCCTTTCTTCATCATTCTTATTCATGCTCAAAATTCACCCCATTATTCACTTTTCATGGAATACCGGGTACCCCATTCCTTTTGCAACATTCACAACTTTATTCCACGAATTTTTCATTCTATTTTTCTTTTTCTTCTTTTCTCTATTTTTTGTATGGAGGAGTTCCATTTTTTCCAAAACCATGGATAAAGGGGGATTCTTCACGCTTCTTGATTTACCTTCTATTTTCACCACACCCCCCAACTTAGGCTTTTGACCTAAGTTGGCTATTCAAACAAACCACATTTCATGAGGATGTTGGGTGAATGGATAAATAAAGGTCACGATTGTATCAAGTTTCTTCCAAGGAAAGGGTAAAGCTCAAGGGGTGTTCAAGCAAAGTTCACACACTTACAAGGTTGGCCACACAAGAGGTACAATGTCAAATTGTTTCACTCTTTAAAATTATTGCCTAAGATCATTTCAAGAGTTTGCATCACTTAGTCAACTGGACCAACGGGGTAAATTCTAGGTGTCATCACACATGGTTCACGGTAAGCTCATTACACAAGGCATTGGAGCCAATATCAAACAAGACTACACACCTTCGCTAGTGTGCAATGTTCATCACAAGAGAATCAATTCAATAATCAACTAGTCACAACGAGATGCAAATAGTTCACTTATTGTCTATTCAACTTCATTTGGCCTCATCGTAGTCAAACATTCATTTTTGTTTGATTAAGAGCACTATTCGAGTCATTGATATTAATCATAACTGATACTCAAATAAATAACTTTTTCGAATGAGCAAGTGACTCACTGACCAAACACACACCCCCACCTAAAGCATTCAACATTGTCCACAATGTGAGTAGAGAACAGATAACATAAAAATGGAAAATAAAGAAAAACTACTGATATGTAAACACACAAAGCAAGGTGACAAGGAATCTTCACTAGGCGCCTATTTGGCAAAAAATTGTAACAGTCATCGAACTACTTTGCGATTCACCCAATGATCTGCATATTGCCGTTATTTCCAGTATGCCGGAAGGGGAGAAAAGGCAGAATTGAAAGAGTTCGCCAAACCGGTCGACGCTCTGCTTAATGGACTTGCAACCTCGCCAAATGATCCATTGGGTCAGGCCATCAGAGCAGGGGAAAAATGCGGAGAAAGTCGGGTCGCCCAATCACTTCGGCGAGTCACCGAGTGATGAAGTTTCTCCGCCTAATGTTCTAGTATCTCAGTTCCATTTTCAAAGTCCAGAGGGCGAGCTAGATCGAGCTCGTCGAAAAGCTTCGGCGATCCACCAATTGAGTATTCACCTCTCACACTTACTTGATCCTGCAAAATTAGCGCACATTATTTGAAACACTAACACTTGGGTAGCCTCCTAAGAAGCGCCTTATTTAATGTCATGACACAATGTGGAAATTCTCTCAAGCATCTTCCAGATACACCACTTCAATCAGACAAATCTCTTGGCACTCGCCAAAATACAACTTCAAGTGTTGCCCATTCACTTTGAATATAGGTCCCTCTTTACCTTCGACTTCAATGGCACCATTTGTGAACACCTGTGTTACTCTAAATGGACATGACCATTTGGATTTGAGCTTTCCCGGAAAGAGCCTATGTCGAGAATTATATAGCAAAACCGAATCTCCTACTCTGAACTCCCTTTTAAGGATTCTAGAATCATGCCAATTTTTCATCGTTTCCTTGTAAAGAGCTGAACTTCCATACGCCCTGAACTTGAATTCGTCCAACTCATTTAGATGATCTCCTCTCTCTTTTGAAGTCTTTGACCAGACTAGATTTAGAGCTTTCAATGCCTATAATACTTTGTGTTCCAATTCAACCAGTAAATGGCAAGATTTTCCATAATCTAGCTGATACAGCAACATACCAATTGGTGTTTTGTATGCAATGTGATACACCCATAGAGCATCATTAAGCTTTCGAGACCAATTAGTCCTATTTGCATTCACCGTCTTGGCTAGGATACTCTTGATCTCTCGATTTGACACTTCAACTTTGCTGCTCGTTTGGGGATGACACTGAGTTGCTACTTTGTGTTTCACTCCATACTTGCTCAATGCGGATGCAAAATACTTGTTGCAAAAATGGGATCCTCCATCACTAATAATAGCCCGAGGAGTACCAAATCTAGCAAAGATGTAACGTTTTAGGAATTGAACAACACTTTTCCCTTCATTGTTCGGAAGTGCAACAGCCTCCACCCATTTAGAAACATAATCTACCGCCAACAAAATATACTTATTACCAAATGAACTCACAAACGAGCCCATGAAATCTATTCCTAGACATTAAATAGCTCAACTTCTAAAATGGGCGTCAGAGGCAACTCGTGTCTTTTAGACACTCTACATTATTTCTGACATTGAGTGCTCCTCTTAACTAACTCATGAGCATCTTTGTAGAGGACGGCCAGTAGTAACCACTTTGAAGGACTTTAGCAGTTGTACGTACACTACCATGATGACCATCAACCGGTGAAGCATGACAAACATGGAGGATTTCGATGGCTTCTTCCTCCGGAGCACATTTCCTAATGATATGGTCTGCACACTATGGTTCATCCCAAAAGTACTTCTTAACATCGAACAAGAATCTCTTTTGTTGGTAGAAGTTCAGTTCATTTGGCATTAATCCACACACAACATAATTGGGAAAATCAGCATACCAAGGAGGTTGTTTGAGAGTTACCGTGAATACCTGTTCATAGGGAAAGGCATCATTTATGTCGATATCCAGCTTTTCGTTTTCCTTGCCTTCTAATCTTGATAAGTGGCCAGCCACCTGATTTTCACAACCTCTCCTATCTTTGACTTCAAAGTCAAATTCTTGCAATAGTAGCACCCACCTTATCAATCTTGGCTTGGCATCTTTCTTTGCCATCAGATAACATAATGCAACATGATCAGTCTGAACAACCACTTTAGTACCTAGCAAGTATGCTCAGAACTTCTCTAACGCATATACTACCACAAGTAATTCTTCTTCTGTAAATATATAGTTACATTGAGCACTGTTTAGAGTTTTGCTTGTGTAGTAAATGGGTGAAATAGTTTGTTGCACTTTTGCCCAAATACAACACCTAATGCCGTGCCACTTGCATCACAGATCACTTCGAAGGGTTCTGACCAATCGGGACTAATGATAACTGGGGTGGAGACCAATTTTTCTTTCAAACACTTGAAGCCCACCATGTAAGCATCATCAAAGTGGAATTTCACCTCCTTCTCCAAGATTTGGCATAGAGGATTTTCAATTTTTGAGAAGTCTTTGATGAACCTCCAGTAAAAACCAGCATGCCCCAAGAAACTACGAATACCCTTCACTGAAATTGGTGGTGGTAACTTCTCAATCACTTCAATCTTCGCTTTATCAACCTCCAGCCCTTTTTGCGACACTTTTTGACCAAGAACTATACCTTCCTTGATCATGAAGTAACATTTTTCCCAATTTAGGACCAAATTTGTCTCCACACATCTTTGGAGAACTTGTCCTAAGTGTGCTAAACATGCTTCAAAAGTGTCACCCACAACCGAGAAGTCATCCATGAAGACCTCTATTGAATCCTCCACCATATCAGCAAAAATAGATAACATGCAATGTTGTAATGTTGCCGGAGCATTACATAACCCAAACGACATCCGTTTGAAGGCAAAAGTTCCATATGGGCAGGTGAAGGTGGTTTTTTCTTGGTCTTCCGGAGCAATGGAGATTTGGTTATGACCAGAATACCCATCCAAAAAGAAATACCAACCTCTTTCTGAAAGTTGATCAAGCATTTGATCCATGAAAGGCATAGAGAAGTGATCTTGTTTGGTCCACGAGTTTAACTTCCGGTAATTCATGCATACTCGCCATCCGGTCACGAGTCTCATATATACGAGCTCCCCCTTTTCATTTGGGGCTACTGTGATGCCTCTATTTTTTTGTACACATTGTACCAGACTTACCCATTTGCTATCCACAATAGGGTATATCACACCTACATCCAACCACTTTATTATCTCCTTTAGCACCACCTTTTGCATCGGTGGGTTCAATCTCCGCTGATGTTCAACACTTGGCTTACAATCACTATAAAGCTAAATTTTGTGAGTGCAAATACCGGAAGGAATGCCCACTATGTCAACAATAGTCGAACTAATAGCTTTAATATGCCTTCTCAACACCTCAAGGGGCAATTTTACCTGCCATTCAAGCAAGTCAGCTGCAATGATCACCGGTAAGGTGTTATTTGCCCCCAAGAAAGCATATCGAAGATGGGAGGGAAGTACTTTCAACTCAAGATTTGGTAGTTCTTCTGTTGATGGCTTTGCGAGAGGACTTTCTCGATTTTTTAGATCAATGTCCAACTTCAATGGAGTCTTTGAATGCCCCCCATGCCTGAAAGAGCAGCTACTACTTCTTCATAGCCTTGAATTTTGAATTCATCATAGTTAGCAAGCACGACCTCAAGTGGTTCACTCATACACATCAAATGGCTCACACTAGCCACCACCTCATCAATAACATCAATAGTGGAGACCATGTGAATATCTATTGGGTGTTTCATTGACTTACAACCATTAAATGTTACTTCATCTTCATTCACTCGAAACTTCAATTCTTCGCATTCAACATCCACCAATGCTCTCCCAGTTGCCAAGAATGGTCTCCCCAAAATGATGGGAATTTCAGCATCTATTTCACAATCGAGAATGACAAAATCAACCAGGAAAATGAATCGGTTAACCTTTACCAAGATGTCATATAGTATCCCCACATGATGTTTAATTGATCGGTCCGCCATCAAGAGTCTCACTGTTGTGGCTTTCGGTTCACCCAACCTAAGTTGTTTATAGATTGCATATGGAATTAGGTTGATGCTTGCTCCCAAATCGCATAGGGCTTTAGAAAATTGGAGCATGCCGATGGTGCAAGGGATGGTGAATGCTCCGGGATCGTCTCTCGTTTTTATCAGCTCCTTAGTCATAATTGCACTACAACTATGAGAAACTTCAATCATCTCAAAATCCAAGCTCTTTTTCTTTGTGACTAACTCCTTCATAAACTTGGCATAACCCGGCATTTTCAACAATGCTTCCACTAGAGAGAGATTAATCAATAATGTCTTGAACATCGATAAAAACTTCTTGAACTTCTCATCCTTATTCTTCTTCTTGAGGCGTTGGGGAAATGGATGAGATATTTTGGGTAAAGGTTGCATAACTTTTGGGATTGGATTGGATTGTGTTTCTCCACATCTTTTTGTGGCCCTTTGAAAATGCTTTGATGGATGGGTATTTCTTCTTCCTCCATACCTCTGTCTTCTTCATGCATTTGGGCTTCTTCATTGCCCGTCACATCGCATATTACTACCTTTCCACTATGAGTAACCACAACTAGCCCTCTATCATCATCTTCCCTCGTCATTTTTGGTTTCAATTATGCTAAAAGTAAACTCAACTTACCTTCGAGTATCTTGATTGCATCTGCGTGAGAGTTTACTTTATTGTTCAATGATGAAAAAATAGCTTTCATCCCTTTTAACAAATCATATGAACCTTCAATTTTATCAAGGATGCGTGACAACAAATTATTCACCCGGGGACTAGTTGCACTCCCTTTCGACTTTGGGCTCTCACTTGATTAAGTGTGGTCATCTTCATGGTCATCCTCCCTTTTCCAATACACTTTGCTTAGCCCATTCTTGATAGTATCTTCCTTGCTCTTCCCCCTTGTGATAGTTCCAACCTTGATTCCCACCTTGATGTAAATAGCGTGGGTGGAAACCCTCCTCGTATATCTTGGAATTCCAACCTTGATTATCCCCCGACTTTGAATAACCTAAGGAAGAACCCTCTTCAACTCTAAACACTCCACTTGTTCCCTTGGGCTTTCCTACATTCTCCAACATATGATCTTGTAGTAGCTCCATTTGGGTCAACATCTTCTAGATGTTCTCATCCCTTTCTCTTTCTTTATCAAGTTGTTCTTGTGTCATTCTAAAACAAAAAGGAGAGACTTGATCCTCTTGAGTGTACCAAGCTTGATTTATTTTTGTCATGTCATCAAGAAGAAATGAAGCCACCTCAAATGATTTGCAACATTATTACCCCTCATACCAATTGATCAGCCACTCCTTTATTAACCGAATCAAGACTCCGGTAAAAATATTGGAGTAGCAAATCATTTGGTAGTCCACGAGTTGGGCATTGAAGTAAGAGTTTCTTAAACCTTATCCACGTTTCATGGATGGGTTCACCCTCCAATCACTTAAAACCTTGAATGTTATCCCTGAGTTTCATCATCCTCGACGAAGGGAAGAATGTTGCATTAAATGTTGTGGTGAGCTCATACCACGATGTGATGGAATTATTTGGTAACTCATCGAACCACATGCCAGCCTCCCTCGTCAGAGATAGTGCAGATAATTTAAGCTGGATTGATTCTTGTGGCACATTCTTGAATGAAAACAGGCTGCACACATCTATAAAATTCATCACATGATCATGTGGATCTTCATGAGGCAGCCCACCATAAAGTCTCTTCATTTGGAGAAGATGAAGAGTTGTGCTTGTGACCTCGAGTGTTGCATTCTCATTAATTGATGGTAGGCAAATTGCACCCATTTCACCTAATTGGGTTGGGTAGTATCCACTGTTAATATCCTCGATACCATCTCGGGGGCCTACTAGGCTACCATTCACCTCTTCCTCACTCAATTTTACTTCTATTTAGTCCAGCCAACACTACACAATGCAGTCTAACTCGATTCAACTATAGCCAACAAATTCACAAGTCAAATCTTCGATAAAAGAACTCTAAATACCGCTACTCCCCGACAGCGGCACCATTTTGATTGACATTTCAAAGACACTTCATCCAATTCTAAGTGTCAACGATCGTTAGTCAGTATATAACCCAACCAAATGAGTTGGGGTCGATCCGATAGAGAGTAGCTTTCTTTTAAATTCAAATACGAAAGTATGACAGTGACCTTTTCAATTGAACAAACACAACACTTGGGAGTTTAACAGTCAAATTCCAGGATGTTTCTACCAACCCACTTTAACAATTAACGAGGAACAATCAAATAACTAGAGAACACTTGGAGGATTGACTAACCAACTGTCACATTCAACTTAATGGGTGTACATCATTACCAACAATGTTAATTCGTCGTGGGTCGAATGGACTTTAAGTAAGGCAACTTTCTCTTGAACAATTACCTCATTTTCGTTGAGTTCTCTTGAACCTTGACACAATCCATAAGACGTCCAGCCCACTCTCTCATCAAATCCACTCTTTCGAGCTAGATACAAAGGTTGAATCTTGGGTTTCACTTTCTCAAGCTAAAACCATCATGACCCACTACTAAGGATGCCAAATTACTACATTGGCTCTGTACTTCTCTCTCGAGCAAGCACAAAACTCTGAATTGTATTATACTAAATATGCAATAATGAAATCAAATCACAGTAATAATTCAGACCCACTTTAAATTAACACAAAAATTAACTAATTGATAACAACCATTTAGTCAAATGCAACAATTGGTCACATTGTCAAACCCCCAAGGTTAGGGTTTTAGCCAATCGTAGTAAAAAGTTAAAGTTCAATACCTGCCAAGTTTTTCATAGCTGGGTAAACGAAATTCAAGAGTTAAAATTAACTAAAATCTTTTCTATTACAAAACCCAAAGGAAAAACTCTGCTAAAATCACTTAAAATCAACAATGGCAGTGTTTTTGCTCTCTATCTTGTGTTCTCACGTTTTCTGAATACTTTCTCTCTCTTGCAAAAATCAATTTATACAAGTTTGATGTGTGGATCGTTGGGACCAATTGGCGAGGTAAGTCGGGCTTCGCCAATCGTTCGACGACTCGCCGATTGTCCTTCGTCTCACCTTCATTCTTCACATCTTCTTAGTCCAACCACTATAATTTTAGGTGAGCCAGATTGAAATTGTCATTTGATTCCGCGATATGCCCTTTTTCCCTTTATCTAACCCATCAACACTTATCTGGATCTCCATCACTACTTTTGGCGACGAGGTCATGCTCCGCCGATGTGATTAGTGACACACCTAATAGAACTACTGCTCTCTAAAGTTGCTCCTAATCCAGTCTGAGGGTTCTATAAATTTTGGCGATAGAGGAGCAATTTGGCGATCCACCGAGTGATTTCAGCGATCAACATTCTTGATTTTCCTCTTCTCTTTTTCAGTTTGTGTTGTCCTTGTTGCCCATTTGTGTCTTAGCTTTGTTCTTCAAACCATATATATGAAAATCAAGGGTTTTACATCTGTCATTGGCATAAATTGAGCATTTGAGTACACTAATTCTATACAAACAAAACCCTAAATGAGTCCAAATCTCAGACTCATTAGCGACTCCCGAGGCCTCCGGACTCATTTCGAGCCCCTCGGTGGATTTTGGTTTAAAATGGCCTTTGGGAGTGGGACCCACTTTTTATCGAGATGACCTCTAATGGAAATTTTGATTGCATCGTTGAGTCTGGAATGTCCAATTTAGTAGGGTAGCATATTTATTTTATTATTATCGGGTTCTGAATGAATCTCGAGCACCCCGTCGGAGATTTTAAAATTGGTATAAAATATAGCTTTTCAGCTAATATATATATATATATATATATATATATATATATATATATATATAGCTGGTGTAAGTCATTTCAGCCTAATTTCTCAACTTCAGACCTTCATAACTCTCTCATTTAAAATCAGATTTTAGTGATCGAAGGTCCATCTTGTGGGGGTTTTCTCAAGGAACGTTTTGGTGAGCTTGCAAACTGATTTAGGGTCTCTGTTTGAGGTAAATTTTGTGAAATACCTGCTGCTACGACCCTTTTTGTGAGCTTAATTTTGGGAATTTTTTAGACTTGATATCTCAACCATTTTAGGTCTTATTTCGGTGATTCATTGGGCTATCTTGAGTGGTGTTTCGAGGAGAACGCGTTGGCATGAGTGGAATTCATATTTGAAGCTTCTTTGGAGGTAAGAATTATGTTTTAGCTATTGCCTTGGCTCATTTTTTAGCTAAATATTTGGGAAATTTGGGAAATTTTGGAAGATGATTTCTTGGCCATTTTAGGTTCGAATTTGGTGATTCAAGAGCCTAGATTGTGGAGTTTTTTCTGAGAATCGTCATGGTGTGGTTGGTTTCAGTAGTTGGGCCCTCGTTTATGGTAATTTATTGTAAGTAGCAGTTGTCATTGTTCATTTATAGAGCAATTTTGGATTTTTCGTTGCATGTTCGTGTTGGGACTGTTTCAAGCCCCACATTTTGTTTCAATTTGGAACACAAGTTTGGGGAGCTATTTAAAACCTATTTTTGGGGTTAATTCTGAAATTTCTAGTGCGGGTCCCACTTTCCTGATTTTTGACCCCAAAATTGGTCCACCTTCGTTTCTTGCGAATTTAGTGTCTAAACGACTGTAACGACGTTGTGATTCTATTTTTAACAGTGTGGCAGCGATCCGAGGCCGTTCGGAAGAGAAAATCTTTGGCAGAGTAGTATGAAGCACGCGTGTTCGGCCTACAGGTAGGCTACGAATTCCCTTTTCTTTTAGATTGAGTCTCAATGTGTGAGCGTATGTGGATTTGCATGAATATTGGGACGAGGAACTAGATTAGCATGCTATGTTCGATAAAATTCATATTTAGGTTGTCTCCGGGTTCAGCGGGTACTTGAATCGTTATATTTGATCATCCTTGCTTCCTTGTTTGGCCTAATTTTGACTTATGAGTTATATTGGTGCATGTTTGGCCTTAGTCTAGACTTAGACTAGTGATGCCATAGACTTACGATTGTTCAGAGCTGATAGATTATATTATGTTTGCCCCAGTGTGACTTTGAGCGGCGTAGGTCCTCGTAGACTGATATAGAAGACTTGGGTTTGATAGAGATGAGCCTTAGTTAGGCAGAGACTCAGTTGTGGGGCCTTAACATCCATAATTCCCGTATGATCCTAACTCTCTACATTTCCGATCGCCCTCCGAGCCCATTCAATGATACATACTGCTTTAATTTGGTTCTTTTGTCACCGTGAGATGGTTAGAGTATATAGAAGATGGTTACAAAAAGTTTCCCATGAATTTTAGATGCGGGAATCCTTGGATAGCTTATTTGGAAGCTTTACCCTATCGTGGTAACTTAACAGGAGGTTTCACTCACGGTTCGAAGTCCTTGCTCTGTTCATCCTACTGCTGCTTATTTACCCTCCTATACTGGAGTCGACATAAAGAGTCCCCCCTGGGTTATATCACTTCATTTACGGGTAGTCGACATCCGTGGTTTGAGGTCTGGGGTTTGTGCTATCCCTTACATAGTTCGGCTCTATCGGCGTATCTACTATAGAAAGACTCACCCGCTGTTCGAGATCCATGCTTTGTGTTTCCTTTCTTTGATAGCTTGTGACTACTGACATTTATGTAATGCTTCACGCTTACAAATCTCCTTTAGTCTTAGTTTAGGTTTTTGTGTACCTGTTGGGCTTATGGGGGTCCTTTCAGGTTTTTACTTCAATTTGCACACGAGTGTACCTTCCGAGCTTATGAGGGGCCAATTGGAGTAGTCACCTTAGTTTGTTTGCCTTACACTCGTGTGCATACCTTTACTTTTCTTGTTCGTGACCTATGTTTGTGTTTTATTCTAGAATTTCCTATTGTTTTTACCTTTCTTACTCAGTCGACTTATGATCCCTACTGGGTACCTGTCCACTGGTACTCATACTACACTCTGCATCTATTTTTGTGATGCAGGACCGAGCACCAGTCATCAGCACCGCCATTCGAGCCAGTAGCAGCCACCATCCGGAGGCGAGGGTGAGCACATCGTCCTAATCATTGTCGTCTCCTTCTGTACATATATTTTGTGGCTCGTCTTTTGTACTTGAGACATGTTCTTTGTAGTTGTGTATATTTTTTTATATTGGTCCACTTTTGGGACTTGTACTCTTAGTATGGCTTTGTTCTTGTGACTTCCACGTTCTGGGAGGGATTCAATTCTTATGTATGTATTCTTTTGGCTTGTCTTATTCCTTTTTGTTGTTATTGTTTCTGCCACTTGGTTTCTTCCCTTTTACCCACTACTAGCTGTTATGGGTTTCGGGTTGGCTTACCTACTGGTGGGATATAGTAGGTTCTATCACGGCTCGAGGAATCGGGTCGTGAAAAGTTGGTATCAGATCCCCAGATTCACCGGTCTCACTTGTACAGAGCTAACGTCTAATAGACTTTTGTGGATCAGTGCGGAGACATCCGTGACTTATCTTCGAGAGGCTACAGGATATCATTATGAAGATTCATTTTTGTATAATTTTCGTGCATCGTATGTTTAAATTGGTTTCATCGAATCTCATTTGTTTCACTCTTATTCTTATGTCTCTTTTTATTACGTTCCTTGATTAAGTATGTGCCTTGAGCCCTTAGCAGTCCCGTTACGCGTTTCGACCCCGGTAGGTGATTCTTTAGTAATGGATCAGATCTTTAGATCTTGTTTGGTGACTATTCAAGAGTGAGACTCTCGGGCTGATCTTATTTTACTTGATATGAGTGATTTCGACACCATCCTAGGCATAGATTAGTTAGTCCCTCATCATGCGGTGTTGGACTGTTATGCCACGACAGTTACCTTAGCCATACCTGACATACCTCCGGTGTTATGACAGGGGCCTTTTAGTCGCACACCGGTTGGGATTATCTCTTATGTTCGAGCCCGGAGGTTAGTAGTTGGGGGGTTGCTTAGCCTATTTTTCTTATGTACGTGATGTATCTAGTGAGGCCCCCTCTGTTGGCTTAGTTTTGGTGGTTTGTGAGTTTCCAGACGTATTCCCTACTGACTTGTCTGGCCTACCCCCGGAGAGAGATATTGACTTTTCTATAGACTTGGAGCTGGGCACTAAGCCTATTTCTATCCTACCCTATCGGATGGCCCCAACAGAGCTTAAGGAGGTTAGTATTCAGCTTCAGGGTCTCCTTGATCAGGGATTCATTCGGCCTAGTGTATCTCTTTGGGGTTCCCCCATTCTATTTGTTAAGAAGAAGGATGGGTCTATGAGGATGTGCATCGAATACAGGTAGCTAAACAAGGTGACAGTGAAGAACTGATACCCCCTGCCTCGCATTGACGACTTGTTTGATTAGCTCTAGGGTGCTGTTGTATTTTCTAAGATTGACTTGAGGTCCGGGTACCATCAATTGAGGATTAGGGCAGCGGATATCCCTAGTACCGAATTTAGAACTCGTTATGGCGATTATGAGTTCATAGTGATGTCCTTTGAGCTGACTAATGCCCCTGCTGCCTTCATGGATTTGATGACCCGTTTATTCAGTCCCTATCTAGACTCTTTCGTTATAGTTTTCATCGATGATATTCGTGTATACTCGCAGAGCGGAGAAGAGCATGCCCAACATCTGAGGATTGTGCTCCAGACTTTGAGAGACCAATGACTTTATGCCAAGTTCTCTAAGTGTGAGTTTTGGTTGGAGTCTGTGACATTTCTGGGGCACGCAGTGTCCAAGGATGGTATTATGGTGGATCCGACGAATATTGAGGCTATTCGTGGTTGGGATAGGGTCACTTCTGTGACTGATGTTAGGAGCTTCGTTGGACTGGTTGGATTCTCCACTATTGCTGCACCTTTGACTCAATTGACTCACCAGGGTGTTCCTTTTGTGTGGTCTGAGGACTGTGAGTTGAGCTTTCAGAGGCTCAAGGAGTTTCTTACTACTACTCTTATCCTCACTCTTCCAGTTGAAGGTAAGGGCTTTACCGTATATTGTGATGCTTCCGGTGTTGGTCTAGGGTGTGTTTTGATGTAGAGGGGCTGTTTTATTGATTATGCCTCCCGACAGTTGAGAGTACACGAGCACAACTACCCCACTCATGATCTAGAGTTGGCGGCAATAGTATTCGCGCTTAAGTTTTGGAGGTACTACCTATATGGGGTTCACTATGAGATTTACACCAACCACTGCAGCCTACAGTACATTATGAGTCAGAGAGATCTTAATTCTAGGCAACGACGCTGAATTGAGCTTATGGCAGACTAATGTAGTAGGGGAAGCCTTGAGCCGGAAGGCAGGGAGTATGGGTAGCTTGGCTTACTTGTCTACCGTGGAGTGGCCCCTGGTTTTAGACATTCAGTCTCTAGCTAACAGGATGATCAGATTAGATATTTCAGACTTCTGGTGAGTATTGGCCTTTATCGGGGATCAGTCTTCAATATTTGATCATATCCATGCCACATAGTACAAGGATGAGTCATTGGCAGCCCTCATAGACCGGGTGTTACAGGGCGATGGTGGCCAGGCTACAATAGGCTCAGATAAGGTTCTCTAATTTGACGGTTGTTTGTATGTTCCTAGAGTTTGGGGATTGATTCAGTTGATTCTTCACGAGTCCCATGATTCCAGATACGGGCACAGAAGACGAGACTTGAGGCAGTATTACTGGTAGGACGGCATGAGGAGAGATATTGTTGAGTATGTGTCACATTGCCTTAGTTGCCAGCAGGAGAAGGCCGAGCATCAGAGGCCTGGTGGGGAGCGTATCACCATGGACTTCGTGATGGGATTGCCTCGGACTCCCAGGGAATTGATAGTATTTGGGTCATCCCTGATCGATTGACCAAGTCCGGTCACTTTCTCCTAGTTTTATCTACATTCAGTGCAGAGCGGTTGGCCCGTGTTTATATTTGGGAGATAGTCCATCTTCATGGTGTGCCGGTGTCCATCATATCAGATCGAGGGTCTAAATTTACATCCAATTTCTGGAGAGCGTTTCAGAGAGAGTTGGGACCAGGGTTGATCTCAACACTGCTTTCCACCCACAGACCGTTGGCTAGTGGGGGCGCACTGTTCAGGTCCTAGAGGACATGTTGCGGGACTGCGTGTTGGAGTTTGGGGGTCAGTGGGATCAGGTTTTTCCCTTGGCGGAGTTTGCGTACAACAACAACTACCACTCAAGCATTCAGATGGCCCCATTTGAGGCCGTATATGGTAGGCATTGTCGCACTCCAGTTGGTTGGTTTGAGTCCTTGGAGCCCAGGCTGTAAAGTACAGATTTACTCTAAGAGGCTTTGGTGAGAGTTCGGGTGATCCATGATAGGCTGAGGACAACTCAGAGAAGGCACCAGAGTTATGCTGACCGCATGCGTCGTCCTATGTGTTTTGGTGTTGGTGACCAGGTATTCTTGCGAGTGTCTGATTTCACGTATCAGGACACTTCTTCCAATACTAAGTGCCAACGATCGTTAATCAATAATATAACCCAACTAAGTGAGTTGGGGTCGAATCCCACAGGGAGTGGTACGTGCTTAAGATTCAAGAGCCAAGTACAAATATGTTCAAGTCAATCATAGGTAAAAACATTTATGAATAAAATCACGGTTTCAAATTAAGGGTGACACAGGTGTCAAATATGGGGAGTTTTGATTCTAATTATCAACTACAACAGTGACAAATAACATGAATAAACAAGTAAAGAGACGTGATCTTGGGATGTGATTGGATTATGAGTTAAGGTAGACAAATGGGTAATTGCAACTGATAGTAAATAGTTGTAAATCAGTGAATAAGCTAGACTTTAGTGGGGATAAACTCTCTCTAATAGTTTACCTCGAATCAAATTGGTTTCTCTCAAACACCAATGAGCAGCAATTAAGAACAACCTTCGCTTTAGTCCATTCACTCTCTCGAGCTGAATGTGTGGAAAAGAGTTTAGGATTCACTCTCTCGAGCTGAACCCATGACAACCCAATGCCCACAGACCATCAAATTAGTAGTCTTGGTTTTAAAACCTCTCTCTCGAGCAAGCCAAAAACACGAAGTTAGAATTGCATTTGCAACTACAACCCTTTAAGTTAAACCACAATTACTGATCGAAATCACTTTTAAACAACATTTAAACTATCAATTAACAATACCCAGCAGCTAAATCAACCCATAATTACATAATCACACCTCAGGAATTGGGGTTTTAGCTAGACATCATAAAAAGATAGAAATTGTTACCAAATTGTGTTTCCATCAACTGGGTACAATTAATTTTGTCTTTGCAAAGGTCAAGGTTGAAGAATTTCAAAGACCCACATCCAATTTCTCACAAATGGAAATCTTCAAATCTTCAAAGCTAAGGAAAATATTGTCTCCAAACTTAGAGTTCTAAAACTGATTCTATAGAGAGAAACTATATTATGGAAAACTAGACAGTTACTAAACTCAGAATTTAAAAATGTATTTATAGTCTCCAAAACTGTGTTGCGAAGGACCATTCAACGCAATAAGTCGGTATCACTGATCCATTCGGCGATCCGCCCTTTGGTCAATTCCATCACCTTTTTGCTTTGGCCTTCAACATTTTCAAGTTCTGTAACTTTAGGCGATCTAGCACTGCATCGCGGAACCGTTCAGTGACTCGCCGACTACTCCTTTCTATTGCCAACTTGATTTTCTCCTTCATGGCTTGACACGCTGGAACTTTAGGCAAGATCATGGCCACTTGGCGGCTAGTCCAATGGGTTAGGTGATCATCAGGCCTTGTTTTCTTCGTTCTTTCAGCTGCCTTGTTCCTTTTTGCTCATTAGTGTCCATGCTTTGTTCCTCAATACAAATACCTGAAAATCAAGGATTTACATAAGTTATTGGCACAAAATATTCATTTGAGGACACTAGATATATTAAAATAAAGACCTAAATGAGTCCAATCGTGGACTCATCAACACCCCCAACTTAAAATTTTGCTTGTCCTCAAGTAAAACTCATGTTCAGCAGTTCAAAAAGGATGTCTCAAACAGTGCTACAGAAGACTCAATCATGAATGCATACAAAAAGACTCAACTTACTCATGCAATGATCAATTGTTCACTAAAAGATTCAAGTTGTGACTCACTATTATCAAAGAATCTCAAGCTCACAATACTTGCTTCAAATGCAAGTTCAAGCTCAACAAAGGTACTCAAATTCCTTCACGCAAAGAATGATTCCATATTCACACACAATGGTTCAACAACTTCAAGCTCTGAAATCAAATGCAACACTCACACTCACAAAAATGAACACAAGATCAATAATTGCTTCAGCTCACTCAAGATCAAAAAGGTCTTTTCAAGGCTTGTAACGGGGTTGAGTGCAAAGGTACAGTCATTTAGGCTCAATGGTTGTAATCCTCATGAAATGTGGTGTGAACAACACTTTATTTCCATCATTTTCATTTGTGCTCACAAGTCACTCCATTATTCACTTCCCATGGATTGTTGGAAACCCCATTTCTTTTTGTATTTTCACAACTTTATTCCACAATTTTTCATTCTTTATCTTTTTCATTTTGTTCTTCTTCTTTTTTTTTATATGGAGGGATTCCATTTTTCTCAAACCATGGGTCAAAGGGGACTTTCTTGCATTTTTTGATTCACCTTCTCTTTTTACCACACCCCCAACTTAGGCTTTTGGCCTAAGTTAGCTATTCACACAAACCACAAATCATGAGGATTATGGGTAATGGATCAAGAAAGGTTACAGCTTGCATCAAGTTTCTTCCAAGAAAATGATAAGGCTCAAAGGGTGTTCAAACAAAGATCACACACTCACAAGGTTTGCCACAAAAGAGGTATAGTGTCAAATTGTTTTACACTCTTCAAAGTTGCCTAAGATCATATCATGATATTGCATCACTTAGTCAACCGGACCAACGGGGAAAATTCTAGGCGTCATCATGCATGGTTCAGGTAAGCTCATCACACAAGGCATTGACACCAACGACAAACAAGACTCCACAATTTCGCTAGTGTGCAATGTTCATCACAAGAGACTCAATTCAATACTTGGCTAGTCACAACGAGATGCAAAGAGTTAACATGTTGCCTATGCAACTTCATTTTACCTCATCATAGTCGCACATTCATTCTTGTTCGATTATGAGCACTAATCAAGTCATCAGTATTGATCAAGACCGATATTCAAATTTGCAAGAGAACAACCACATTCAAACACAAAAAAGAGGTGGCATAAATATTTTTTTCAGAACAGTCCAAAAATCATTTACAATTAAAAACAAGGAGCCACAAGCTCAATCATCCACAAAATGCAGTATTAACACAATTTATAGTTCAAAAGCTCAAATGTATACACAGAACAATCATCACAAAAGGTCATAAAAGGTGGGCCTCACCCCACCACAAATGAAAACCATTTGTCCTCAAATGCAAGCAAAAATATCCAAAAGTCAGAAAGTAAGACAGAGAGGGATGTAAAGAGGGATCTAGTCTAAACAGTAGTTCCATCTGTCTGGGCATCAGTGCCCGGTGTAGTCCTCGGAACATGGGCATCAGTGTCCGGATTCACCTCAGAAGTACCAGCTACTCTACTAGGAGCTGCCATAGATGTCTCTGTCAGCGATGTTTGGATCACCGACTGCACAATCATCTCCTCCAGATCTGGAAAATATCCATATATGCTTTCCTCCTTATCTCAATCAGGTCCTCATCGATCTCTGCCTCCGACTAATCAACTACCGTATCATCGCTATGTACATCTCTAGTGGTAGCCGGAGGAATTTCTGAAGTCTTAGGAGCGTCCACGTCATCAGCAGCCTCTAATAGTGAAGTGAAGACAGTAGACTTGAGATAGTCTACGTCCTTCCACAAATCTGCTACTTCGGCTTTAAAAGTTGTAACCTTGGAGGTCTCTCCATGTCTACTCTCACAAGCCTCAACTCTCGTGGTGAGAGTATCAATTGAAGTCTGGAGGGGGGTAGTGCTACAATGATGGCACACTCGATCATCCATGAGATGTATCTTTCAAGTCTAGTCGACCTCACGTCAGCTGAATGGGCCAGGTGCCCCATCTTCAAGAGCATAGCCTGAGTGATCCTGGTGGGTTGGGCAGCGGTAGAGGCAGTTGGGGACTGTGAAGAAGAAGAAGGGGAAGATGTACCTAAAGGCCCGGAGGCTAGATTAGGGAAATATGCCTCTACAGATATCGATCAATATCCACCTTCAGGGATGTATCCACCGAAGCTGCCCTCCTCTTATCAGCCTTTTCTCGAGTGTACTCGACCTCAATGCGCTGGATGTCAGTGGAGGAAGATCGGGTAACATCAATATCTCTCATATCATCCTGAGGCACTAACAGCACGCCGACATAACTCCGTCATCAAGACTGGGAAAGGAAGTGGGGTCTGCCTCTGCTTGGCCCTCATGTCCATCTCTTGCTCAATAATAAGCCCCAAATTGATCCTCTTCCTAGATATAATCAACCCAAGGTAGGCCGCCTTAGGATGATGGAGAACAGACTCATTCTGGGAAGGCATAATAGAGTTGTTGATGAATCCATACCAATAACGTGCAGCTCACTCAACTCCATCTTCTCCATCTGAACTCTTAGCTCTATCCACCTCGGGGTGGTGTCTGATATGAGTGGCGCCAACCAGCCCTTAAGCTCATCCAATGAAGATGTGGCAGTAGTCAGGTTGAGGTAGTCAAAGTCATAGCCCCTGTCAAGTACGGTGTTGATGTACTCGTTATTGCATCCAACTTCCTTACCCCGGACCACAACCGACTTAACCGGTCTGAAATCCTTGGCCTTCTTCTTTCTCTTTGGAACCAAGTCATCATACGCTATATAGAACTCCTAGACCCATGAAGGAATATACGGGCCTCCAGGCCTGGTGAACTGCTCAAAGCAGTGAAAATGGAGGGTGTCCCTCACATCGAAGTACTTTCCCTCAAGGCCCTGTGTAGATAACAACTTCTCCTCGAGAATAGTTCACAATCCATCACCTTTCAACTAGTTGAGAAGCTTGGGAGGAGGGACAACTGGTGGTACAGGAGCCATAGGAGGTGCTGAAGCTAGTACTAAACCTGCTGGGGTGGAAGCTGAGGGGACTTTAGCTGAGTCAGGGTAAGATCTAGAACGGAGCTTATCCCACCGGGACTGTAAAGGTTGGTCATCCTCAGGCTCAGATAAAGTAGCCCAGGAGTCAACATTCACTCTCTGAATTGCGAGCCTCTTGCCTCTGCTCTGACCTCTAGTTAGAGGCTCTTGTCTTCCCTTTTTGGGAGGATTTGATCCCCCTTCATTGATTGTGATCCCCATGCTCTTTTTTGGGGTGTCATGTCGATGTTTGTCCTTGTCATGTCTGCAAAACATTAGGAAAAGTGTCAGAAACAATTCAAACAAAAACACAGAAAAACAGTTGCAGACAGACTCGTCGAATATGTTGGCAAGTCACTGAATCTCTTTGGTGAGCTCGATTGGTCTCGCCGAAGGGATTGGCTCAAAAATCTCAGAAAATTTTGGTATGTTGGTGATGGGAAGACCTCTCGACGAATCAACGACAGCATTCGGTGAATCGTCGACAACATTCAGTGAGTATAAACTAGCCCGCCAAAAGTTACAGTGCAAATAAGGGAAAGGGGTGCAGACAAAGGGTGATCAAGAAGGTCACTCGGAGGGTCACCGAGTGCTTTCAGCAACCTCAGGCTTCTCGCCTAAAGGTACATAACAAAACTACTCATTTAGTATGAAAATAAAGGTGAGATGGGGAACTTCGGTGAACCTTCGAGTGGTTCGGCGAGCTCGACCCAGCTCGTCAAATGACCCAACGTGCACTTTATCAAATTAAGCTCAGACCCAATACACCCATTACCCCGGGATACTCAGACTTCTCCTAGTTTTGCCAAATTTGGCCATTTGACGGCTTTTGCCCTGAAGAGTGATGTCAACCGCTCCATCATTAGGAAGAATACGTAATTGGCACAAATACGAGCTACTTAGACTTCACCCGACTAGACCTAACAACATGCAAGCACAACCCCACAAATGTTTACCAATTTTAAGGCACAAAATCATGGGAATTCAACCACATAAATAGTACGGGCAAGATTTTCGAATTAACATAGGCATGTACAAAAACAATTAAGATCAGAGAGTCCCAGCACACATTACTAAGATAATATCATTGCAAATAAGTACAAAATTTCTAAAAATAAACTCGGGGTTCAGAAAACCAACCTTAGATGTCGAATAATCAAGACTGAAATGCTAGGGGGCACACTAATCCACTCCGACACACAATCAACAACTCAAATGCAAGAAATATAGATAATACTATGCAAGTGTGAGTTTGGGAAGATTAAAAGTGAGGGAAAGTGAAAAGTTTGAAAGTTTAAACCTTTGGCCTTTAAAAACCGTTCATTTCTCGCCCATTCGGTGACATTAATTTTTCTCGCCGACCCACTGGGCGACACGCCGGTGGGAACTTACCTCACCGAGTCTTACATGACCTCCAGTTAATGTGGGGGTCAAATGACGGACTAGATCGCGATCGCCTACCTAGTCGGTGATTTGCCAAGTTACTCATGTGCTTGCCGAGTTTTACAGACTCTACTTTGAAACTGTTTTGAAACCAACGACGGTCTATGTCGGGCTCGCCGACCTCTTCGACAATTCATCGACTAGGATTTTAGATTGCCAATCTCTCTTTCTAACACTTTCGACACTTCAACCTGCACAATCAACACACCATTATTTCTAAAACAAAAATAAAACGATAAACACTTGGGTTGCTCCCAAGAAGCGCCTTAGTTAATGTCGTGGCACGATGCAAGTCCCACTTAAGTTCCATTAGTAGGGTTTGCTTCATTTTCATAAGGCAACCCCTCTTCTGGCTCTGGGAAGAGGTGAGACAGCACTTGGTCTATTTGGGACCCTAGTAGCTCAATAAGCATGGCATGAGAGGTTGTCATTTGGTTCAGCATCAAGACATTTTCTCGTAACTCCTCCAACACTCTGTCGTGTTTTTTGACTTTGTGTAGAATGAGTAAGAGGACCTCTTCAATTTGCCCACTCTCTTGTTTCTTCATCTTTCGACACTCGTGAGGGGGAATGTATATGTCCTTCATCTTGCACACTACTTCCAGTTCCTTGACCTTTTTGGCCAAGATATCCAGCTGACCTAACAATATGGCCAAGTGTGGGTCTTTGTTTGTCTCCTTGTTGGTCTTGGCCACATAATCAAGGAGTTGGGTTGTGATGAGTCCACAAATTGGACTCATTTAGGGCTATATTTTAATAGAAATTGTGTCCTCAAATGCTTATTTTATCTCAATATCTGATGAAAACACTTAAGTTTCAGGTATTTGAAGTTCAAAGGAAATCATGGACACTACGTCACAAAAAGGAACGAAAGGGCTTAAAAGAATGAAGAAATAAAGGCTTGAGGATCATCGAATTCACTTGGCGAGTCGCTGAAGGGTCTTACTTCGCCTTTTGTTCCACTGTGTTGAACCCTGAAGGAAAGGATCAAGTCAGCGGAAAAAGGGAGCAGTCGGCGCATCGCCGAACATTTTCGCAAAACAGTACCATGTCGCCCAATGACCCAGAGCACGACGATACTGAAGGTTGGTGCAAGGCGGCGATGAAATACACCAAAAGGTGAATCACCTAGTTGATCGACGATTTCGATTAACGACGCCGAATGATCCACTGCAACATAAATCTGTGAAATCTATAAATACTAGTTAGAGTTGTAGTTTTAAGAGTCGAACAATTATTATAATTTTCATATAGAATAGTACTTTTTGATATTTTTTCTCTTAGTTTGAGAGGGTTTTGAAAACGCAAAGAAGAAGAGGGTTTCATCTCCAAGAATTTGGACTTGGGTCTCTTGGATTCTTCATTCTTGGCCTGTAACAAGATTTAAATCTTCATACCCATTTTAATACAAGCTCATTTAGGTATAAATTTCTATCTCTTGATGTGTGGCTAAAAACCCCAATTCTTGGGGTGTGATTTTGCGAATATGGTTTAAGATAATTCTTGGGTCTTGCTTGCTGATAGTCTATTCGTAGTCAAAAGTGATTTCGTTTAGTGGCTGTGGATGAATTTAATGAATTTGTAGTTGCAAATACAATCTTATTTTTGTGTTTTCGGCTTGCTCGATAGAGAGGTCGTAAAACTAAGACCACTAGATTGATGGCCAGTGTGAGTGGGTCGACATGAGGTTCAGCTCGAGAGAGTGAACCCTAGTCCCATGTCCACACACTAAGCTCGAGAGAGTGAGTGGGTTAAGGCGTAGGTTGGTCTTCATGCGGTAAGTGGGTGTCCTAGAGGAACGCATTTGAAGCGTGGTAAGTTGCTCGAGAGAGAGAGTTTATCCCCCTTAAAGTCCAGCCTAGTCACAATTATTCTGTGAATCTTCTATTAAAAGCATTTACCCACTAATCTAGCTTAACCTGTATTCCCATCACATCCCAAGGATCCCCTCTCATTACTTAGAAAACCTTGTTTATTTTGTTGTTTTTACTTACTTGTGACAAAACTCCATTGTTAATTGACACTCTTATGTCCCCCTTTAATTTACAATATTTTTAATCATTAATGTCTTTAGCTACGACTAGTTAGAACTAAATTTTATTTTTTTATTAATTCTCAAAACCACTCCCTTGGGAACGATCCCAACCCTTGGTTGGGTTATTATACTATTGCACGATCGTAGACACTTGCATCGGAAGTTGTGTCCTTGATTACGCAAACATCAAAATGGCGCCGCTGCCGAGGAGTGGTTTTATTTGGGAAATCTTAGTTACGTAAAAAAAAATTATTCTTCTTAGTTTTAGCTTTCCTGATCTAAATTGTAGTTTTGTTTTGCTTGTTTGGAATATCAAAGCAGGGTAATAAGAATGGATGATCATTATGGGTACCACACGGACCATCCCCTCCTGAAACTATTGAACCTGTCACGACTCGATTTATCAAGTCATGATGGCACCTACTATAACCCGCCAGCAGGTAAGCCAACCCGTAACCCGGAACAACAAGTAATGGGTCTGAGGGTAGAAATTAAACAAGAGTAGGCAAATAACAATATAAACAGGCGGACACAAACCAAAAACATATATACAAATAAAGATCCCTCCCAGAACCTGGAAGTCACTAGTACAGAGCTACTACAAAATGAGTACAAGTCCTAAAACCGGACAACAGAGACTGGACTGTCTCGAAAGGAAAAAGACAAGTCTATATATACAGATGGAGACTGAAATAGTACAAAACGCCGTGTGCTCACCCCCGTCTCCGGATAAGTCTACTCCAAGGTAGATCAACGCTGGCCACTAGTACTCGGACCTGCATCACAAAATAGATGCAGAGCGTAGCATGAGTACCAAAACAACAGGTACCCAGTAGGCATCATCGGCCGACTGAGCAAGATAAGCAAAAGTAAACTGAAATGCAAATAAAGGGTCACATCAAGTGCAAAGAGTAGTAAATGGGGGGTATGTACACGAGCGTACAGGCAACAAAGACAAGCAATCTAACTAACTCCGCCGGGCTCCCATAAACCCGACGGGTACGCTCGTGCACAATAAAAGAAACCACCTGCACGGACCCCCATAAGCCCGGCAGATGGACTGACAGTTGAAGTAAAATAATGGAGCTAGAAGGTCTATCACAATATTACCAATTTCCGGACTTGTAACTGAACCATTCCCAATCATATTCCAAGATCTCATTACGTCCCGGACTTTAACCGGAATCTCTCCAACCTCCAAAACCTCAACCTGCAGATGAGAGTAATCAAGACTAAACTGAAGCTTTAGTGAGGAATTGGGAATACACCACGTGCAAGCTGGACCACGGACTCGAACCGGGTACTATAGCTAATGAGTCAACCTATATGGGCTGGACCACGGACTCGAACCGGGTGCTGTAGCCAAAGGTCGGGCACGGGTGGGCTGGACCACGGACTCGAACCGGGTGCTGTAGCCAAAATCAGATCACAGGTAAGCTGGACCACGGACTCGAACCGGGTACTGTAGCTAAGCCTGGACATAAATGAGCTGGACCACGGACTCTAACCGGGTACTGTAGCTGAAATCAGATCACAGGTAAGCTGGACCACGGACTCGAACCGGGTACTGTAGCTAAGCCTGGACATAAATGAGCTGGACCACGGACTCTAACCGGGTACTGTAGCTGAAACCAGATCACAGGTAAGCTGGACCACGGACTCGAACCGGGTACTGTAGCTAAGCCTGGACATAAATGAGCTGGACCACGGACTCTAACCGGGTACTGTAGCTGAAACCAGATCACAGGTAAGCTGGACCACGGACTCGAACCGGGTACTGTAGCTAAGCCTGGACATAAATGAGCTGGACCACGGACTCTAACCGGGTACTGTAGCTGAAACCAGATCACAGGTAAGCTGGACCACGGACTCGAACCGGGTACTGTAGCTAAGCCTGGACATAAATGAGCTGGACCACGGACTCTAACCGGGTACTGTAGCTGAAACCAGATCACAGGTAAGCTGGACCACGGACTCGAACCGGGTACTGTAGCTAAGCCTGGACATAAATGAGCTGGACCACGGACTCTAACCGGGTACTGTAGCTGAAACCAGATCACAGGTAAGCTGGACCACGGACTCGAACCGGGTACTGTAGCTAAGCCTGGACATAAATGAGCTGGACCACGGACTCTAACCGGGTACTGTAGCTGAAACCAGATCACAGGTAAGCTGGACCACGGACTCGAACCGGGTACTGTAGCTAAACCTGGAATAAGTAAGCTGGACCACGGACTCTAACCGGGTACTGTAGCTAAGAATCAATATCCAACCATCCGTCGCGGGAAATATCACCAAACCGATTACCATAAATAATCCTTTTAGTCCGACCCTCATATACCCCAAATCGCCGAGGAAGTATCCAATAATGAGTAAGCTAGACCACGGACTTTAACCGGGTATTTGTAGCCGATATAAAAGCAGGGCATTATGGATACAAGGTCATAAGCTGAGTTACCGACTATCAGACTCAAGTCTGCTATATCAGTCTACAAGGAGCTAACCGTCCGAAACGACGTCGGAAAAAGTTCTACTGCCCAACGACATCCGAAATCTCGCAAGTCTATGGCAACACTAGTCTAAGCCTAGACTAAGGCCAAACATACTTCAAATCAATATTATCATATACACCACCAGATATGGCTATTCAATAATATCAAGAGACATGCTGTCATAATCCAACACTTTCCCGAAATAAGGTCTAAGGCAGGAATTATAGAAATTTAGCATGCTCGACACCCGAACCCCTCCATACTCAAGCAAATCAATAAACAATTGCCTAAACATGCTCAATCTCACGAGAGAAAACCATAGCCTACCTGAAAGCCGATCACGCGTGCTCCAACTCACGGTACCGGATCTTTTCCTCTCCGAACGGTCTCCAAATGCTTCCCCACTAACAAAAGGTTAATCACCTCGTCATTACGAATATATTGACACTAAAATTATATTTTTCGGAGACGGACCCAAAATCGGGTCTAAAACGGGATTGTGGGGCCCACACTTAGAATCTCAAAATCGAATCCGTGGAAACGTCCCAACTACCTTACTAAACTAATATCCCAAAATTTTAGCACAAACAGATGCCTACAACACCGCAAATCAGCCACAATAATTAAAAAGGGCAGCCCCTTGATCACCAATTTTCGGAAAAACGAGACCCTTTCAACCCAAACAGATTATACCACGACGATCCTTGCGAAAAACTCTACAAGTTAGCCCCAAGAATGACTTAAAACGGACTTACGATGATCAAGATCTCACATTTCAAAATTCAATAACAAAACCATCCGGAAATCACACTGGCAGTGGCTAAAATTGATTTCTTACCTCAAACGAAGCCTCCCCTCGCGTTTCCGAGATCACCGCTAGATTCCCCTCGAAATTCTCTTGAAGTTTGCCTTTTGAATCACTTAATTTGGACTCAAAATGAAGGATTAATCTCAAGTTGAAGTTGAACAAAAAAATTGGACGAATTTCGTTCTTAAAATCTGGAAATTTCCAGATATCACTCCTCTGCCACGTGTCGTCACGTGGCTCTGCCACGTCACCGCCGCGTCAAAATTTTACAACCCTTCAAACTTAAATTTCGATGTTTCGGACTCGTTCGGAGTCGGAAAAATACAAACCTTATATGGAATCTGATTGGAAACGATATTTCGGACTCAACGGTGAAGGCGGAATTTCCATTTGGAGCTCGCTTCGACGAAAAGTGGGTCCCACACCCAGTATCATTTGAACCAGATTCCACAATTGCTATCTAAAGTCTCGAGAAGTGAACAAAGGGTCGTTCTAGACCAAAATCGATCTTCCGAAGCTAACCTAGCTGCCAGAATTTTCATCTGAGCACGTCTTCCAAGAAGGTTGACCAAAGTCAACTTTTCAAGTTATAAAAATCTCCAAAACAGGGAAACGGGCCTAAAACCCAAACGAACGACCAGGCGACCGAACAGTCAGTGCCAGCAAGTCATAAATGACTTGGGGTCGCTACAGGAATGCTCTATACGAGGGAAAGAATTCTTTAATTTAAAAAAATGACCTGGAGGGTCATTACAGAACCTTAGGGACAACCTCCTGACGTTCAAACAAGTAGGGAGTGAGATAGTTCAAGAAATGTGGCTGAAGTTTCAATCAGTGCTACAACCCTGGCCATCTCATGGAATGTCTGACAAGACGTTGTTGGAGTGCTTCTATTGGGGTCTTGGACTCGAAAATAGGAGCATAGCCGATCAACGTTTTGAGAGTGGTATGGTCCACCAGCCCTACGAAGTTGTCGCAACACTGGTTGATGGTATGGTTGAAACCAACAAGGTGGCCCAAAAGAAACACGAGTGGGACGCACTAGTGGCTCAAGTAGACGTTATGTCCAAATGAGTCATGAGGTTGGAAGCACGAGCCATGAAAAAGGAAAAAACTTCTTCCTTCAAGAATGTAGACTCGGGAAGAAGCATGAGGATGTGTAAACGGACGATGCTCTTTCACTCATTCAACAAAAACATGAAGAACAAAACAAGAAGTTGAATGAGATGAAGGACAACATTGAAATGTTGAATGAAACGTCTGCCTCAAACTCCATGACTATTTAGTTGCAGGATGCTCATATCACCCATTTGATGACATGTCGCTATCCACCGTTTGCCGAGGACTCACCTAACTACACCATGGCTGACTCTGAGGATGAAGAATAGTTGTTGACTTGTGTCATGCCACGACGTTAACTAAGGTGTTGTTTGGGAGGCAACCTAAAACCATTTATTGCTTTCTTTTTGCTTTGATAAAATAATGGTGTGTTGATTCTGCAGATGGAAGTGTGGAAAGTGAATAAAAAGTGCAGATTGGCGAGCAACAAGTCCAATTAGTGAATCGCCGAATGGTTCAGACCCCGAAAAAAGTTGGTTAGCCACTATTCTATTGTCGGGGTCCAGACCCCTGTAGAAGCATTCCAGAAGCATCTTATCTGAAATTCCATAAGTTGGGTAAAACTGCAAGAGGATCTCAAACCTTAGCCACAACTCATAAATAGACTCCCCCTCTAATTGTTTGAAATTTAGGATGTTATCCCTAAAAATCATCAATCTCAAAGGAGGGTGGTCCATTGGGTCACTGTTTCTATTAGATATGCTCCAATTTTTTTCTCAAGACAGCAACACAAAAACCGAAACTAAAAATAAGGTAAGTTCAATATAATTAACAAGAACAAAATTCAACTTAACTAAAAAATCTTAAACAACACCACTCCCCGGCAGCGGCGCCATTTTGATTTCACATATCAGGACACTTCTTCCAACACTAAGTGCCAACGATCGTTAGTTAGTAATATAATCCAACTAAGTGAGTTGGGATCGAATTCCATGGGGAGTGGTACAAGCTTAAGATTCAAGAGCCAAGTACAAATATGTTCAAATCAATCGTAGGTAAAAACATTTACGAATAAAAGCATGGTTTCAAATTAAGGGTGACACAAGTGTCTAATATCGGAGGTTTTGATTCTAATTATCAACTACAACAGCGACAAATAACACGAATAAAAAAGTAAAGAGACAGGCTCTTGGAATGTGATTGGATTATGATCTAAGGTAGACAAATGGGTAATTGCAATTGATAGTAAATAGCTATAAATCAGTATATAAGCTAGACTTTAGTGGGGATAAAATTTCTCTCGAATAGTTTGCCCCGAATCAAATTGGCTTCTCTCGAACACCAATGAGCAGCAATTAAGAACAACCTTCGCTTTAGTCTATTCACTCTTTCTAGCTGAATGTGTGGAAAAGGGTTTAGGATTCACTCTCTCGAGCTGAACCTATGAAAACCCAATACCCACAAACCATCAAATCAGTAGTCTTGGTTTTCCATCAACTCTGTACGATTAATTTTGTCTTTACAAAGGTCAAGGTTGAAGAATTTCAAAGACCCACTTCCAATTTCTCACAAATGGAAATATTCAAATCTTCAAAGCTAAGGAAAATATTGTCTCCAAACTGATTCTATAGAGAGAAACTAGATAGATACTAAACAAAAAATTTAAAAATGTATTTATATTCTCCAAAAATGTGTTGCGAAGGACCATTCGGCGCAATAAGTCAGGATAGCCGATCCACTCGGTGATCCGCCCTTTGGTCTATTCCATCGCCTTTTTGTTTTGGCCTTCAACATCTTCAATTTAATTTTGGGCGATCTAGCACTGCATTGCGGAACCGTTCGGTGACTCGCCGACTGCTCTTTTCTATTGCCGACTTGATTTTCTCCTTCATGTCTTGGCACGCTGCAACTTTAGGCAAGATCATAGTCACTTGGCAACTCGCCCAATGGGTTAGGCAATCATCAGGCCTTCTTTTCTTCGTTCTTTCAGCTGCCTTGTTTCTTTTTACTCATTAGTGTCCATACTTTGTTCCTCAATATAAAAATCTAAAAATCAAGGATTTACATCAGTTATTAGCACAAAATATGCATTTGAGGACACTAAATCTATTAAAATAAAGCCCTAAATAAGTCCAAATCGTGGACTCATCAGTGTCTCCCTTGAAGGGCGTGATAAGGTTTGGCAGGTGGGGCAAGCTTAGCCCCAAATATATTGGGCCTTTTGAGATCCTGAGGAGGGTTGGTGATGTTGCCTATGTGTTAGCCCTACCTCATTTATTTTCAGCTATACACCTGGTTTTTCATGTATCGATGTTACACCGGTATATTCCAGATGAGTCTCATGTGCTACAGTACGATTGAGTTGAGTTGGATGACATGTTGACCTTTGTTGAAGAGCCGGTAGCCATATTAGCTAGAGATATTTGTCAGCTCTGTTCCCAGTCCATTCTTGTATTTAAGGTCTGGTGGTGACACCGTCCAGTCGAGGAGGCTACCTGGGAGACCGAGAAAGAGACGCGGGAGCAGTTCCCCAGCTTATTTGAGCCCTCAGGTATATCCTTATCCTTACTTTCGCGGACGAACGTTCTCTTAGTAATGGATGTCATAATGACCCTCCAGGTCATTTATGTGTACCCGCCTTCTTTTCATCGGTTAGAGCTTTCCTATAGCGACCCCAAGTCATTTATGACTTGCTGGCACTGACAGTTCGGTCGCCTGGTCGTTTGTTTGGATTTTGTGCAAGTTTCCGTGTTTTAGAGGACTTGAAGATTGAAAAGTGACTTTTAGTCAGTTTATCAGGAAAACGGCCTCAAAACGAAATTCTAACAGTTCCATCAGCTCCGAAATGACCAAATTAGATTGGGGGTGTGGTTGACTCAAGTCCCGAGGCTTTTAGTGTGAGTTTAAACCATTTTTAGTGTTTTAGCCTTGAAAATTGGCCAGCGGTTGACTTTTGTCAATATTCTTTGAAAATGTGTCCAGATGAAAATTCTGACAGCGCAGTTACCCCGAAATGTCGAGTTTGGTCTTAAATAACCTTTTGTTCGACTCCCGAGGTTTCCAAACTCATTTCGATCCCCTCGGTGGATTTTGGTTTAAAATGGCCTTTGGGAGTGGGACCCACTTTTTTATCGAGATGACCTCTTATGGAAATTTTGACTATGTTATTGAGCCCAAAATGTCGAATTTAGTAGGGTAGCAGATCTATTTTATTTTTATTAGGTTTTGAACGAATCCCGAGCACCCCATCGGCGATTTTAAAGTTGGCATAAAAAAACTAGCTTTTCAGCTGATATATATAGCTGGTCTAGGCCATTTCAGCCTCATTTCTCGACCTCAAACCTTCATAACTCTTTCATTTCAAGTCCGATTTTAGTGATTCAAAGGTCCATATTGTGGTGTTTTTTCACAAGGAACGTGTTGGTAAGCTTAGAATCTTATTTAAGGTCTCCATTTCGTGAAATACCTGCTGCCACGACCCTTTTTGTGAGCTTGATTTTGGGAATTTTTGAGACTTGATTTCTCATCCATTTTAGGTCCGATTTCGGTGATTCTTGGTGCTATCTTGAGTGATTTTTCAAGGAGAACCCGTTGGCATGGTTGGAATTCGTATTTGAAGTTTCGTTGGAGGTAAGAATTATGTTTTAACTGCTGCCATAGATCATTTTCGAGCTCAATTTTTGGGAACTTTTGGAAGATGATTTCTTGGCCATTTTAGGTCTGAATTTGGTGATTCAAGAGCCTAGATTATGGGGTTTTTCGTGAGGATCGTCATGGTGTGGTTGGCTTTAGTAGTTGGGCTCTCGTTTCTTGTAATTTCTTGTAAATAGCAACTGCGTAATTTTGGATTTTTCATTGCATGTTCATGTTGGGACTTCTCCGAGCCCCGAATTGTGTTCCAATTTGGAAAACAAGTTTGGGGAGCTATTTAGAACCTATTTTTGGAGTTAATTTAGGAATTTCCAGTGTGGGTCCCACTTTCCCCTTTTTTGACCTCGAAATTGGTCTACCTCCATTTCTTGCGAAATTAGTATCTAAACGACTGTAACAATGTTGTGATTCTGTTTTTGATAGTGTGGCAGTGATTCGAGTCCGTTCAAAAAAAAAGCTCTGACGGAGTAGTTTGGAGCACGCGTGTTCGGCCTAAGGTAGGCTACGACTTCCCTTTTCTTTTAGATTGAGTCTGAATGTGTGATCATATGTGGATTTGCATGAATATTGGGGTGGGGATCTATATTAGCATGCTATGTTCGATAAAATTCATATTTAGGCTGTCTCTGGGTTCAACGGGTGTTTCAATTGTTATATTTGTTCATCATTGCTTCCTTGTTTGGCATGGTTTTAACATATGAGTTATATTGGAGCATGGTTGGCCTTAGTCTATACTTAGACTAGTGATGCCTTAGACTCACGATTGTTTAGAGTCGATAGATAATATTATTTTCGCCCCAATGTGACTTTGAGCGGCGTTGGTCCTGGTAGACTGATATAGCAAACTTGGGTCTGATAGAGATGAGCCTTAGCTAGGCAGTGACCTAGTTGTGGGGCCTTAACATCCATAATTCATGTATGATCATAAGTCTCTACACTTTCGGCCGCCCTTCGGGCCGGTTTGGTGATACATACGGCTTTAGTTCGGTTCTCTTGTCACCGTGAAATAGTTAGAGGATATAGAAGATGGTTATGAAGAGTTTCCCATGACTTATAGATGCGGGAATCCTTGGATGGCTTATTTGGAAGCTTTACACTGTCGTGGTAACTTAACAGGAGGTTTCACCCGTGGTTCAAGGTTCGGGCTCTGTTCTTCCTGTTGTTGCTTATTTACCCTCCTATACTAGAGTCGACAAACTGAGTCTGCCCCCTTCCCCCCCCCCCCAATTGGGTTATATCACTTCATCTACGGGTAGTCAACATCCGCGGTTTGAGGTCCAGGATCTATGCTATCTCTTGTAGAGTTAGGCTCTATCGGCGTATCTACTATAGACAGACTCACTCACGGTTCGAGGTCCAGGCTCTGTGTTTCCTTTCTTTCATAGCTCAGGAATACTGACATTTTTGTAATGCTTAGGGTTTACAAATCTCCTCTAGTCTTGGTTTAGCTTTATGTGTACATGTCGAGCTTATGGGGGTCCATTCGGGTTTTTACTTCAATTTGCGCATGAGCGTACCTTCTGAGCTTGTGGGGGCAGTTAGAGTAGTCACCTTAGTTTGTTTGCCTTGCACTTGTGTGCATACCTTTACTTTTCTTGTTCATGACCTCTGTCTGTGTTTTATTCTAGCATTTTCTATTGCTTTTACCTTTCTTACTCAGTCGGCTTATGATGCGTACTGGGTACCTTTCCACTAGTACTCATAGTACACTCTGCATCTATTTTCGTGATGCAGGACCGAGCACCAATCATTAGTGCTACCTTTCGAGCCAATAGCAGCCAACATCTCGACGCGAGGGTGAGCACAACATCCTGATCATTGTCATCTCCTTCTGTACATATATTTTGTGGCTCTTCTTTTGTACTTGAGACAGGTCCTTTGCAGTTGCGTATATTTTTGTATGTTGGTCCACTTTTGGGACTTGTACTCTTAGTATGGCTCTGTACTTGTGACTTCCAGGTTGTGGGAGGGATTCAGTTCTTATGTATGTATTCTTTTGGCTTGCCTTATTCCTTTCTGTTGTTATTCATTCTGCCACTTGGTTTCTGCCCTTTTACCCACTACTAGTTGTTCTGAGTTTCGGGTTGGCTTACTTACTGGTGGGATATAGTAGGTGCCATCACGGGTCGAGGAAACGGGTCGTGACATAATTCTTTTATTCCGTACGTGGAATCAATTGGTGTAAACCAAAATAATAAGCGAGAGCAACATTTTGAACTTTTGCTTTTAGGAAAAATAGTTTATTTAAATGAAATAAATTATTAATTATATGAAATGAATTTTTTAACACGAATATAAAGTATTAATTAAAACCAAAGAAAGTTGCTAAACCTGTAAGTAGAGATATAACACCAAACAAATGTGTGAAACAGATGTTAATGGGAGACTTGCGTTGTGTGAATGTGTTTATTTTGGGTTGTAAAAATGAGAAATTAATATATAATGAAATATATATTTAGATAATAGTGGTATTTAAGTCAGGTTATTTGTACCTCGACTAATTTACGGGATATATGTTACGTCATACCAATAGCAAGTACTAGATAACTCTATTCACAAGTCTAAAAGATGGGGGGAAATAACAGATCTCATGATTTTTAATCCACTTTATTTGATCACTAGGTCACACCCTTGAATATTTTATTAATATATATCTTTTGATAATTGTGGTGACCAAGTCAATTTTATGTGTATCTTAACTAATTTCACGGAATATATGTTACCTTATACTAGTAATAAGTACTAGATAACTCTATTCACAAGGCTAGAAGATGGGGAAAAATCATACTGTGATTTTCAACCACTTTGCTAATAACTAGGTCACACCCTTAATATTATATAATAAAATATTATAACTCAATAAAAATAAAATAACGTGTATGCTTTAAGTGGGAGAAAGTTACTAATGATAATTGAAATATCTTATTAAGTAATTTGTGTCATTAATAATTTTACTATATGTACTAATATATTTAGTCATGGCTATAACTCATAGAGAGTATAAGTGTATAATATCTTCATAATATAAATGGTGTAAGTGTTTGTATTTTAGAATACAAGAGATGTATTCAGAAATTAGATTATATTATAGGAATATTTAATTTAATAAACCTTTAATCTCATGGGATACCTTTAATCAACGGAAAAGGGCCAAAAATACCCTTCTACTATTCGAAAAGGTTTAAAAATACCCCTCATCCACCTATTGGGCTAAAAATACCCCTCAGTCAACCTTTTTGGTTTATTATTACCCTTTAAACTAACATCTTATATTTTTAAATTATTTTTATTATTAATTATTACGTGGCATCTTTCTACTGGATAAAAGTTTAATTTCAACCCACCAAACTTTGTCCTACCCCACCCGACCCATACTGACATCCCTTGACCCAAACCCAAATACAAGATCCATTAAAAATAAAAAATAAAAAGATTGGATCATCTCTTCTCCCCCTAAACATAATATCCTATTTTTCTTCTTCCCCTATTCTTATTAAGCAATTTCAAGATCAATTTCACCCAATTTATTTTATCCTTAAACACATAATCTATTTTATCCTCATTATGATGAATCACGTTGCATTTGATCTTGCTGCTTCTGATCCTCAACGCCACTCATTTCTTGGTTCATCGTCTTGTTTCAATGTCCCAATTCAACTATTGGTTTCTGAAATTTTACACACACAAAAATATACGAGAATTGAATTTATGATTAGTAATTTACACCTTTACTGGTCTGTCAAGTCTAGCGGAAGCATTTTGTATATACTGACACTGGACAGTAACCTGACATGAATTGTTTCAATTCACCACTGTATAAATGTGTTTGTATGTTGGTGTGTTTTAAAATCTTCAATTATAGCTACGTTGTAGTACTATTACTGTCCATTTATGTAAAGATTGGTACTATGTTGATTAATTTAATTTCTAATATGGAATAATAGGGTTCTTAATTTAAGGAGAAATGCCTGGGAAAATGTGATATAATTAGCCTTTCAAGAGAACAAGTTATGATTATAGTGCTTATGTGCCTTGTAATTACAATAACTTATGGTTATTTTGGGTGAAATTGATCTAGAAATTGCTTAATAAGAAAAGGGGAAGAAAAATAGAATATTAGGTTTAGGGGGAGAAGAGATGATTCAATTATTTTTTTTTATTTTTAATGGATCTTGTATTTGGGTTTGGGTCAAGAGATGTCAATATGGGTCGGGTGGGGTAGGAGAAAGTTTGGTGGGTTGAAATTAAACTTTATCCAATAGAAAGACGCCATGTAATAATTAATAATAAAAATAATTAAAAAAATATAAGGTTGTTAGTTTAAAGGGTAATAGTGAACCAAAAAGGTTGACTGAGGGGTATGTTTAGCCCAATAGATGGATGAGGGGTATTTTTAAACCTTTTCGAATAGTATAGGGGTATTTTTGGCCCTTTTCCGTTTAATCAAAGATAAGTTGAGATTTTGATTTGGTTGCTATAAATAATATTTGAGGATTTTGATATTTTAACTAATGTTCCTTCCAATTACATTTTCATTTACTAATCAGAACCTAGTAATCCAAAAGTAAGAAAATTATATTTGGGAAAAATTTAGAAACAAATTCGTAACTAGTGTTTGGTCATATAATTGGTTCTCCCAAATTCCCATGTTCTAGAAAAAAATAAAATTTGAGCCAGATTTTAGTATTCGAGAATTTTTAAAAAATTTAAAATTATCCTAAACTTTTGTATTTTATAAAACACCCAACATTTGTAATTTTAAACTAAATTTTATTCCTAGTTTGTTGTACAAAATTTATACCATTATATACATATTTTATACAATTTTTATCCGAGCTTATTCTCCAAAGTCACTTCCAATTACAAGTAGTACTAGTAGTTTTATGTATTCAAATCAATGATATTTTCGTTTTGTTTTCTTCCTTTTTTTCAAATTCATATTAATTATGTTGACAATACAAACTTATGAGTATTTTTAATACATTTTAAAATTTATAAGTATAAATCATATATTATTTTTAAAAAAGTCAAATATATCTCCAAAAATATATATGGCCACACACAGGACAAAGCTTCACCCAATAATGACTTGCCAAATTTTTTTGTAAATTTGTATCCAAACACATGGCAAAACTTCACCCATAAATGACTTGCCAAAAAGATTTAGCAATTTGTGGTCAAACACATGGCAAAATTTTACTAAAAAATAATTTGCCCAAAATATTTGAAAATATATGGTCAAACGCTAGCCTAGCATTAGGTAAGTTAATCAATAATATTTTACCTATTTAAATTTAAAGTTCATATCTCATTACAAATATCATACCAATTCCATTTTGCTTCTATAATTTTTTTTCATGAAAAAGATTTGATTTAATTACAATATTAGGTTAGAAAGTGAATTCTTCGTCAAAAATAGTGATCAAAACTTTATATTAATGGTGCTAATATGTCACATTTCAAAACTTGTTCATGCTTATACAAAAGGCTAGTGAATTTGATGTTTATGTTGGAATAATGTTATTTTCATCAAATGGTATTATTCATAAATAGTTATTAATCAATTTCTTTGAATCTTGATATGATAGTAAGTGAAAGTATTCATTTCATTACCGCTTATTTCAAAATTCTTAAGGTTGTTGTTGATCTTGCTCACTTTGTTTCAAGTCAACAAGATGATTACTTTTATTTAGCATTATATTATGTTTTGAAAATCAGTTGATAATTTCAAATTATTTGATGAAAATAATATTATTCAAATATCAATATTACATTCTAATTTACTAGCTTTTTTGTATAAGCTTGAATGATGTTTTGAAAATGTGACGTATTGATCATCTTCTATCAACGGGGCACTTGGCGTCCTTTCATCGATATCCAGGTATGGATTTACTTCTTTTTAACAATAAAATTTCTTGGAATTTTGATAATACCCAATTAGTTGGGTATGTGAACTTTCACCTTGTTGGTGAGGGTTCTACCTATTTTCCACCTTGTAATTATCCCCTCCTCAATTTCCTCCTCCCCCATTGCCTATGTAATAATTTTTTTTTGATTAGGATAAAGAAAATCATTAAAAAAAAATATCTCATTAGTCACATGAATTAATCATCAAATTAGAACACCAATTGGGTGAGTGTAAAGAGTGCATATCCATGATTAGTTTAATTTGTTCAAGAAAATTTAAACATTTAGTAATTTTTACTATTAACAAAGAAATTAGCTCTTAGTATTACACGAAAAATATTAATATATATATATATACCCAAAATTCTTCCTAAAAGGATAAGAGGTTGTAGCAAATATAATCCAATTTTTATATGTGGTATCGATCCTAAGATAACTTTTTCTGTCATACTTTTTTATGACAAGTAAATATTCAACAAAAACAGTTTTTGATGATTGACAAAGTAGATCAGATTCTAAAAATGATCAGCAAAGTAAGGCCGCATGAGAATAAATTAGAATCCACGTAAGCTGTAAAAGGAGTAGCCGACCTATTGAAGAGCCACTTTCGGACTCAATTAGAGTTTTCAGGACACACAAAATAGAATGACTATAAAAGGAGAAAGATGAATAATGAAACTTTAGATTTTGCACACAATAAATATCGTTGTTTTCAGCAAAAGGCAAGAAATGGCAGAAGGAGCGTACAATGGTAGAAGAAAGAAGAACTAGCGTCAAGTTTTCATTCTAAATAAGTTTATTGTTAAAGTAAATTGGAATCATTATTGAGTTTTAATAATTCTAAGTTTGAAAGTGAGTGTGTGAGAGTTGTAACAAGAAGTTGTTGTGACTTCTTGGAGAGTAAATATAACGGTTATGGTTAATCGTTGGAGTTGAGGTACTAGAGTTAGTCCCTTAGATTATAGAGTTGTAACCTGAAGCCGCTCTTTGAAGTTAGTGAGAAGTTGCTAAAAATCCTACACAATGTAGGTCATGGTTTTTCTTCCCTTGAGTAAGGAGGCTATAATAATTATCAATTATGATAATAAGAAGCAGAGATAAATAATATTTTTCATTTTAAAAATATTAATAAAATAGAAGGTAAAAAAACTAATTTAAGAAAATATATTAAATTATAATAATAATGAGGAAAGATGAAAACGCAATAAATTGTAGTAATGATAAGAAGAGAGATAAATAAGTAAATATATTTATCATAATATAAGGTGAGTACAATAACTATATTAAAAAAATATTAAATTAGATACTATTTTATAACTTCTTTTGAGTTGTTAAACATAAAATATAAATTTAAAAATATTTAAAAGTCAAGAAAACGAGAAAAAGGATAATTATGACTCTTGATCAAAATTTTATTTTTACATATTTTGCAAACCAAGAGAAAAAAAATTAAAGAAAAAAAGGATAATTTTTGTGAATAATAATATTAATATTTAAGATCTATTTTTTTCTTCAAATTTTATAAATCAAAAGAAAGAAAAAAATTAAGAAAAACGAATGTGTTTGTGAATAATAATAATTAATTATGATGATAAAGATGAGAGATAAACCAGATTGTCATTTTAAAATATTATAAAAATAAAATGAAGAAAAAATAATTAATTTTAATAGTAATGATGAGGAGAGATGAAAATTATTTAATAGATTGTAATAATGGTAAGGAGATAGGTAAATAAGATATTTTAAATAGATATATTTTTTGTGAAAATTATAAATCGCAATAAAGAAAAAAAAATAAAAATTGACAATAAAGACAAATAATAATCCTGGCCAAAATGAGGTATTATTTTATGGAAAAATTACCTAACTACATATCATTTATTATCATATTTTCTTATTTTTCCTACCATTTCAAAAAATATCAAAAATCCCCTCATTTGCTCCCATCATCCCCTTTTTTGGATACATTAATTTGAAATCTTATACCCATGATTTTCTTTCCTTTTTTCAACCCACAAATCTCTCCACAGTTACCTACATTAATCCATTTTTGAATTTCAAATCTTTTTCTTTCCAATTAATGATTTCAAGTTATTCAAGAAGTAGATTTTTTTTCCATCACTTTAATTTTCAATTTCTTTTTTTCTTTTTTAGTTTTTTCATCGTAAAAGTTTATTGAATTTGTGACTCCTGGTCTATTTACTGGAAGAGGGGTGGAAAACGTTGCTAATGCAGAGAGTTCATCTTGGAGTGCATTTG
Organism: Solanum stenotomum; assembly: GCF_019186545.1. Classification (NCBI taxonomy): domain Eukaryota; kingdom Viridiplantae; phylum Streptophyta; class Magnoliopsida; order Solanales; family Solanaceae; genus Solanum; species Solanum stenotomum. Next base: position 37,929,190 of record NC_064288.1, read on the forward strand.
GAATGGTTCCAGGAATTTCTAATGGCAGTTTTGATACATTTCATTTCATTAGTTCAATCTTTCAGTATTGGGCATACCCAATTAGTCTGAGAAGGATACATCTTCATTGCTTTCCGTTCATTAGATTGTTGACTTTTTTTTCCGAATTTTTGGTTGTTCATATTTTTTTATACATATAGGTTCAAATTTTTAATGTATCTAGTTGATTTTTTGTTTCTTAAATTAATGTATACTGTCTTCGTTTCAACGTTATGATACATTACAATTCTATCATACACAATGTATTGTGTTCAAATATTAGTTTTGATGCATAACATTAATTAGTATTGATACTTGATACAAAAATTCTACCAAATGTATAATTTATCATGTATCAGCCCTTTCATCTACAAATTTCTTATACATGTGGATTCTGCTCTCAAACAAAATAAGTTACATAAATAATAATGTATCATGGACTAATTTTTTAGGCATGATACGTAAATTTGAATTTATACTAAATGTATTTGATACATAACAATTAATGTATCTATCTCAAACCTAATATCTTATGGACAACAATTTCTTATTTAGTGTATCTAGTAGAAATACAACAATTATCAATTTAAATAAGATACATAAATAGTAATATATTAATAAATCTATCCATCTCAAAAACACAATTCAAAAAATGATTACACACATTATAAAAAGGATAAATGATTCATCAAAGCTATGTATCTCTTCATCATTTTGGTCTATTGTATTAATGCATAGCAGATACATTGAAAATTCAGAGTCTTGAAAAAAATTTCAATACATTATTACGTTTAACATTCCACTGCCACCAATTTCCCTTTTGCACAAATTGCTCTGTTTATGATGTTTTGTTGATTTTTTTCAAGATTCAAAATGAAAACGATGAAATCATATTATTATAATAAGGTCCATCAAGAACAATAATGGGTGATGGTGTGTTTATTGAGTAAAGTCTTGGTGGTGGCTCTAAGAATTTTGATTTGTTAATTGTAAGATTAGTGGTATTTGGTTTTCCTGGTTCTTTTTCCCATTGAAAAGAAACAGAGGCTATGGTGTGATGAACATGGGAAGTAACATTTGGCATTTCTTTTTGAGGAGATGACAGAGGAAGTTTTGGTATAATCTACTTTGATTCTGCTTTCATCTTTGATTAGGACATATGATATATAGATAGATCCTTTTTGAGTGACGACACGGTGAATGACAATTGTTATAGAAAAAACCTGAAAGATGCAGCAATATCTTGTTAACAAAATTGAAAGGATCTTTGACGAACTAGAAGAAGAAATTTGAAATTCATCTCTTATGTATCGTTCATAACTCACCTTGCTTTTCCAGATTCCTGATTGTATTCATCATGTATCAGCTATTATTTCAACTTTTTTCAATCTATTACAATTTGGGTGAGAATTGAAAGAAGAAAATTTGAATTGTTTGAAGCTAGACGGATTTTGAATAGAATTGAGAGAAGAAATTTAAATTTTAAATTGAAGCTGGGCAGATTTGGAAGAGAATTGAGAGAAAAAAAATTTGAATTTTGATTTGATTGAATCTATTAAGATTTGGGAGAAATTGAAATCAACTAGATTAGCGCAATTTGGGGAACTCACATTCAATCTATTTCCTTTAAAAGTGTAACTAAATTTGTTTTAGTATTCTCATTCCTTTAAAATTGTAACTGAATTTGTTTTAATCTATCAGATTTAATACATTTGGCTTGTTTGCTATGTATCCGGATAACACTGATTTTAAGAGATTTTTGTAAATTAAAAAAGAGTAGGGATAAAATGTAATTTAGGTCCTTACACTATCGGATTTAGGTAAGTTATACTTATTTTATTTGCCACCTTTATATTTTTCAAAATATAGATATTAATCTTCAATTATAACTCTAAAATAATGCTTAACACATAATTTATTTTATTCATAATTTATTTGTGAAATTAACTCTTTTTATTTTTTTTTTTAAAAGTCAAACATTTCCTATAATATATTTAATATTGTATCATATATTTTTTTTCAAGTGCATAAAAAATCACCCAAACGATTATTATTCAACTAAAAGTAAATATTTTGTTATTTTAAATTACGACTATAATTAATAACAAAACAATCATACTACACTGTTGTTATTACATTGTGTAAATTGCAATGTAATAATAACTAAAAGTTGAAATTTAATCTATTTGAATTTGAAAATTAAAAAGGTTCCTTAAAATATTTTTGATATTCAAATATAAAAAATATTTGATTAAATTTTCTCTCATTGTGCAAAGCGTGAACAAATTCACTAGTTGTAGCAAAAAATTCAATTAAGCATTACATTTATTTCATACATTTTTTAGAGGTATATAATATATTTCAACTATATTATAGTTTTATTTAGGTAGATATATATATATATATATATATATATATTATTTTTTTCAGATCACACTTATATTTATACTAGTAAAGAAAGCCCGGGCAGCATTAATAAAGTTATATTGTTACTCTCTCCGTCCCATATTAGATGAAAATCTTACTAAATTTTTTTTTTTCATATTATTTGAGCACTTATTAAATTAGGATAGAATTAATTAATTCTTTTCCATTTTACCCTACAATTAATATGACCATTCCTATATTGTATGTGTATTTTTTGTAACTCATTTCAATGTGCATTGATATAAACAAAGGGTAAAATGGTGCAGTCTTCCAATGTATTAATGATTTCTTAATCACTGTGTAAAGTTGGAAGTGCCCATCTAATATGGGACGGAGAGAGTATAGTTTATGTATTGTTATAAAATTAGTAAAGATTGTTATAATATATTTTGCTCATAAGTGAGCTAATATAAAAACTTATTTGTCATTTGTCTTTTTAATTTCAATTTCAAATAGCAAATAAATGTACCGATAAGATTGAGGGTAGAAATGAAACATATCTTTCTAAATTTAAGTAAAAATAAACAGAGTAGAAGTAACATTAGGGTTATTGATAGGACGATTCATTCGGTTATTTTAAAAAAAATTATATCATTCAATTTTTCGGCTATTTTATAATGTATAACCAAAATTAAAATTTTAAAATCATCCCAATCCTAATTTATGTGACACAGGCAGTACAAAAATTAGTCTTTTTTTTGTTGTCTTGTAGATATTTTAAGTTATTATTTATTGTAAATTATAGTACTTTTTATTAAAGTTTTTAATAACATATGTTACTTTTTATGTTTGAGAGTTAAACCAATTTTTTTTTATATGTCTTTTAATTTTATATGTGTTTTGTCCTTTTCCATTTTCAAAACTAATACTCTGTCCATTTCATTTTATATGTCATTTCTTTTTATAAATATATTGGTTATTCCCTCTTCTTATGTCATATATTATGAAATTTGAGAAGTTATTGAAATTTTTATATGATTCTAAAAATATTTTAAATTGTTAGCTATTGTGATTTGTAGTACCTTTTTTTATAGAATTTTGAAAATAATATTTATTACTCTCTTTGTTCTAATTTATGTGGCACATGCAAAATTTCAAATATTAACCATTTTTTATATGTCTCTTTACTATATTAAGTTGTTAATTATTGTATTTTATAGTACATTTTGAACTTAATTTTTAAAGAATATATGTTATTTTCCATGTCCCAATTTATGTGGCATTAATTGATAGATTTGTTGGAGTCGAGAGAAATTTTTTGTTAATTATTATAATTTATAGTTTCTTTTTCGTCAATTTGAAACAATATATGTTCTTAATTGATAGATTTTTTGGAGCCGACAATTTTTTTTGTTAATTATTGTAATTTATAGTTTATTTTTCGTCAATTTCAAACAATATATGTTTATCATATAATCCATTTTATGTGGTAGCAATAGAATTTAGAGAGTCAATTAAATTTTTTATATAACTTTTAAATATTTAAGCTATTAATTATTGTAATGTATAGTATTACTTATATTATTTTTGAATATAAATGTTACCTTTTTTATATGGCATTGATAAAATTGAAAGTGTCAAATAATTGTTAATTATTGTAATATGATATGTAGTACTTTTTATGTAGTTTTTACTATTTTTAAGCATACTAAGTATAGTATTACTTATATTATTTTTAAATATATTTAAATCTACTACTTATATATATATTTTTTAGTAGATAAGTGTGAATGTGAGGGTATTTTTAAATACCCAAAATACCCTCACTTTCACACTTATCTAGTACTTATATTATACATTATATATATTATATAGTAATTTTTTTTTAGTAGATAAGTGTGAATGTGAGGGTATTTTTAAATACCCAAAATACCCTCACATTCACACTTATGTTCAACCCTCTCCTTTTTTTTGGTGCCACGTGTCGAAAGAGGAGTGAATTTATTCACTCTTCTTATATAGTAATAGTGAATATGTTGTTGTTATTATTATTATTATTATTATTATTATTATTATTATTATTATTATTATGTTATTGTTATATGAGTTAAAACTCTCAAGACAGCTAAAGATGGATAAGCTTAGAGAAAAGTCTCAATTGGGAGATTTTTGTACTCAGTTCGGTTTACCAGATGCTTCTAAAGGTACCAACCGAGAAAATTCTAAATCAGAATCTCATAGATCTCATCATAAGAAAAGAAGATCTAGGAGAAGGACTAGAGAAGAAAGAGATAAGCGTAGGGCTCATCGTAAATCTCATAGATTTACCAAGAATAGATCAAGGCGAGATCTTGATAAGATTAAGTGTTATAAATGTGGAAAATTTGGGCATATAGCTCCAAATTGTAAGCTAGAAAATCTTAAGACTCTAGAACTTGATGATGATATTCAAGAGAAGATTTATAGTTTTCTATATACTTCTGGTTCAGAATCAGATTATGATGATTCTGAAGCAAGTTATGCAACAGAGGATGAGCAGCTTGAGTCTTCTAAGGTTCATCAAGATTCGAATGAAGCTTGAAAATGTCAAGGAGGATCTATCATTCATCTTTGTAAGATCATTCAAGAACGTTGATGCATAAAGCTAAATAAGTGGTTATAAACCAAGGCACAAAGAACATAATATGATTATGTAATGCACAAGTTTTATAAAATTCTTGAGAAATATTATTTAAATCTTTTCTACTGTAAGTGTCAAAAAATCAAGTTTTAAACCGGTTCCATTTTTCATTTAAAAATCCGTTCTGAATATATTTTCTTGCCAGTGAACCTGGACTAAAATCAATTGGATGTTTTCTCATCATTAAGCATCATTAAGATTAAAATCCATCTCGGATAGAGTAGGAATATCCTTATCAGAACATCAGATGATTTATCATTTGTTTGAACCATGTTTAACTGAGGATCAATTTTAATTTTTTATTTTTCTGCAGATATAACTGTTGATAAATTATGCAATGAAGCAGCTCGATTTCTAGCTGGACCATAACAAGGTTCTATCGGAGAAATATGTTGAATAGCCAGTCTTCTATCAGAAGCAAAAGAATGTCCACTATAAAGAATACTTTTTTCATCAAACTGCATAAAAATTTTCCATCGAAATTTTGACTAATGCCTTTTGGGTTAAAAAATGCTCCCTCAGAATTTCAAAAGATAATGAATGATATTTTTAATCCCTATTTGGATTGCATCATAGTTTATATTGATGATATTCTGGTATACTCAAAGTCTCTTGAAATGAATATTAAGCATTTAGACATTTTAAAGAAAATAGCTATTCAAAATGGTTTGATCATATCTAAACCTAAAATGAGTCTTTTTCAAACAGAAGTTAGATTTTTGGGTCATTTGATTTGTCAAGGAAAAATGACTCATATTCAGCGATCTATTGAATTCGCATCGAAATTCCTGATATTATTACAGATAAGACGCAATTGCAGCGGTTTCTGGGAAGTTTAAACTACATTTCTCCATTCTACAAGAATTTGTCTCGAGATTTAGCTCCGTTGTATGACAGACTAAAAAAGGATCATAAGAAGCCTTGGACTAATAGTCTCACAGATCTTGTAAAGACTATTAAAGAAAGAGTTAAATATTTACCTAGTTTAACCCTTGCTCATCCTTCTTGGCCAAAGATTGTAGAAATGGATGCATCTAATATTAGGTATGGAGGTATATTGAAACAAATTAATCCGCATGATAAAAATGAATATCTTATTCGATTTCATTCAGGAAAATGGAGCGATGCTCAGAAAAAATATGCGACGGTAGCTCATGAAATGTTAACTATCATTAAGTGCGTTTTAAAATTTCAAGATGATTTATATAATAAAAAATTCTTGATAAAAACAGATGGTCAGTCAGTCAAGTATATGTTTGATAAAGATTTTAAACATGATGCGTCTAAGTTAATTATTGCTAGGTGGCAGGCACAATTAGCCCCTTTTGATTTCGAAATTTATTATAAAAAGGGAAGTGATAATTCCCTCCCGGACTTCTTATCAAGAGAATATCTTTCTTCTGATGGGTTTTCTTGACTTCTTTCCTGATAAAGATTTTGTTACGATTTTAAAGGTAGTTCCTCTTAATTGAGATTTAAAGGAACTTATATTATGGAAAATTATAGACGGAATGGTGATAGATATCGTCAATAATTACATGATTGAACAAAAACTTTATAAAAGATTTTATTGCAATGAAGTTTATAACCTCTTGAATGATTAAAAATATTGCCTCTTGAATGATTAAAACTAAATGCTATGTTTGCAGGATGTATCCTCCTTGACATTTGCAAACTTCATTCGAATCTTGATGAACCTTAGAAGACTCAAGTTGCTCATCCTCTGTTGCATAACTTGCAACGATACATGATCACTGACCTGGCGGTGATCCGCCCAGTCATAGATCAAGCAAGTCAATATCCTTAGAGATAGTCCAACTACATAAGAATCAAAATACACAAGAATTTTAACATAGTTTCTCAGACTGCATGGTTTAATTATTATACCCAAGGAAAGGGCCTGTCAAGAAGCCAATACATACTTTTATTGAACCCATGTGTCTGATAGTTCTAACCGGGTATCAGGCGCCCTACTTATCAAACTCTTTTTCGGGCTAAAAACCACAGCTCATCAGACGAAGTCACAAAGACAAAGGCAATAAAAGTAGTACTAGATCCGACTGTACCTCAATCTCAGAACCAAGTCGAGAAGTCATACTAAAATTCTTCTATATTTAAATAAAGCTTAGATCTGTTCATGGTTTATATAAAAGAGAAGTTAGTTATCTGGCATAGATAATAATTTTTTAACCGGACATAGTCATGGCTTAACTCAGAGATAAAAAGATAAAGCTGAAAATAAAAGGTAGTACCTTATAGTAAACACCACTCTTTATTGCTCCGGTCAAAGTCCGGCGAGCTTACAATACTTAGAAGATTTTACAAGAGAGAGAGAAAAACGTAAACAAGAAGAGGTGGTTTCTAAAACCTACCCTCAATTAAAGAAAAACAAACTTATTTATAGAAAAAAGAAAGCATTTTTGTACAGGATACTGGGCCCCTATCTGGGTCCTGGTAATAGTGTATCTACTGTAGATGAACAATGTTGCTACAGTAGTGCGGGCCTGCTACCGACGTAGATAAGCTTTACACTTATTTTTACATCTTGTCCTTTAATTTTGCCAAAAAATCTTCAGCTTTCTTCAGTGCATCCACTGATGCTTCTTCTTCATATGGTTGTGCTTCGTGCATATCTTCTCTAGTTTCACTACGCATTGATGAATTTGATTTTGCGTAATGACTTATATTTAGAAGAATCTTTTTCTTCACTTCTTCTAGATAATTCATAATCATTTCATTTTGTTCTCTTTCATCATGATTAGAAATTTTTCTAGCCATATGTTTTACGGAGGTTGAGTCATCAGTCATAATTCCTTTATTAGGAATTGATTTATAATCGTGTATGGTTTTCGTTATTAGATCCAACAGTTCTTGTCCGTATAAAGACTTTGATTGAGGATCTTTCTTCATCAACTTGTCCCAAAAATTATTATAATAAGTTCTGTATAGGCAAGAGATTTGTTCCTCAGTGAAATCTACTTCTGGAACCCATTTATGAATCCATGGAACAGAGAATTCTATAAAATAGTATATCTGTTCAATTTATTGAAAATAACAAATATGTTCTTGTTGATATAACTTGTTGAGATTTGGGGAAATCTTGACCCATTCTTTGTATAACTTGAGAAATAATAATAATAATAATAATAATAATAAAAATAATAATAATAATAATAATAATAATAATAACAATAACAATAACAATAATAATAACAATAACAATAATAATAATAATAATAATAATAATAATAAAACGATACATTTTCACTGACCTGGCGGTGGTCCGCCCAGTCATATATCAAGCAAGTCAATATCCTTAGAGGTAGTCCAACTACATAAGAATCGAAATACACAAGAATTTTAACATAGTTTCTCAGACTGCATGGTTTAATTATTTTACCCAAACAAATGGCCTGTCAAGAAGCTAATACATACTTTTATTGAGCCCATGTGTCTGATAGTTCTAATCGGGTATCAGGCGCCCTACTTATCAAACTCTTTTTCGGGCTAAAAACCACGGCTCATCAGACGGAGTCACAAAGACAAAGCCAATAAAAGTAGTACTAGATCCGACTGTACCTCAATCTCAGAACCAAGTTGAGAAGCCATACTAAAATTCTTCTATATTTAAATAGAGCTTAGATCCGTTCATGGTCTATATAAAAGAGAAGTTAGTTATCCGGCATAGATATAATTTTTTAACAAAGTCACGGCTTAGATCGGAGAATTTATAAGAGTAAAAGACATGAAGAAAGAGAAAAGAAAGTACCTTCTTGTTACCAAACCGCACACTTTATTATTTCGGCCAAAATGCAGCAAGCTTACAATACTTAGTAAGAAAAGTTTACAAGAGAGAGAGAGAGTACAAAATGGAAGAGAGGGTTTCTAAAACCTGCTCTCAATTAAAGAAAAACAAAACTATTTATAGAAAAAAAAATAGCATCTTTGTACATGATACTGGGCCCCTATCTGGGTCCTGGTAATAGTGTATCTACTGTAGGTAAACATTGTATCTACTGTAGGTGAACAATGTATTTACTGTAGGTGAACAGTGTTGCTACAGTAGCACGGGCCCGCTACCGACGCGCATAAGCTTTACACTTTTTCATTTAATTTTGCCAAAAAATCTTCGGCTTTCTTTAGTGCATCCATTGGTGCTTCTTCTTCATATGATTGTGCTTCGTGCATATCTTCACTTGTTTCACTACGCATCGATGAATTTGATTTTGCTTATTGACTTATATTTAGAAGAATCTTTTTCTTTACTTCTTCTAGATAATTCATAATCATTTCATTTTGTTCTCCTTTATCATGAATAGAAATTTTTCTAGCCATATATTTTACGGAGGTTGAGTCATCAGTCATAATTCCTTTATTAGGAATCGATTTATAATCGTGTATAGTCTTCGTTATTAGATCCTACAGTTCTTGTCCGTATAAAGACTTTGTTTGAGAATCTTTCTTCATCAACTTGTCCCAAAAATTATTATAATAAGTTCTGTATAGGTAAGGGATTTGTTCCTCAGTAAAATCTACTTCCGGAACCCATTTATGAATCCATGAAACAGAGAATTCTATAAAAAAGTATATATGTTCAATTTGTTGGAAATAACAAATATGTTCTTGATGATATAATTTGTTGAGATCTGGGGAAATCTTGACCCATTCTTTGTATAACTTGAGAAATGGTTCGAGCAATATTTTTATGGTTGACCCGAGGTATGACCACCAGTTTAAAAACCAATTTGGTATAGGGTTAGCAAATATCTTGCACATAGTTTTATAAACCAAGTAAGTTTATGCCTTTCATTGTTATAACAGAGGACTTTATTAAATGCCTGAATATAATCCCAATAGATAAAGCTTACCATGACTTTGTTCAGACTGAATTGCCTTTCAGTCATTGAGGAAATACCCCAATCTTCAATATGAATGATGTGTTTTGTAATCATTTTAGAGAAGTTATAAACATTCTCACTTGTATTATATCCTGAAAAATGTTGGAATTCAACACCTGTGCTCATCAGCAGAGTCTCATAATATTTTCGAGTTTTGTATGACTCACCCGGGAAATAAAGCCCATTAACTAAATACCTCTGGAATATCTTCCAAGGTTCTTCTTTTCTCTGTATGTCAGAATTTTCTAAGAGAAATATCATTTCTCTTTTCTCTACCTTTTCATATGTTTTGATATCATCGACTTCTTCTTTGGCGATTGAAGCAAAAGAATCACCTTACTTTTGAGTTAGAAACTCCTATAGTTTAGCATATAATAGATCACTTTCTGGAATATCTTCCAGATGTATTGATGATGAAGCTCTTTCTTGTTCAATCATGTAATCATTGACGATATCTATCACCATTCCGTCTATAATTTTCCATAATATAAGTTCCTTTAAATCTCTATTAAGAGGAACTGCCTTCAAAATCGTAACCAAATCTTTATCAGGAAAGAAGTCAAGAAAACTCATCAGAAGAAAGATATTCTCTTGATAAGAAATCTAGGATGGAATTATCAGTTCCCTTTTTATACTGAATTTTGAAATCAAAAGGGGCTAATTGTGCCTGCCACCTAGCAAATATTAACTTAGACGCATCATGTTTAAAATCTTTATCAAACATATACTTGACTGACTGACCATCTGTTTTGATCAAGAATTTTTGATTATATAGATCATCTTGAAATTTTAATATGCATTTAATGATAGTTAACATTTCATGAGCTACCGTCGCATATTTTTTCTGAGCATCTCTCCATTTCATGAATGAAATCGAATAAGATATTTATTTTTATCATGCGGATTAATTTGTTTCAATATACCTCCATACCCAATATTAGACGCATCCGTTTCTACAATCTTTGGCCAAGCAGGATTAGCAAGGGTTAAACAAGGTAAAGATTTAACTCTTTCTTTAATAGTCTTTACAAGATCTGTGAGACTATTAGTCTAAGGCTTTTTATGATCCTTTTTTAGCCTGTCATATAACGGAGCTAAATCTCGAGACAAATTTTTGTAGAATGGGGAAATGTAGTTTAAACTTCCCATAAACCGCTGCAATTGCATCTTATCTGTAATAATATCAGGGAATTTCGATGCGAATTCAATGGATCGCTGAATAGGAGTCATTTTTCCTTGACAAATCAACTGACCCAAAAATCTAACTTCTGTTTGAAAAAGACTCATTTTAGGTTTAGATATGACCAAACCATTTTGAATAACTATTTTCTTAAAAATGTCTAAATGCTTAATATGCATTTCAAGAGTCTTTGAGTATACCAAAATATCATCAATATAAACTATGATGAAATCCAAATATGGATTAAAAATATCATTCATAATCTTTTGAAATTCTGAGGGAGCATTTTTTAACCCAAAAGGCATTACATTCCATTCGTACTGTCCAAATGGAACATTAAATGCTGTTCTATATGAATGGTCTCTAAATATTTGGATTTGCCAATATCCAGATTTTAAATCAAATTTTGAAAAGATATTAGCATCATATAATCTGGTTAATAAATCTCTTTTATTTGGAATAGGATATCTAATCCATTTAAAAAATTTATTTAAAGGTTTATAATTTATAACTAACCTGGGAACACCTCCTTCTTTCTCTGCTGCGTTATTAACATAAAGAGCAGTACACGACCATGGTGATTTGGAAGGCTTTATCAAACCTTTTTGTAATAAATTATCAATTTCTTTTTGCAGAATTCAACTAATTCGGTATTCATCTGACAAGGATGTGATTTGGTAGGGATATTTTCCTTAGAGAAATCATCTTCATACGGAAGAGTTACAATATGCTTTTTCCGATACCAAAAGGCACTAGGATGATCAGCACAAATATCAATGGCCATTTTTTCATAAATGAGTTTAATCTTTTCCTGTACTTTAGCAGATTTTAAAGTATCGAATATATTCATACTAAATATCTCAAGTTGTAAATAATCAACATGCTTTTGTTTCATTTCAATTAGAGCATTAATATCTCTAGAAATAGGCTCGGTGATAAAAGTATAACTAATATCTTGATTTTTATAAGTAGCAGACAATCCTTTAGCATTTATATTAGTAAAAGGATAAATTGCATTTATAAAAGGAGTTCCTAGAATAATAGGAGGGTATAACTGATTTTTTACTAAGAAAAAGAAGTGAGGAATACAAACTTTATTCAGGATAATACGAGTATTAGATAATTCATACTTATATCTAAAGCATGACCAGATGCAAATTTGACCATATAAGTTATTTTTTCAAAATATTCAGTAGGTACAAGACCTTCTTGAATGCAACTCACATCAGCGCCACTATCAATCATAGCAATGTTAGTTATAGAAAAAGTATTATCAATTAATATAGTACATTTAAAATACCATTTATGAGCTGTAACAATTTGCATCATTCCTAAAAACATATTTTGTTTTGGATCAATATTTAAAGTGTTGGCAAGAGTATTTTCTTCAACAGTAGATTCATCAACCTTATTTTTTCCTTTGCTATTAGCAGACTCAATCTGAGTAAGACGGTGATCATAAATAATATGATTTTGTTTAAGAAATTTAATTTCTTCCTTCGAATGTTCAATTTCTCCTTTTAAATCATCAAAAGAGGTATCACGAATAACCATGGTTTGTTTAGAAGAGAGTCTATTATGAACTTCAGACAAGGAGTAAGGAGCAAAATAATTAAATTCATCTTTAACCTTTTTATCACTAGGAATACTAGTTGAAGAGCTAGTTTTACTAGCAGCCAATTGAATGATCTTTTCACGAAGAGTATTATCGGTAACTTTTTTTAGAAGTTCTATCACATTGTCTGCAGTGATAGTGAACATATTCATGTCTTCGAACTGAGATTGCAGCTTGTAGAATTCATCATGTTCGTAGCGACACCATGACATTTGCAAGCATTATTCGAATCTTGATGAACCTTAGAAGACTCAGGTTGCTCATCCTCTGTTGCATAACTTGCTTCAGAATCATCATAATCTGATTCGGAACCAGAAGTATATAGAAAACTATAAATCTTCTCTTGAATATCATCATCAGGTTCTAGAGTCTTAAGCTTTTCTAGCTAACAATTTGGAGCTATATGCCCAAATTTTCCACATTTATAACACTTAATCTTATCAAGATCTCGCCTTGATCTATTCTTGGTAAATCTATGAGATTTACGATGAGCCCTGCGCTCATTTCTTTCTTCTCTAGTCCTTCTCTTAAATCTTCTTTTCTGATGATGAGATCTATGAGATTCTGATTTAGAAGTTTCTCAGTTGGTACCTTTAAAAGCATCTGGTAAACCGAACTGAGTACAAAAATCTCCTAATTGAGACTTTTCTCTAAGCTTATCCATCTTTAGCTGTCTTGAGAGTTTTAACTCATTGCACAAATTTATGCCTTCTTGCGTACAAGCCCCAATAAGCTTTCCATAGGTAAAATTACTATAGAGAATAATTCCTTGCGGATCTCTAAGAGTCTTTTTCACTCTTTCTGCAAATAAAGAAGGTAAACCCTCAATAAATTTGGCTTTCCAGAATTCTAAGCCATTTTCGGGAAGTTCCATTACCAGACTTAAATAAGTGTCTTTATACCATCTAGACTCACCTAAATGTCTACATCTAAGAGCATTTTGTAAAGATCTAATGGTTTCATATTGATTGGTAAATCTACCACTAAAATTTTCTAGGATGGTCAAGACTAAAGTATAAATAACGTCTTTTCTATTTTTAACTAAAGCAAATCCTAGGTTATCAACTCCTTCGACTGTAGCCTTAGCGTTTATGACTGCTGCCTTTGCATTAAGGGTCATATAATTAGCCCACCAACCTCTTAATTGACCCATAAAACCTGTAATAATCATTTTGCAAATAGTCATGTCGGTGTTATTAACGCTCTTGTAGATGGTAGCATACATAAGCATCCTATGAACTAAAATAGTTAACTGTCTATCAGTCAAACCATCGAGATTCCATTCATAAATCTCGCTTCCACTATAAGAGGTGTTAGTTTGATTCCAATCTCTTTCCTCTATTAAAACATCTTGAGGAGTTGGTCTAGGATAATAGTAAGTTTGCATACTAGGTTTTCTAGCATATGTATTACCACTATTCTTCTTTGGATAACCATGAAGTTTATTAACTTCCATTTCCACTTGTGTTTCGAAGTCGAAAGTGGCTTCCATTTCATATGCAAAATCTTCAGCGAGGCTTATCGATTTCGCACTTGCACCAAATTCTGAAAACTTTTTATCTAAAAGGCTTTCAAGATCATGAAGAGGTCTAAGAATAAAGTCCTGAATCTCAGGAGGTCTTTGAATAGGGACATCAGGCTGTTTGGATGTAGAAGCCTGTTCAGAGACTTGTTTCGCTGATTTTAACTTGTCATCATAATAATAATAATAATCATAATAATAATAATAATAATAATAATCATAATAATAATCATAATAATAATAATCATAATCATAATATTAATAATAATAATAAAAAAATAAAAATAAAAATAATAATAATAATAATAATAACAATAATAATAACAAAATAAGAACGATAAGATTGTTAACTTTAATGCTTTTTCAAAATTATTTGAAAATGACACTACTTTAATAACAACTCAACATATTAGTGTCATGATTAAACAAAATAATTATGCCAATATTTATATGAGTATTTTGGGTGATCATGTCATTTCTTTACATGAGAAAGTTGATAAACCTATCACTTTATTACCTACTAAACTAAAAGGTATAGAGAAAGTTGCTCATAGCAGTTTGCAACCTCCACCAGAGATTGAAGACTTCAAGATTAAAGATTATTCAGATCTTGAACATTTCTTAGATAAGAAATTTAAAGGTGGTGGAGTTCAGCCTTTAAATGCCGAAAACTTTGATGAAGGAGAACCTAGCAATAAAAAGGAATTTTATGATAGTCTTAATAAGATATCAGAAAAATATGCCAGGAAACCAGTTCAAAGGATGTACTATTATCCTAGACCAACCCCACAAGATGTTCTACTAGAAGAACATGAGCATATTATAACTAATAGTTATAATGGAAAAGAAATCTATGAATGGAACATAGATGGTTATACAGATAGACAGATTTATACAATGGTTCATAGAATGCTTATGTACAGTACTATCTGTAAAACCAACAAGAATAGTGACAAGACTATTGCTGATATGATAACAGCAGGTTTTACTGGCCAACTGAAAGGATGGTGGGATAATTATCTCAGCCAAGAACAAAGAGATAAAGTTCTTTTGGCGATAAAACAAGAAGGAGAACCTCATTTTAAACATCTTGAATAATTCAAGATGTTTAAAATGAGTTTCCAATTTTTTTGAAAATATTAAAATATCATCTATATAAACTATTAAAAAATTACTATAAGGAATGAATATATCATTCATAGTCTTCTGAAATTCAGAAGGGTAGTTTTTTAGACCAAAGGGCATAACATTCCATTCAAGTTGTCCCTTTGACACATTAAAGGTTGTCTTGAATCTATCCGACTCAGCTATCTGAATCTGCCAATAACCTGATTTTATATCAAACTTAGAAAATATAATAGCATCATAAACTCTATCTAATAAATCCTTTTTATTAGGGATGGGATACCTGATCCATCTTAATGCTTTATTAAGAGTTTTATAATTGATTACCAGGCGAGGAGCTACTCTTTCTTGCTCAGCATGTTTATTAACATAAAATGCCGTACAAGACCAAGGTGACTTAGATCGTCTTATAAGACCTTTCTGAAGTAGTGAACTTATTTCCTTTTTGAATAACTCTAAATATTCAGAGTTCATCTGACAAGGTCTTGCCTTGGTGGGAATATTATTCTCATCGAAGTCGTCCTCATAAGGAAGGCTAACTATATGCTTTTTCCTGTTCCAAAAAGCATTAGGGTGATCTCCACAAATATCAATAGAGAATTGATCGGATAGAATAGCAATTTTCTCTTGTAATTTAGGATTTTGTAAAATATGATCAACTTCTATACTATTGATCTCTTGTTTTATAAAACTAACTTGATTATTTTTTGAAACTAAAAGTTTTGCAGTTAAATCATTTATCATTCTAGTAAATGGCTTGGTAACAAACTCTAGTATAAACGGTTTGTTATCCCAAATTTCAATAATTTTATTATTATTCCAATGGGTCAAAGGGAAAATATCATTTATGAAAGGTACACCCAAAATAATTGGATTGGTGATATTTTTTACTAAAACAAAGCTTTGAGGAACACAACTTTTCCCTTTGCAAATAAAAGCTTTAGGTAACTTAAATTCAATATTCATTTTGCTTCCATTAGCAGAGCGAAGGCTATTGTAATGACTTGAAAAGTTGACTTTGGTCAACCTTCTCGGAAGTCGTGCTCAGATGAAAATTCTGACAGCTAGGTTAGCTTCGGAATATTGATTTTGGTCTAGAACGACCTTTTGTTCACTTCCCGAGGCTTTAGATAGCAATTGTGGAATCTGGTTCAAATGATACTGGGTGTGGGACCCACTTTTCGTTGAAGCGAGCTCCAAATGGAAATTCCGCCTTCACCGTTGAGTCCGAAATATCGTTTCCAATCAGATTCCATATAAGATTTGTATTTTTCCGACTTCGAACGAGTCCGAAACATCAAAATTTAAGTTTGAAGGGTTGTAAAATTTTGACGCGGCGGTGACGTGGCAGAGCCACGTGACGACACGTGGCAGAGGTGGAAATTTCCAGATTTTTAAGAACGAATTTCGTCCAAATTTTTGTTCAACTTCAAATTGAGATTGCTCCTTCATTTTTAATCCAAATTAAGTGATTCAAAAGGCAAACTTCAAGAGAATTTCGAGGGGAATCTAGCGGTGATCTCGAAAACGCGAGGGGAGGCTTCGTTGAGGTAAGAAATCAATTTTTAGCCACTGCCAGTGTGATTTTCGGATGTTTTGTTGTTGAATTTTTGAAATGTGAGATCTTGATCATCGTAAGTCCGTTTTGAGTCATTCTTGTGGCTAACTTGTAGAGTTTTTCGCAAGGATCGTCGTGGTATAATCTGTTTGGGTTGAAAGGGTCTCGTTTTTCCGGAAATTGATGATGAAAGGGCTGTCCTTTTTAATTATTGTGGCTGATTTGCGGTGTTGTGGGCATCTGTTTGTGCTAAAATTTTGGGATATTAGTTTAGTAAGGTAGTTGGGACGTTTCCACGGATTCGATTTTGAGATTCTAAGTGTGGGCCCCACAATCCCGTTTTAGACCCGATTTTGGGTCCGTCTCCGAAAAATATAATTTTAGTGTCAATATATTCGTAATGACGAGGTGATTAACCTTTTGTTAGTGGGGAAGCATTTGGAGACCGTTCGGAGAGGAAAAGATCCGGTACCGTGAGTTGGAGCACGCGTGATCGGCTTTCAGGTAGGCTATGGTTTTCTCTCGTGAGATTGAGCATGTTTAGGCAATTGTTTATTGATTTGCTTGAGTATGGAGGGGTTCGGGTGTCGAGCATGCTAAATTTCTATAATTCCTGCCTTAGACCTTATTTCGGGAAAGTGTTGGATTATGACAGCATGTCTCTTGATATTATTGAATAGCCATATCTGGTGGTGTATATGATAATATTGATTTGAAGTATGTTTGGCCTTAGTCTAGGCTTAGACTAGTGTTGCCATAGACTTGCGAGATTTCGGATGTCGTTGGGCAGTAGAACTTTTTCCGACGTCGTTTCGGACGGTTAGCTCCTTGTAGACTGATATAGCAGACTTGAGTCTGATAGTCGGTAACTCAGCTTATGACCTTGTATCCATAATGCCCTGCTTTTATATCGGCTACAAATACCCGGTTAAAGTCCGTGGTCTAGCTTACTCATTATTGGATACTTCCTCGGCGATTTGGGGTATATGAGGGTCGGACTAAAAGGATTATTTATGGTAATCGGTTTGGTGATATTTCCCGCGACGGATGGTTGGATATTGATTCTTAGCTACAGTACCCGGTTAGAGTCCGTGGTCCAGCTTACTTTTTCCAGGCTTAGCTACAGTACCCGGTTCGAGTCCGTGGTCCAGCTTACCTGTGATCTGGTTTCAGCTACAGTACCCGGTTAGAGTCCGTGGTCCAGCTCATTTATGTCCAGGCTTAGCTACAGTACCCGGTTCGAGTCCGTGGTCCAGCTTACCTGTGATCTGGTTTCAGCTACAGTACCCGGTTAGAGTCCGTGGTCCAGCTCATTTATGTCCAGGCTTAGCTACAGTACCCGGTTCGAGTCCGTGGTCCAGCTTACCTGTGATCTGGTTTCAGCTACAGTACCCGGTTAGAGTCCGTGGTCCAGCTCATTTATGTCCAGGCTTAGCTACAGTACCCGGTTCGAGTCCGTGGTCCAGCTTACCTGTGATCTGGTTTCAGCTACAGTACCCGGTTAGAGTCCGTGGTCCAGCTCATTTATGTCCAGGCTTAGCTACAGTACCCGGTTCGAGTCCGTGGTCCAGCTTACCTGTGATCTGGTTTCAGCTACAGTACCCGGTTAGAGTCCGTGGTCCAGCTCATTTATGTCCAGGCTTAGCTACAGTACCCGGTTCGAGTCCGTGGTCCAGCTTACCTGTGATCTGATTTTGGCTACAGCACCCGGTTCGAGTCCGTGGTCCAGCCCACCCGTGCCCGACCTTTGGCTACAGCACCCGGTTCGAGTCCGTGGTCCAGCCCATATAGGTTGACTCATTAGCTATAGTACCCGGTTCGAGTCCGTGGTCCAGCTTGCACGTGGTGTATTCCCAATTCCTCACTAAAGCTTCAGTTTAGTCTTGATTACTCTCATCTGCAGGTTGAGGTTTTGGAGGTTGGAGAGATTCCGGTTAAAGTCCGGGACGTAATGAGATCTTGGAATATGATTGGGAATGGTTCAGTTAAAAGTCCGGAAATTGGTAATATTGTGATAGACCTTCTAGCTCCATTATTTTACTTCAACTGCCAGTCCATCTGCCGGGCTTATGGGGGTCCGTGCAGGTGGTTTCTTTTATTGTGCACGAGCGTACCCGTCGGGTTTATGGGAGCCCGGCGGAGTTAGTTAGATTGCTTGTCTTTGTTGCCTGTACGCTCGTGTACATACCCCCCATTTACTACTCTTTGCACTTGATGTGACCCTTTATTCGCATTTCAGTTTACTTTTGCTTATCTTGCTCAGTCGGCCGATGATGCCTACTGGGTACCTGTTGTTTTGGTACTCATGCTACGCTCTGCATCTATTTTGTGATGCAGGTCCGAGCACTAGTAGCCAGCGTTGATCGAGCTTGGAGTAGACTTATCCGGAGACGGGGGTGAGCACACGGCGTTTTGTACTATTTCAGTCTCCATCTGTATATATAGACTTGTCTTTTTCCTTTCGAGACAGTCCAGTCTCTGTTGTCCAGTTTTGGGACTTGTACTCATTTAGTAGTAGCTCTGTACTAGTGACTTCCAGGTTCTGGGAGGGATCTTTATTTGTAGATATGTTTTTGGTTTGCTTCCGCCTGTCTATATTGTTATTTTCCTACTCTTGTTTAATTTCTACCCTCAGACCCATTACTTGTTGTTCCGGGTTACGGGTTGGCTTACCTACTGGCGGGTTATAGTAGGTGCCATCATGACTTGATAAATCGGGTGCCATCATGACTTGATAAATCGGGTCGTGACAGCTATGAGTTGTTTTATGAAAATATCTTGAATGTATAAGTCCTTATTGAATACAATTTAAATCAGCTGCACTATCAATAAGAGCAATAAATTCTTTTTTATAATTATAATCTATTAAGAGAGTGATTTTAGTATAGAACTTTTGAGATGTGAAAGCTTTAAGACTATATAGGAAATCTGTCTTACTATTTTTTATGTAAAGATTTTTCATAACATCAAGAATATTGTTTTGTCCTTCAAGAGAAGAAGATGATTCAGAGGCATTTCCCAAATCTTGGAGTGTCTGAATCGCTTCAAGTCTTACCTCTATAACGACATTCTTTTCTTTAAGACGGATAATGTCTTCTTTGAGATTATTAATCTTTTCTTTCAAATCACTAATTGTAGTAGGAGAACTTATCATCTTTCTCCTTTCTAATAAAAGATTTTTAACCTCTGCCATAGTATATGAACCTTCGTTGGTTGGAATTTCTTTAGGAAATTATCCTTTTCAGAAATATGATCTTTCTTTTTTGAATCACTGATCTTATCAATGATTTGAGCTCTAATTTCAGGGTCTTTGATATTTTGTAAGAGCTCTAGTATTTTGTCATTATCAATGACATTGAGACTCATTTCTTTAAATTGATCATAGATGTTATAAAGATCGTCTTCCTCATTATCATCCCTTTCGCATACCATTCCTTGTTGGCATAGTGAGCATTCGTCCTCAGAAGTCAAATAATCTTCTTGTTGAAGACCTTCACTCGTTGACGATTCTTTATTACTGCTATATTCCGTTTCTAAATCAGAATTAAGCATAATCTTACAAAGAGAGTCTTTCCAATTATCTTCTATGTCTAGGCTCTTAATTTTTTCCTTGACTTTGCAATCCTTAGCATAATGTCCATATCTTCCACATTTGTGACAAGTATCCAATTTATTAAAATTATGTCGATACTTTTTCTTTCTTTTAGAAGAGTCTCCTTTACCTTCTTCAGATCTTTGGAGCTTCTTCTCGATCCTCTTATTTTTCCATTTTTCATAATCTTTCTTTGAAGATTTCTTCTTTTTATGAGAGGAATCTTGGTCTTTTGATTTTTGTTTAAGAATATAAAATGCGAATTGTTCACAAAATTCTCCCAATTGTTTCCTTTCATTTAAGCGATGTCGCTTAATCTGCTGATTAAACTTGATTTTATTACACAAGGATAAACCTTCCTGTACACAAGCACTGATAAGCTTCCCATAAGTATAATCATCATAATTAATACTATGATTATCTCCTCTAATGGCCTTCCTGAATCTTTCTGCAAACAAAGTCGGTAATCCATCTATAAATTTGGATTTCCAATGAGTGCTATTACACTCTGGCAATTCCATTACTCTACAAAGGAAAACATCCTTATAGTACCTGAATGATGTAAGGGTTTTACATCTCAAGTTTTGGAGAAGGGTTCTAATGGTCTCACTATTATCTGACCATCTCCCTGAGAAATGTTCAATAATATTCAGAACTAGTGTATAAACTGCGTTCTGAGTAAATTGTTCTCCTTCTTGTTTTACCGCCAAAAGAACTTTATCTCTTTGTTCTTGGCTGAGATAATTATCCCACCATCCTTTCAGTTGGCCAGTAAAATCTGCTATTATCATATCAGCAATAGTCTTGTCACTATTCTTGTTGGTTTTACAGATAGTACTGTACATAAGCATTCTATGAACCGTTGTATAAATCTATCTATCTGTATAACCATCTATGTTCCATTCATAGATTTCTTTTCCATTATAACTATTAGTTATAATATGCTCATGTTCTTCTAGTAGAACATCTTGTGGGGTTGGTCTAGGATAATAGTACATCCTTTTAACTGGTTTCCTGGCATATTTTTCTGATATCTTATTAAGACTATCATAAAATTCCTTTTTATTGCTAGGTTCTCCTTCATCAAATCTTTCAGCATTTAAAGGCTGAACTCCACCACTTTTATATTTCTTTTCTAAGAAATGTTCAAGATCTGAATAATATTTAATCTTGAAGTCTTCAATCTCTGGCGGAGGTTGCAAACTACTATGAGCAACTTTCTCTTTACCTTTTAGTTTAGTAGGTAATAAAGTGATAAGTTTGTCAACTTTCTCATGTAAAGAAATGACATGATCACCAAAAATACTCATATAAATATTGGCATAATTATTTTGTTTAATCATGACATTAATATGCTGAGTTGTTATTAAAGCAGTGTCATTTTTAAATAATTTTGAAAAAGCATTAAAGCTAGCAATCTTATCGTTCTTATTAATTTGAAAAGATTGTTGCGGAGGGAAAACTGATTTAGTAATTTCTCCATTACTTAGAGTAAAGTCTCTTTCAACCATAGAAATATAGTTATGAACATGTTTGCACATAAACCAAGGAACAAATGCAATTAAACGATTTATTCCTGAGTCAATAAGATCTTTATAAAATTCTTCTTGAAAATCATGTTGTTCAACTTTAGTAAAGTTCTTGAAAAACCATTTTCTAAAGAGTTTCCACTTTTTTCGCTCAAAATCTTTAGCGATACGAGCTCTTGCCGGAGATCCCGGACTAAAATCAATAATTTTGTCAGACATTAAAAACATTTTTAACCTGTTATTCCATCTGGAAAATTCATTTCAGATTCAGTTATATCTAAATCAGAACTAGCTCTATGGATAGGTTTAGCTATATTATCTTTATCAATTTTTATATTATCACATCTATAAGTTTCTTTAATTTGAGAAGTAGAAGCATGAGAAGGAACTTGTACTATATAATCAACATGAGAAATATAAGAAGGGTTAGATCTAGTCATCACATGCTACGATTATCAATAAACATATTAGTCGGTTCATGAAATCTAATTTTAACAGTTTCATCATTCAACTGTTGAATTTCTGAAACCTCTGTATTAATATTATTTTGAGGTTGGGTCGCGTTCTCAATAACCCACTCTTGTGGAAAATCAATTTCTTCCCACTTGATAGGTCTTCTAGTGACTACCTTAGATTTATCAAAATTAGTTTCTATTAAAATAGTTTCATTTTTAAAATCAATTACTTTACACATAGGATTTAAAGTATGCAATAATCTATAATAAATTCTATAACATATACAAACAACTTCAATACCAGGCATATAATCATAACCATGAAGTTCAACATTTAACATAAGAGAACTTAATGAGTTCTGATCCTGCAAGGAAATTTGCAAATTAGGATAAGCATTAAAATAAATTGGTCCATAGGCTAGACTAGTTTGAATTGTCCCTATAAGAGACTTCTTCCAATTATGATTTCTTCCATCACGTAAAGTTGCTATAAAGCTTTCTGGTAGCCCTCTTAAAGTAAGAGGCTTAAAAGCAACCTGCACTAAACCTATATGCATGAATTTATAAATATCCCTATAAGGGGCTAGATTATTATCAGATAATAATCGGAAAGTCTGATTATCACTATCAATAGTGATAGTTTCATCCGTGGTTTTAACCACCTGTTTGAGACCTAGCTTCTCAAAAGTACCCATCTGATATATGATTCTAGGCGAAATTCTAGGAATACTCCACTTATTAAGTAGATCAAGATGTTGCGGTATATCATATTCTTCTTTTCTGCTATTTTTAACAATAGACTTTTTCTTTATGATATTCATTATAGAAACTGTGTTGAAA
This sequence comes from Solanum stenotomum, assembly GCF_019186545.1. NCBI lineage: Eukaryota > Viridiplantae > Streptophyta > Magnoliopsida > Solanales > Solanaceae > Solanum > Solanum stenotomum. Next base: position 37,952,569 of record NC_064288.1, read on the forward strand.
TATAACACCTATAGTTACTATAAGTCCATGGATCTGATACCAACTACTCAACGGATTGAACAACAAACAGACTATTAGAACATAGCTAGTCCTGGCAATAGTGTATGAAAGTCCCTACTATCCGGGTCCGCCCTTCACATGGGTAATCCAACGGATTCCTTCAGCGACCTTTCATAAACTGGCCTAGGTTAGCTATGTCTGACCTTAATCTAACTGTCGTAATCTGTCTACATAATAGATACAACTACTCAACAGATCGAACAACAAACAGACTATTAGAACATAGCAAGTCCTTGCAACAGTGTATGAAAGTCCCTACTATCCGGGTCCGCCCTTCACATGGTTATTCCAACGGATTCCTTCAGCGACCTTTCATAAACTGGCCTGGGTTAGCTTTGTCTGACCTTAATCTAATTATCGTAATCTGTCTACATAATAGATACAACGCCACCTTATAATAACTTAGTATGCTACAGTTCAACACAAACAATTTAGCCCATCATTGGGCTGATGAACATAAAGAAATATAACAAAAAATAGTAAGAAATAGTACCTTTGGACGAAATCTTTCAAACCAAATTGCAAACTTTTATTGAAAATTACTTGGAAAATATTACAAGGAAAGAGAGAATTCTTCAAAGAGAGGGGGGTTCTGAACCCGCCTCTTACTAATACAAACATCTTCTTATATAGAAGTTTCACACCAAGAACGAATAAAAAGAGTGGCCCACAACTTTATACATAGGCCAATAAACAAATGATAAGATCGAAAAAACCCCTATGGTCTTAGTTTATTTTTTTAAGCCGACAATGCTTTCGGCTACTTTATAAAAGTAACTTTAATTATTTTGGTCTCTTATGACCTGTGACCAAATAATGCAGGAATCTTATGCTTTTCCTTTTCCTTTATCGCCAGTTGTGCTTGCACTAGAGAATTCCTCTAGTTGTTGTTGATATTTTTGGAGAATAGTTTCCAGATCTATCTCCTCATCTTCGATATCTTGTCCTTCTCCAGCAATGCATGTATCATCTTCTTTATCATCTTCATTTGTATGGCTTGCTGATGCCATGGAGATATCATCTTTTATAGCTATGTCAAGATTTTTCATCAAATCTTTCTTTACTTCCTCCATATATATGGCTATAGCTTCTGACTTAGAAATAAGTCATTTCTTCATTTGAAGTTTTCTTGTAATCCTTTTGAATGGACTTAAATCTTCCATGACTTGGGGTTCCATAGTAGCAGTATGATAATACTTACTAATTTTTACATTTATTAGATCAATAATCTCTTGGCCATGTACCTTGCCTTCAGAATTTTTCTGAAGTAATTTACTCCAGAACTTAGTATAAAAAGTCCTTTGTAGACAAGGAAATCTCTCTGAAGTATTATTAACTTCAATCGACCATTTCATAATCCAAGGAATAGAAAATTCAATAAAGAAATACATTATAGATATTCCTTCGAAGAATATATTTTCTTCCTGTAAACTTGTCAATTTTGGAGATATGTCTACATATTCTATATATAATTTCTTGTATGATTCTGGTAAAATTTTTACCGAAGGTCCATATAGTGTCCATCATTTGCTAAACCAATTTGGAATATTCCTTTCAAAAATATTAGAACATATTTTAATAAACCATGAATGCTTCCTATTAGCATTCTCATATAACAGGACTTTATTAAATCCATCAATATAATCACAGTAATTGTATTTTACTGCCACCTTCTGCTCTTGGTGGATATAATTCAATTCCTTCAATGTACTCATACCCCACTCTTCAGGTGCTATAATCTTTTTTACAATCATATTTGAAAAGTTATAAACTTTCTTGGTATTGGCTGGGTAGAAGTGCTGAAATTCACACCCTATAGATGAGAGTATTATCTCATAATGCATTCTATATTTGTAGACAGTAGTAGTATAAGATATTGTATCCAAATACCTACCCATTATTTGCCATGGCTCATTTCTTCATTTGAGATCATTTTCTTCTAAAAGAAGTATAACTTCTTTTTTATCATTCATATCAAAGACTTCTATGTTCTCATCATCCATTAGAATCGAGGAGTATGACAGTGGATTATTATCCAATTCTTTCTTTGATTTCATAAAATCCATAAACTCCTTATACATTGGGTGGTCTATATTAATGCCACTGGTTCCACTTGATGAAGCAGTTGAGTTACTAACATTAAATGATGTTAGTGTCCTGTTACCTTGTTAAGCGAGGATATGACCTCCTCTTCCTGGGTTTATTCTTCCTCTTCCTCTCCTGGATGGAGGGGGCCATGCTGGTCTCATCCTGAAAGGAAAATATTTATTAGTCTAGATATTCTCTAGTAAGAAAATCAGGAAGACTATTAACTTCACCTTTCTTATACTGTAATTCAAAATCGAAAGGTGCTAAAAGAGTTTGCCATCTAGCAAAGATTTGCTTAGAAACATCATGTTTACAGTCTTTATTAAACATAAATCTAGCTGCTTGGCAATCAATTTTTATTAAAAACTTTTGATTATAAAGATCGCCTTTGGAACTTAAGAACACATTTAACTATAGCCAAGATTTCTTTAGCTATAGTAGCATAATTTTTTTGGGCATCATTCCATTTGCCAGAATAAAATTGGACAATATAATGACGCTTATTGTTAGGACAATATTGGGTTAAAACTCCCCCATATCCTATATCAGAAGCATCGGTTTCAACTGTTTTTGCCCAATTAGGATTTGCCAAAGTTAAACACGAAAGGTTTTTTACTTGTTCCTTTATCCTTTTGACAGCTTCAGTATGATCATCTGACCAAGCCTTAGGATTATATTTCAACCTGTAATATAAGACAGCAGTATCTTTTGCTAAATCTTTAATAAAAGGAGCAACATAATTAAGACTCCCAAGAAATCGTTGTAACTGAGTCTTATTGGTAATAGTATTAGGAAATTTTGAAGCAAATTCAATGCTCCTATAGGACTAATATTACCTTTTTCAATATTATGACCAAGGAATCTGACATTTGTTTTGAACAAAGCCATTTTAGATTGTGCTAGAACCAAACCATTTTGCAATCCTTAGCATAATGTCCATATCTTCCACATTTGTGACAAGTATCTGATTTATTAAAATTCTATCGATACTTTTTCTTTCTTTTAGAAGAGTCTCCTTTACCTTCTTCAGATCTTCGGAGCTTCTTCTCGATCCTCTTCTTTTTCCATTTTTCATAATCTTTCTTTGAATATTTCTTCTTTTTATGAGAAGAATCTTGGTCTTTTGATTTTTGTTTAGGAATATCAAATGCGAATTGTTCATAGAATTCTCCCAATTGTTTCCTTTCATTTAAGCGATGTCGCTTAATCTAGTGATTCAACTTGATTTCATTATACAAGGATAAACCTTCCTGTACACAAGCACTGATAAGCTTCCCATAAGTATAATCATCATAATTAATACTATGATTATCTCCTCTAATGGCCTTCCTGACTCTTTCTGCAAATAAAGTCGGTAATCCATCTATAAATTTGGATTTCCAATGAGTGCTATTGCACTCTGGAAATTATATTACTCTACAAAGGAAAACAGCCTTATAGTACCTGAATGATGTAAGGGTTTTACATCTCAAGTTTTGGAGAAGGGTTCTAATGGTCTCACTATTATCTAACCATCTCCCTGAGAAATGTTCAATAATATTCAGAACTAGTGTATAAACTGCGTTCTGAGTAAATTGTTCTCCTTCTTGTTTTACCGCAAAAAGAACTTTATCTCTTTAAACAATTGGGATAATAATAATAATAATAATAATAATAATAATAATAATAATAATAATTTTAATTATTATTATTATTATTATTATTATTATTATTGGTGTAATTCATTTTTAGAGATACATTGATATATGTTATTCATAATATAATTCAACATAATATATTTTAATGGTATTAATGTATAATATTATTTAAACATGGTATAATATTACATAAATTTTATATAATATTATATATACTTGATATAATATTCTATATATACTTGATATAATATTATATATACCTAATAAAATATTACATATACCTAATATAAATATATAATATATAATATACCTGATATAATTGTTATTATAAATATATCATGCATATTGATTTAACCTTTTTGTGACCTTTTTTATGGAATATATTGTTCTGTTGAAAAAATACTATTTGATTTATGGTATAAAAACATTTTTATGGAAATATGTGTAAAAATATATTAAAAAATATATAATAAAAAACATTACATGTATAAAGGAAATAGGAAAAAAAACGTTTAGAAAAAGAAAGGAGGGAAAAAATGAAATATAAATATTCTATCCATATAAATAGGAACAGTTGAGAATTGGGATTGAATAGTGGTATCTAGCGAAATTTAGGGATTTTATTTTAAAATTACTTTAGGTGTAAATAATAATTAAGGTTGTAAAGAATATATATACGTATATATATACATATATATATAATTTCGGTTTTTTCGGTTAACCGATTTTCTTTAGATAAAAATTGAAAATCGAACCAAAAAACTGAAATATTGAAAATTGAAACTGAAATCAACCAAAATAACCTAAAAATCGAAACCAAAATTTAAAAATATTCAATTCGATCGATTTTTTCGACTTTAACCATATTATGCCCAGCCCTACAGTTGCAACAAACAAAATACCTTAACTACAATATAAAAACAATTATGCATTTTATTTTTATTATTATTAAATTAATTAAAATTTTCCTAATGTTATAAAACTAGTATACAAACCCCCGTTATGTGATAACGCTCAAAGTACCCTAAAATAATTAGAAGAGTGAGTGGTAGTTCTCAATAAAAAAATCCAACAAAGACTCGGGGTCGAATCCCACAAGGAATGGTTTAGGGAAAAGAATTGAGCTAGGAAATTAAGAATGCAGACCTATTCATTGTAGATTTGTAGTTCTTTAGAGCAAGTGGATGGATGATTCCACCAAATAAACTAAAATAGTTTGAAGTATCAAGTGTCACAATTAAACTAAAATTCAGAAATTCAATCAATTAGAAATAATCTAGGGGTGCAGGGATTGGTATTGATGTCACATAGGGGTAATTGTGTTGCTCAATAGTGCTAAACAATCATGGATAGGTTAGGTCATCTTAAATGACATTAATCTTTTTTCGATCTCATAGTACTGAATCATAAAATCTCAATTCGGTCTCATCGATGTGAATCACAAATTAACATATTACCTTACGGAATCTCTCTTACGAGAAAATTTGGCAAATAGTTCTGAGCCATAATCTCTATTTCGAACAAACCATAGAAATCAAATTTATTGCATGCATTAAACTAATTACTCACTCCAATCAATCTCTTTCGAGCATTAATCGGAGATCGAGAATAGGATTAAGTTTACAACCTTAATACATGTATAAACCCCATGCTAATTAGCCTAAATCCATGAATGCACAACATTAAAACAAAGCAAACACAAAACTCACTATATTAAATCAGCACTCAACCCAATAATTGCACCCCTAGAATTGTGGTTTTAGCCACACATCACAAAAAATAAAGAAATTATACCAATCATTATAGCATCCATGAATGTATTGAAATTCGGCAATTTTAATCAACATTGTTACGACCTGATTTCATCGTTAGGGAAAAGCCAATGGGGAAAGAATTGGGGTCAGAAAACTTTTTGATAGTAATTTGGGATTTCCTAGCCTAGTCCAAATTTGGACGAAATCGGAGTGATGTGAGTCTAGGGAAATCTGGTAATGATTGGGTGATTTTATATGAAATTTGAATACATGAGTATATAGCTAAGACGTTAAGGAACCCATACGAATTTACGGAATTGAATTCGGGTGAGTAGAACTCCCGAAACTGATCTTAGCATAAACGGGTATTTTTTGAGTGTCATGGGATGAAGTTGTGTTGTGAAATGGGGGTTTGGAACTCTTAAGTCGACTTAGTGGTTCCGTGCAAGCCGCTGTGGCAGGATTATTTCTGCCAGGGAGGGGCCGTTGTTGCTGGCTGGGGACCGCCATAGCGGGACAGTCGCGATTTACGTCGAAAATAAACCCCAAAATCATTTTATTCTACACTTTTTGACTTTGAGATCTAAGAGACGACCCCGGGTGCTTTCTTGACAGTTTTTCACCATTCTTAAGGCTAAAGGTAAGGTTTTAACCCCCCAAACCCATTTTTCGATCCGTAGAATGTAATCTAGTGGGTAATTATCGATGGGAGAGGGTTTTGATCTAGGAATTATGATGGAAAAAGCCCTAAATTGGGTATTAGGATCTTGGGTTGGTCTAGGGTTATTGGGTTTGTTATAATCCAGACTATTAGACCTTTGATTGTTGATCCTTGCGTATATTAATTATTTGTAGACCTAGAACAAGCGGAAAGAATCCGGAAAGGGAAGATTCAAGTGCCTTAGGAGATTCAAGCTTGGATTCGAGGTAGGTGGTGGTTGTGACTTCATGTTGGTGTGATATATGTTTGTAATTGCTCATTATAATGCATGTATGTATGTGAGTGTTTCATTATTAATCACCATAATTGTAAATGAGGATAATTGAATGATTGTATGCCATGAATCACCTCTTGTTGTATGATTATGAGAATATACATTGTGATTGTGATTGTGGTTTGTTGAATAGATCAGTTGTTACGTTCCGACACACTAACTTGGATCGGTTGCCACGTTCAGGCATAAATATGGGATTTATTGCCACGTTCTAGCATAAACATTGGATCGGGTACCACGAACCGATACACTAATAGTTTGGGTTTGGGTTCCATAAGAGGACCATTAAATTGGGATCTGTGAGAGGACCATTGAATTGTGTTGTGTATCTATTTGTGATGATTACGTTCATATCTAATAGTGATTGAGGTTGAAAGACTATTTGTTGCTCTAAAATGATAACCAATGTGTATTATTAAGAACGTGGAATGTTACATTGATCCTGAAAAGATAACTAATATTGTATATGTTTGGTATATGCCTACTTTATAATGTTGTGGTTACTTGCATGTGTTTCACTTATTAGGATAGATGCGTGATCCTACCAATACACTGTGATTGTGTACCGATAGTGTACTTGTTTGTTCTTTGTTGAGTACAGGGCATCTTCAGGCGGCTATTGATAGACCTCAGCTAGGTGACTATTGAGCGTGATCAGATTCAAGGGTGAGCCAGTTCTTTCAGGCTGCCATGGATCTTTCTTGTTAAAGTCCACTCTTTCCGGACTTAGACTATTTGTTTAAGGTGTTTGTTTAGTTTCAGGGTTGTACCCCTTATTCTTAGATTTGTCGTTAGTAGAGTTTTCGTATATTAACTTTTAGGTTCTAAGGGTTGTTCTTCCGCATTAGTTGGCTAGTTTATTTAAAACTTTGAAGTTTATGGAACTCTATATTATTTCTGCATTTAAACCTGCTTCTGTATCTTTAAATGCCTTTGTTTTTGGTTGAGTTGTTTAGTTTGGGTTGTAGCAATGGTTCTCTTACCGGAGGGTTAGTGTGGGTGCCAATCATGACAGTCTGGGTTGTGAAAAAGGTTGTATTAGAGCCCTAGGTTCATTGATCTCATTGGTACCAAAACGGGTCTAGTAGAGTCTTGCAGAAGGGTACGAAGACGTTCGTACTTTTCTTCGAGAGGCTATAGGACTTTAAGAAAAACTCACTTTTTTCTACTCCTTCGTGCTATGACTTGAATCCAATTGGTATTTGGGTGATACAAATTGGTATCTTTCCTCCTTCATTCTATGGTCCGAACTAGGGCAACAACAGTGGTAATACTATCACTAGCAAGAAAGGATATGTATAGACTACCGACAGTTGAATAGGGTTACCATTCAGAACAAGTATCCACTGCCTCAGATAAATGATCATTTGACCAGTAATGGTCATTTATGGAACAAACTAATTTAGAAATTGGGCTTGTCTGTGAGTTGTAACTTGAAAACTGTGAATGTGTGTTCCTTGTTACCTGAATTAACTGTGAATGTGGAAGTTGTATTTGCTTGGACGTGATGATATGATCCTATGCACAATAAGTGTGGGTCTGATTTTTTATATGTGTAATATGCTGGTTCAATTAATTGAAACTATGCAAGTTGTGACTATTGAGTATCGTGAAACCTGTTGGGAAAAGGTCACGACTAAGTTCGATGCAAGGGTCTAGATAATGTATGAGGCATTTCGTAACAAAGATCTAGACGTGTATTGTGCTTGAGTAATAACTGTATGAGTGCCTAGGTGTATCCTAGGGATGTGTGGGTTATGGTGTTGAATTAATGAGAATGAGTTGGAGTGTGTATTGTTGGATTGACTCGGGGTAGACAATGATTATCCTAGTTCAGAGGATTATCCTAAATTGCTCAGTAAGGCTGAAACCCGTTGGGATATTTAGAAAAAACAAAAAACCTAGAAAAACTTATTGATTTGTGAGGCCGCCAGAGCGGAAAATCCCCGCCAGAGAGGGACAGGGCGGACAGAACCTCAGTCCTGTCTCCTCTATTTTTCCCATGTCTCCTTATAGAACCCGAATTGAATCCGAACTAACCCCTGCTATCCAATATGTGTTCAGCAATCGAGGATAGACAATAACAATGTGTAATAAATCGAATGCTGTAAAAAACAGCAAAAAAACTGCATCTATGTGATTACAAAATCAAAAAGGGTGTGCGGAATTTTCTAAGTGTGAATTTTGGTTGACTTCGGTTGCCTTTTTGGGGCTTGTAGTTTCAAGGGAAGGGGTAATGGTACATCCCTAAAGGATTGAAGAACTCAGGAATTGGGTCTGACTTAGTTGTGTGACTGAAATTAAGAGTTTTGTGGGGCTCCCTAGTTACTATCGTCGCTTGTAAAGGGATTAAGGTCAGATTTGCAGATTCAAGTTTATAGGTGACAACATTCAAGAAGTTTTGGTAAGGGACGGTTAGATAATGAACACCATTACTTTGGAAAATTCATCTAGTATTACTGTCTTAACATGTATGGGTTGTTTAGCGAATGATGAAATTAAGTTATGTCAATTGAGGTTAGAAGTTATACTACGATTTCATGGATTGTTTGTATATCAAGAAGATGTCAGGATACGACTGCTCCAATAACAGTGATGTTTACTTGGTTAAGTTTTTAAATGTGTTACAATTGTGGAGAACCTGGGCATATGAGGAGGAAATCAGCGAGGCTGGGGAAATGGTAATGAGGGTAGAGGAGCAGTGCAGACAGGCAAAGAGGTTGCCCGTCAAGATGATAGGACTCAGTTTTATGCCTTTTTGGGCAAGACCAAGGCTGAGGGTCTGATGCAGTGATCACAAGTACTGTTATTGTTGTGACCGGATGGCTAATATGTTGTTTGATCCGGATTCTACTTATTCTTATGTGTCCGTGCGATTTACGTCAGAATTTGATATAATTTGTGATATACTTGATGCCCACATCCATGTTTCTACCCCAGTTGAAGGGTCAATCATAGTCACCCATGTAATCGTGTTGTCATGTTGTGTTTATGGATTTTCAGATTTGGGTTGATTTGGTTATGTTGGATGTGAATGACTTGGTATAATCTTAGGCATGACTTGGTTGTCCCCTTATTATGTTGTGCTTAATGGTAATGCTAAGTTGGTAACTCTAGAGATCCTGGGTAGGGAAAGGGGTACAAGCCTAAGTCAGCTAAAGTCATATCTGTCGTGCGGGGTAGGAAACTGGTGGGGCGGGAATGTTTGGAGTGATTGGCTCATATTTGGGATGTTGAGGTCAAATCTCCCTCTATTGAGTCTATTCTTGTGGTGTCAAAAGTGAGAGAGATTAAAGCTCAAATCCAGGAGCTTCTTGATTAAGGTTTCATCCCTCCTAGTGCTTCCCCATGATGTGTTCCTATCTTGTTTGTTAAGAAGAAGGATGGTAGTATGAGGACGGTTGATTTTATCTTAAGCCATAAAGGGGTGGTATAATACCGAGATCACAAGCTTATGGATAAAGAAAGTCACATTGAGTATACTTGGGTAAAGGCAGTTGAAGTAATTTAGTAAGAAAGTGCGCATAAAAATTAGGCTAATCCTTTGAATTTGATGGGTATACCTGAGTTTGAGGTGTCGTGTTGATGAAAAGTTTGACTTTGTAGTGATAGTCAGGGCTAACTAAGCATAAGGGTAATAAGAGTTTCTGATGGAATGCAACTATATAATAAGTTTGGTTGGCAACTATTGAAAAAGACCTGAGAAAGGAGTGTACAAACATTAGCTCGAGTGTGATGATAAGTCCGTGGTTCTTGTTTTTGAGTTTAGTAATGAGTATGATTGAAATTTTAGCGAAATATATTGTAAGATCGATGGAGATGCGATCAATGATAAACGGAGATCCATGAATTCATAAAAATCTTCAAGGTACAAGTTAATGTTGATAGAGAAAAGGATCGTGTTATACAGTGGAAATTACAATTCAGATTTTTCATTGTAAGTCTACATTTGTGGTGATGTATTTTGTTAAGGTACAAATTGGCAAGGTGAGAAATGATCAATTGTATTTGGTATTTGAGCATTTGATAGGACTTACACCTGGGTTGAGTCATAAGTTTACTACTATTGATTGTTAAGTACCCAAGAGAGGTTTTCATTTAAAAGTAATGGTTTATAGAAAGGTAAATGTTCGGAGTGATCATGATGGTTGTTAGTATTGAGAGTGTGGACTTCAGTGGAATGATGTGAAGAGTATGTGGAGTCAACTCAATGGAATTGACTGGTATTGACTCTTCAGAGGAAAACCTTTAGTGTTATTCCGTAAAATTCTTACGTGACCATCTATTTCATTTTGTACACGGTGGTGAGTATGTTTCACTAGCTATGATCACGTGTGTTTTCACTTTTGTGGGTGGATCCCTAGTGGTGGAATAGGGGTACCAATCCGGTGATGTTCTCTTGGTTGAGTGGGAAGATTGGGAAGGTTTGGTTATTTCGAATGACATAATTGGTGTTGTCTTGGAGTTGTTAAAGTATTTTAGTGGTTTTACATATACCACCTTGCTTATGAGAATTTATAGAAGAGCTACCATGCATATTTATGGTTGTCCGAAAATCATAATATTCCTCGAAGCGTCGAGGTCATGTATTGATCATGTGTGGTTGGAAGGTGGGGACCAATGAGTCCAATTCTACTGTTCTTAAGAGGTAATCTACAATTACTAAATCTAGCATTTCGATAGTATTGTTGAAGGGTTTGTATGATTGGACATATCCCTTGATGAGTATCTGATTTCTAAAGATCAAATTTGGTAACTTAAGCTCAAGGAAATATATGTTATGAGAAGGAGATGTTGATAGGAACTATGATGGGTTGAGTATTATGAGTGTGTGTTGGTTGGTTCAAGTCCACTTCTAATTGTAGAGAGTATTGATTTAGAAGTTTATCATGGTTATATGTGAAAGAATTTGTCATGGTGGTTGTGTCAAAGACCTTCATAACATGTTGCAGACATATGTAAGATCAACTTTGGTGGTTATTAAGAATAGCTTTGTTATTAGTTAAGTGTACATACAACAATAATTATCACTCGAGTATTGAGATGACTTCATTGAGACATTGTATGGGAAGAAGTGTAGGTATTCAATTGGTTGGTCTAAGGACCAAGGAGATAAGGTCCGTGAAAGTTCAATGGAAGCATCATCTGGTTAAGGAAGCTACTTGGGAAATCGAGAAGGACATGCAAGACAAGTATCACCAGTAATTCAAAGATTCAGATACTACTTTACCCTTACTTCAGCCAGTCTTTCCTAGTTGATCATTCAGGGACGAGTGATGGGTAAATTGGTATCTATTGTAACGACCTAATTCAGTCGTTAGGGAAAAGCCAATGGGGATAGAAAACTTTTTGATAGTAACTTGGAATTTCCTGGCCTAGTCCAAATTTGGACGAAATCGGAGTCATGTTAGTCTAAATAAATCTGGTAATGATTAGGTGATTTAATAAGGAATTCGATTGCATGAGTAGATAGCTAAGATGTTAAGGAACCCGTACGACTTTACGAAATTGAATTCGGGTGAATAGAACTCCCAAAACTGATCTTAGCGTGAACAGGTATTTTCTGAGTGTAACGGGATGAAGGTGTGTTGTGAAATGGGGTATGGAAATCTTAAATTGACTCACTGGTTCCGTGCAAGCCGATATGGCAGAATTATTTCTACCAGGGTGGGGCCGCTGTGGCGGGTTGGGGTTGCTTTAGCGGGACAGTCACAATTTAAGTCAGAAATAAAACCCAAAACCATTTTATTCTTCACTTTTTGACTTTCAGAGCTAGGAGACGACTCCAGGTACTTTCTTGACGGTTCTTCACCATTCTTAAGGCTAAAGGTAAGGTTTTAACTCCCCAAACTCGTTTTTCAATCCGTAGAATGTAATCTAGTGGGTAATTATCGATGGGGGAGTGTTTTGATCTGGGAATTATGGTGGAAAAAGCCCTAAATTGGGTATTGGGATCTTGAGTTGGTCTAGGGTTATTGCATTTGTTATAATCCGGATAATTAGACCTTTGATTGTTGATCCTTGCATATATTAATTGTTTGTAGACCTAGAACAAGCTGAAAGAATCCAGAAAGGGAAGATTCAAGTGCCTTAGGGGATTCAAGCTTGGATTCGAGGTAGGTGATGGTTGTGATTTCATGTTTGTGTTATATATGTTTTTAATTGCTCATTATAATGCATGTATGTATGCGAATGTTTCATTATTGATCACCCTAATCGTAAATGAGGATAATTGAATAATTGTATGACATGAATCATCTCTTGTTGTATGATTGTGAGAATATGCATTGTGATTGTGATTGTGGTTTGTTGAATGGATCGGGTGTTACTCTTTGCGCACTAACTTGGATCGCTTTCCACGCTCCGGCATAAATATGGGGTCGGTTGCCACGTTCAAGCATAAACATTGGATCAGGTACCACGAACCAGTACACTAACAATTTGTGTTTGGGTTCCATGAGAGGACCATTAAATTGGGTTACGTGAGAGGATCATTGAATTGTGTTGTGTATCTACTTGTGATGATTATATTCATGATTGAGGTTGAAAGACTATTTGTTGCTCTAAAATGATAACCAATGTGTATTATCAAGAAGGGTGGAATGCTACATTGATCCTGAAAAGATAACTAATATTGTATATGTTTGGTAAATGTCTGTTTTATAATGTTGTGGTTACTTGCATGTGTTTCACTTATTGGATAGCCCCGTGATCCTACTAGTACACTGTGGTTATGTACTGATACTGCACTTGCTTGTTCTTTGTTGAGTACAGGGCATCTTCAGGCGGCTATTGATAGACCTCAGCTAGGTGACTATTGAGCATGATTAGATTCAAGGGTGAGCCATTTCTTTTAGGCTGCCATGGATCTTTCTTGTTTAAAGTAACTCTTTTCGGACTCAGACTATTTGTTTAAAAGTGTTTGTTTAGTTTTAGGGTTGTACCCCTTGTTTGTAGACTTGTCGCTAGTAGTGTTTTGGTACATTGACTTTCAGGTTCTAGGAGTTATTCTTCCGCATTAGTTGGCTAGTTTATTTAAACCTTTGGAGTTTATAGAAACTCTATATTATTTCTGCATTTAAACTTGATTCCGTATCTTTAAATGCCTTAGTTTTTGGTTGAGTTGTTTAGTTTGGGTTGTAGTAATGGTTCTCCTATCGGAGGGTTAGTGTGGGTGCCAATCACAAAGTCTGGGTCAAGACAAACACTCACTTCGATTTCAACCTTTAATTGTCAATTTCAAGCGTGTATTCTAAGATCCCAAAACTAAAAAACGTTTCTCATAAGGTAAAAGTCTCATACAAAAATCTGATACAAAATTCTCAATGTCAACACCCAGACCGCCATGATTGGCACCCACACTAACCATCTGGTGGGAGAACCATTACTTCAACCCAAACTAACAAATTTTATGAAAATTAAGACATTTAAAGTTACAGAAGCAGGTTTAAATGACAATAAAAGTGGAGTCACGATAAACTCCAAAGGTTTTAGCAACACCTAACCAAACTAATGCAGAAGAACAACCCCTAGAACCTGAAAGAAATTGTACCAAAACTCTACTAAGGACAAGTCTAAGAAAAAGGGGTACAACCCCAAAGCTAAACAAACACCTTAAATAAATAGTCTGAGTCCGATAAGAGTAGACTTAGACAAGAAAAATCCATGTCAACCCGAAAGAATTGGCTCACCTTTGAATCCGATCATGCTCGAAAGTCACCTAGCTGAGGTCTATCAATTGCCGCCTGAAGATGCCTTGTACTCAACAAAGAACAAGCAAGTGCAGTATCAGTACACAACCATAGTGTACTGGTAGGATAACGCGGCTATTCCAGTAAGCACAACATATATTAGAATTACAACAAGGTAAACACATACATACACAGAATAAATGTACACATCGATTATCACTTACAAACAACATACAATTTCACAATTCTCAAGATATACAGTTATTTCAAGTCAGTGGTTCTCTCATGGAACCCATACCCAAACTGTTAGTGTGCTGGATCGTGACACCCGTTCCAATGTTTATGCCGGTACGTGGCAACCGACCCCATTTAGTGTGTCAGAACATGACACCCACTCCATTGAACAAGCCACAATCACAATCACAATGTACATTCTCATAATCATACAATCAAGTGTTGATTCATGGAACACAATCATTCGTTCATACTCAATTATATTAGGTTTGATCAATAGGCTTCATTCACATACATACATGCATTACAATGAAGCAATTTGTAACATACATCACGCAAGTCATAAAATCACAACCATTACCTACCTCGAATCCAAGCTTGAATCCGCTAAGGCACTTGAATCTTCCATTTTTGGATTCTTTCCGCTTGTTCTAGGTCTACAAACAACAATTTATACGCAACGATAAACAATCAAAGGTCTAATTATCCGAATTATAACAACCCAATAACCCTAGACCAAACCCTTGATCCCCATACCCAGATTAGGGCTTTTCTCCATCATAAATTTCATATCAAAACCCTCCCCCACCGATAATTACCCAAAAAACTAAGTTCTACGAATCAAAAAATAGATTTGGGGAGTGAAAACCTTACCTTTAGCCTCAAGAATGGTTAAAAACGGTCAAGAACTCGCCTAGGTTATCTCCTAGTTCTCAAAGTCAAAAAGTGCAGAATAAAACGTAATTGGGATTTTATTTCTGACTTAAGTCGCGTCTGTCCCGTCACCGTGGCCACAACCCGTCATAGCGGCCTCGCCCTGGCAGGAATAATCCCCCCCACAATGGCTTGCACGGAAATAATGAGAAAATTTAAGAATTCCAAACCCCTATTTCACAACACACCATCATCCCATTATACTTTGAAAATACTTGTTCACGCTAAGATCAGTTTTGGGAGTTCTACTCACTCAAATTCAATTTTGTAAAGTCATACGGGTTTCTTAACGTCTTAGTTATCCACTAATGTAATCAAATTCATTAATAGACCTCTCATTTGTTACCTGATTTCCCTAGACCTCACTGACTTCGATTTCGTCCAAATCTGGACCAAATTAGGAAATTCCAAGTTACTACCAAAAAGTTTTCTGGCCCCAATTCTTTCCCCATTGGCTTTTCCCTAACGACGGAATCAAGTCTTTACAATGGATACAAATTTCCCATCACTCGTCCTTGAGTGATCAACTAGGAAAGACTGGATAAACTAAGAGTAGAGTAGTATCTGAATCGTTGAATTACTGGGGATCCTTGTCTCGCATATCCTTAGCTTCCGGACATCCCGATCAAGAATTTCAACTGGTCCATCCTCATAGAGAAGGTCTTGTTTAACAAAACTAGATCTCACTTTATGATAATATCTTCGTCCCTAAACCAACCAATTGAATACCTAGTGTAACACCCCTAAATATTAACCAAGAGTCGCATGTCGATTTACCATTGCTTAATTACTACAATATGTTTTACTCTCATTTTAGGAACTTGAAATGTTGTGATAATTGCTAACTTGATTAACATAAACTGTGATCGTAATTTAAGGGATTGTGATGGGGTGTTTAGGTAATATTCTAATTACAATTATGTATAACTTTAAAAGGAGATGAGGGATATATATATATAGGTGTATATGTATGCATTTTGGGCAGCACACAAATTTTTGGGCATCACCTTTGAAGGATAGCTGCCCCAAGGGATAAACATCACTTGTTTGACTATATATTTTCACCCCTCCATTAGTAATTTCGTTTTCCTCAAGCCTTAGAACCTTAGAAACATATCTAAACAGATTTTTCTTCAAAATCACAAGAGAAAACTTGGTTCTTTTGGCTGGAATTCGAGACACACACTTCTTTTTGGTAAGTGGCGAAATTTGTTCATGAGTTGGGTAGTGTTTGGTAATTTATGCATATCGCGTCCTCTAGAACTCAGTTTACAATTAATAAATATGATTTGGAAAGAAAATTTGAAAACCTACAACTTTTATGTTTATGTAAATCTTTGATTTAGCTGTTATGGAATCGAAATCTGGGACGCAACATAGGAGAAGTTCTGTCCAGATTTTGAAATTTGAAATCTTGTATGGACAGCTGTTAGTGTTTTGAATATATCTTTTTATAAAAAATATATTTTACGGTGATTCTTGTTTGTTTGCAACCTTAAGAGGTGTAGCTACCTCTTTAATGAAGGCTATAAAGTCTAGTTTTGCCGTTTTCCTTTTCAAATCTAAGTTGCGACATGAGGTACTAGGCTGGCCAGAATCACTGTTTTGGGAGCATAGTTGTGTTTGTACAGGCTAATCTTACTTGTGATGATAATCCTATTTTACATCAATATTATTGAGCTTCTAGGGATTAAAGAAGTTATTTAATTGTATTTTAAAGGTTGTATATACTCGTGAACCAATTGAGGACCTTAATACATTGGTTGGTCTACTATTTGAATTCTTGAAGTTGTGTTGGACTGTTTCTTTGCTAAAGCACTGAAGTTTGTGTATAAACTTGTATTTGCACTCTTTTAACTGCTAGTATATCTGAAATTTGATCTTGGTACCTTGGTTACTCTTGTCGCTTTGCATTGTTGTATTGGTATCCTTTGAGAAGTTAAAGACGCTTGTGTAACTCGCCCACATGTATGGATTGTTTGATCACCTGGCACTCTTGTTGGGACCTTGTCCTTCTTGTGGTTGTGACTTTGTCACTATTGACATGCCTCTTGATTTGGATCATTTGCCATTTTTAATATGGTTCTTGGTTCTCTTGATTATTGGGCTTTGACCCTTCTTGATACAGGGCGTCGGCCTTTCTTGATACTTGTTTGTGCTTGGTGTGAAGACATGATGTACATATTGGGCGAGCCTTGTTATTGAATCTCTTTGAAAATGGTGCTATGAGCGTTCTTGACAATTGGACATCTAAATATCAAACTTGATACTTTTGATATATTGTTTACTTGATTTATTTATTATGTTCGATTATGCTGCCCATGACTTGAGAAAGGTAGTTTTGTGAATTTGATGGCTCCGAACCTATAGTTTTACACCACTAAGCTATATGCTTAGCGATAGTTGTTTCTATCGTAGGGAATGATCGAGAGGAGGCATGAAGTTGGCCATTGGTGATGGAAGATCGCAATTGCATATAGGTATGTATATTTTGTATAAACCTTGGGACTTGTACATGATCTATGTGTGTATATTTACATGAAATTTTGAGGACTAATGTGATCATGTCACCATGGGTTGTAATATAAGTGTGACTCTATGTTTTGTTCTTTTGGGATGTATAAGCCCAAGTCTTGTAATATGCAAGTGTTGGTATCAGAGCTTCGGTTTGTGGTGCTTGGACTTTTGCTGTGAATTATTTGTATACTTGTTCGCATTCGAAAAAGGTTATATTTGGATTATATGTTCACTTACATGGTTTATAGTATTTCTATCGCATGTAGAGTGCACATGCATCATGTACATGTCCCTAATGCTATGTGATCTTCCCTTTTGAAGGAATTAAGTTATGGCCTCTTCTTCTCACCGACCTATGGAAGCTGCTCGTGAAGGTTCGGGTACCTCTGTTCCCCAACCTCATGCACTAGAAGAGGTTGGAGAACCTTTCTCGAATCAATATGTTCCACACACTAGTGGGTCTGAAGTGGGAAACCATCAGGGTGTAAGAGTTGGTTCACATCCTCACATGAGTCGTGGTACTCAAGCCATGAACCCTTCTTTTCATCAAATTGCTGAAATTAACTTTGAGAAAATGAGGAAAATGGGTGGAGTGAAGTTTGAAGGCACCGTTGATCCCACAGATGCTAAACAATGGTTGGAGCTCATGGAGAGGGTATTTGAGCAGTTAGAGTGTTCAGATGTTGCCAAATTTAAGTATGCTATTTCACTATTACAAAAAGATGCTTACGATTGGTGGGTAAGTGTTCCAAATGCCAAGGTAAAACCTCCTGTTCTTACTTGGGATGATTTTCTTAGGGAATTTTGTATAAAGTATGTCCCACCTGCTTATTGTGATGCAAAGAGAAAGGAGTTTTTGATCTAAGGCAACGAGGCATGTTTATTGTTGAGTACCAACAAAAGTTTCTAAGGCTCTCTCGTTATGCTGGAGGATTATTAAAGAGGAAAAAGACAAGTGTAGGAAGTTTGAAGATGGTTTAAATGATTCCATTAGAAAGAATGTAACGATCCTGCAACATGAGAACTTTTGTAAGTTAGTGTCTGCTGCTTTTACTTAGGAGCGACTTGATAAAGAAGAAGCTAGTAGAAATGAAAACAAATTTCGGAAGCCTAGACCAGAGTTTGGGGGTTCATCAAAAAGGGGAAGGTTTGATAACTCTAAGGCTGGTAGTGATAACAGGCCACTGCAACAAAAGCAAAACAGATCAGATTTTTCTACGGCTAGCACTCCAAATTATGGCCAAGGCAAGCCTCGCGTTCCCAATTGTCCACAATGTGGGAAGAACCATTATGGTACTTGCAGGAGAGCTTCTGGTGCATGTTTCAATTGTGGGAGCTTTGATCATTAAGTGAAGGAATGTCCTAATCCTAATAATGCTCTTTCCTTGAGAACTGAAGGCTCAGTTCATAAGCCTTCTATTAATCCTTCTCAAACTAATAGAGGTGCAAGACCTAAAAACACCCAAGCAGCAGGTACAAGTGCAGCTAATCAAGCTAGTGGACAAAGGGCTACTGCATGTGCTTATGCTATGAGGCAGAGGGATGATCAAGATGGACAAGACGTAGTTGTCGGTAAATTTCACTTATTTGGCTTATGTGTGTTTACATTGATTGATCCGGGTTCTACACATTCCTATATTTGTTCATCACTTGTTCTTCCTGAAAATGTGAAATCTATGAGACCTAATTATGATGTACTGGTTGAAAGTCCTTTGGGTTATCAGGTTGTGTGTAATCGAATTTATCGTGATTGTCCCTTTGCGATTCAAAGCTTGGTCTTCCTTGCTGATTTGATTGAAATGCCCTTCAAAGATTTTGATGTTTTTATCGGGATGGATTGACTTCATAAATATCATGCATTAGTGGATTGCAGGTCAAAGCATGTGACCTTTAAAGATCCTTCATTGTCACACATCATTGTACAAGGTGAAAGATCATTGACAGCTAGTATTATTTCTGCGGCCTTAGCAAGAAAATTGATGCACCAAGGATGTGAGGCATACCTTGCTCACATAGTTGATACATGGTTGGAGAGTCCTTGTATCAAGAACATACCAGCTGTATGTGATTTTCCAGAAGTCTTCCTAGAAAACCTTCCTGGATTGCCCCCGGAAAGAGAGGTTGAATTTCCAATCGAGCTTATTCCTCGATCTACCCCTATTTCTATCACTCCTTATAGAATGGCTCCGGCGGAATTAAGAGAATTGAAATCTCAATTGCAAGAACTTCTTGAGAAAGGTTTTATTCGACCTAGTGTTTCTCCTTGGGGAGCCCCTGTTTTGTTCGTCAAGAAGAAAGATGGCACTCTTAGGCTTTGGATTGACTATAGACAATTGAACAAAATAACAATCAAGAATAGATATCCACTACCGAGGATAGATGATTTCTTTGAGCAACTGAAGAGTGCTAAAGTATTCTCAAAGATTAATTTAAGGTCTGGATATCACCAACTGCGTGTTAGAGCGGAAGATATTCCTAAAACTGCTTTTAGAACTCGATATGGTCATTATGAATTTTTGGTGATGCCATTCAGATTGACAAATGCTCATGCGGTATTCATGGATCTAATGAATAGAGTATTCAAGCCTTATCTTGATCAGTTTGTGGTTGTTTTTATAGATGATATTTTAATATTTTCCAGAAGTGGTGAAGACCATGATAAACACCTTCGGATTATTTTGCAAATTTTGAAGGAGAAGGAACTTTATGCTAAACTTTCTAAGTGTGAATTTTGGCTTGATGAAGTGACGTTTCTTGGACATGTTGTATCAGCCGAAGGCGTGAATGTGGATCCTAGTAAGATACAAGCAGTTGTGGAATGGAGACCTCCCAAAAGTCCAACCGAGGTAAGAAGTTTCTTAGGCTTAACAGGATACTACAGAAGATTTGTGAAAGAATTTTCCATTATCGCCTCTCCTTTGACTAAACTCTTGAAAAAGGAAGTAAAGTTTATTTGGGATGACAAATGTCAAGAGAGCTTTGAAATTCTCAAATCCTTGTTGACTCAAGCACCTATACTTACTCTACCAATTGAAGGGAAAGAGTATGTAGTATACAGTGATGCTTCTCACAATGGTCTGGGATGTGTTTTGATGCAAGAAGGGAAGGTTATTTCTTATGCCTCTCAGAAATTAAAACCGCATGAATTGAATTATCCTACTCACAATCTTGAACTTGCTGCTATAGTGTTTTCTTTGAAAATATGGCAGTATTATTTGTATGGAAAGAAATGTCATATATTCACTGATCACAAGAGCTTAAAGTACTTGGGTACTCAGAAGGAGCTAAATCTTCGACAACGTAGATGGCTTGAACTCATCAAGGATTACGACTGCACGATTGATTATCATCTAGGTAAAGCCAATGTGGTTGCAGATGTTTTAAGTCGAAAATCTGTTGCAAGCATTTCTTTGAGTCATTTACCCTTGCTTCTTGAGTTAAGAGCCATGAAAGTTTGTTTTACACCTGATTCAAACGGTTCAGTTATTGCTAATTTGCAAGTAAAGCCAATATTACTTGAACAGGTGAAAGAAGCACAAAAGATAGATGAGAAAGAGAAGTTCAAAATGGGGAAAAGCTTGATTTTACATTAACAGAGGATGGTGTCTTATTTTATCATAACAGGTTATGCGTCCCTAATGATAACAACTTGAGGGGAAAAATACTGAATGAAGCACATACTTCATCACATACAATGTATCCTGGAGGTACAAAGATGTATCAGACCATCAAAGAACATTATTGGTGGAATGGTATGAAGAGAGATATTGCGGAGTTCATTTCCAAATGTTTGGTTTGTCAACAAGTGAAGGCAAAACATCAGGTCCCAATTGGTTTACTACAGCCCTTGTCGATGCCGGAATGGAAATGGGAGAGAATAACTATGGACTTTGTTTCTGGACTTCCTCGCACCCAAAGAAATCATGATGCAATATGGGAATTTATGGACAGGCTAACCAAGAGTGCTCACTTCTTAGCAATCAGGATGGATTACTCACTTGAGCGTTTAGCCGAGTTGTACATTAATGAGATTGTAAGACTACATGGTATCCCTATGTCTATTGTATCTGACCGAGACCCAAGGTTTACATCTTGCAGGAAGCTTTGGGTACTAAGCTGAAATTTAGCACTTCGTTCCATCCTCAAACAGACGGCCAGTCGAAAAGAATGATACAAATTTTGGAGGATATGCTTCGAGCTTGTATTATGGAGTTTGAGGGTAATTGGGACAAACACTTGGCTTTGATAGAATTTACTTATAATAATAGCTCCCTATGAAGCTCTATACGGATGGAAATGCCGGACCCCTCTTTGTTGGAGTGAAGTTCATGAAAGAAAGCTTGTTGGTCCTGAAATTGTGAAACAAACAGAGGACAAGGTAAAAATTATCAAGGATCGTCTAAAGATTTCTTCGGATCGACAAAAGTCATACGCTGATCTGAAAAGGCGTGACATTGAATATCAAGTGGGAGATAAAGTATTCTTTAAGGTGTCTCCATGGAAAAAGATTATGAGATTTGGCCAGAAGGGAAAGCTTACTCCCCGATTTATTGGACCTTATGAGATACTTGAAAGGGTTGGACCAGTTGCATATAAATTAGCTTTGCCATCGGAGTTAGAAAAGATCCACAATGTCTTTCATGTTTCTATGCTCAGAAGATATCGTTTTGATCCAGTGCATGTTCTTCCAGTTAAATCTATTGAGGTTAATCCTGACTTGACTTATAATGAAGAACCTATCCGAATTGAAGCTCGAGAAGTAAAGCAACTTAGAAACAAGAGAATCCCCTTAGTAAAGGTGCTTTGGAGGAACCATTCTGGAAAAGAAGCTACTTGGGAAAGAGAAGAGGACAAGAGGACCCAGTATCTGAACTTGTTCCGGGACTAGTGTAAGGTAAGATTCGAGACGAAATTTCTTTAAGGGGGAGAGAGTTGTAACACCCCTAAATATTAACCAAGAGTCGCATGTCGATTTACCATTGCTTAATTACTACAATATGTTTTACTCTCATTTTAGGAACTTGAAATGTTGTGATAATTGCTAACTTGCTTAACATAAATTGTGATCGTAATTTAAGGGATTGTGATGGGTGTTTAGGTAATATTCTAATTAGAATTATGTATAACTTTAAAATTAGACGAGGGATATATATATATATATATATAGGTGTATATGTATGCATTTTGGGCAGCACACAAATTTTTGGGCATCACCTTTGAAGGACAGTTTCCCAAGGGATAAACATCACTTGTTTGACTATATATTTTCACCCCTCCTTTAGTAATTTCGTTTTCCTGAAGACTTAGAACCTTAGAAACATATCTAAACAGATTTTTATTCAAAATCACAAGAGAAAACTTGGTTCTTTTGGCTCGAATTCGAGACACACACTTCTTTTTGGTAAGTGACGAAATTTGTTCATGAGCTGGGGAGTGTTTGGTAATTTATGCATATCTCATCCTCTAGAATTCCTCTTACAGTGAATAAATATGCATTGGAAAGCTAATTCGTAGACCTACAACTGTTCTGTTTATGTAAAACACTGATTTAGCTGTTATGGAATCGAAATATGGGACGCAACATAGGACAAGTTCTGTCCATATTTTGAAATTTGAAATCCTGTATGCACAGCTGTTAGTGTTTTGAATATATCTTTTTATAAAAAATATATTTTATGGTGATTCTTGTTTGTTTGCAACCTTAAGAGTTGTAGATACATCTTTCATGAAGGCTATAAAGTCTAGTTTTTCCGTTTTCCTTTTCAAATCTAAGTTGCGACATGAGGTACTAGGCTGGCCAGAATCACTGTTTTGGGAGCATAGTTGTGTTTGTACAGGCTAATCTTACTTGTGATGATAATCCTATTTTACATCAATATTATTGAGCTGCTAGGGATTAAAGAAGTTATTTAATTGTATTTTAAAGGTTGTATATACTCGTGAACCAGTTGAGGACCTTGATACATTGGTTGGTCTACGGTTTGAACTCTTGAAGTTGTGTTGGACTGTTTCTTTGCTAAAGCACTGAGGTTTGTGTATAAACTTGTATTTGCACTCTTTTAACTGCTGGTATATCTGAAATTTGATCTTGGTACGTTGGTTACTCTTGTCGCTTTGCATTGTTGTATTGGTATCCTTTGAGAAGTTAAAGACGCTTTAGTAACTCGCCCACTTGTTTGGATTGTTTGATCATCTGGCACTCTTGTTGGGACCTTGTCCTTCTTGTGGTTGTGACTTTGTCACTATTGGCATGCCTCTTGATTCGGATCATTTGCCATCTTGACTCTGGATTTTTAGTTCATCTTAAGTATGGAAGTTGTCCATTTTAAGTACGAATTAGAAAGCCATTTTTAATATGGTTCTTGGTTCTCTTGATTATTGGGCTTTGACCCTTCTTGATACAGGGCGTCGGCCCTTCTTGATACTTGTTTGTGCTTGGTGTGAAGACATGATGTACATATTGGGCGAGCCTTGTTATTGAATCTCTTGGAAAATGGTGCTATGAGCGTTCTTGACAATTGGACCTCTAAATATCAAACTTGATACTTTTGATATATTGTTTACTTGATTTATTTATTATGTTCGATTATGCTGCCCATGACTTGAGAAAGGTAGTTTTGTGAATTTGATGGCTCCGAACCTATAGTTTTACACCACTAAGCTATATGCTTAGTGATAGTTGTCTCTATCGTAGGGAATGATCGAGAGGAGGCATGAAGCTGGCCATTGGTGATGGAAGATCACAATTGCATATAGGCATGTATATTTTGTATAAACCTTGGGACTTGTACATGATCTATGTGGTGTATATTTACATGAAATTTTGAGGACTAATGTGATCATGTCACCATGGCTTGTAATATAAGTATTACTCTATGTTTTGTTCTTTTGGGGTGTGTAAGCCCAAGTCTTGTGATATGCTAAATTTACCACTAATTTTGAATGATTGCATGAAGCATGAACCACCTAGTTTGGGTACTTGGAAGTTGGTAATATATTTTTATGTCATTTTTTGTTCTAGTGTGAGTACAATATATGCATAAAAATCTCGTGAGTTATTGGCTTATATTATTTCGGAAGGATCGCTACACCTGCACATCCTCCCATACAATGCCTTATTAAGTCATCACAATACTCGAGTGATAATTATTGTTGTAGGTACACTTGACTAACAACAATGTTATTCCCAATAACCACCAAAGTTATTTGTATACATGTCTGCAACATGTTATAACGACTTTGACACAAACATCAGGATGAATCCTTTATCACATAACCATGATAAAATCCTTAATAAAAACTCGCCACAATTAGAGGTGAACCTAAACCAACAAACACACACTCATAATACCCAAACAATAATAGTTATTATCAATGTCTCCATCTCACAACCCAAATTCCCATGAGCTTAAGTTATAAAAAATTGATCCTTAGAAATCAGTTACTCATCAAAGGATATGTCCAAGCACACAAAACCTCCAACAACACTATCAAATTGCTAGATTTAGTAATAGTAGATTACCTCTTAAGAATAGTAGAATTGGACCCAATGATCCCCACATTCAACCACACATAATCGATACATGATCTCGACGACTAGATGATTATTAAAATTGTCGGACAACCATAGAACCACATGGTAGCTATTCTATAAATTCTCATAAGCAAGGTGGTACATGTAGAACCACTAAAATACTTTAACAACTCCAAGAAAACACCAATCATGTCATTTGAAATAACCAAATCATCCCAATCTTCCCACTCAACCAAGAGAACATCACAGGATTGGTACCCCTAATCTACCACTAGGGATCCACCCACAAAAGTGAAAACATACGTAATCATAGCTAGTGAAACATACTCACTACCATGTACAAAATGAAATAGATGGTCCCGTAAGCGTTTTACTGAAAAGCACTAACGGTTATGCTCTGAAGAGTCAATACCAGTCATTTCCGTTAAATTGACTCTGCATACTCTTCACATCCTTCCACTGAAGCCCACACTCTCAATACTAACAACCATCATAACCACTCCGACCATTTTCCTTACTCTAAACCAGCACTTTTTAAATGAAAACCTTTCTTAACGACTCAACCCAGGTGTAAGTCCTTTCAAATGCTCAATATCGGATACAATTGATCATTTCTCACCTTTCAAATTCATACCTTGACAAATATATCCCCACGAAGGTAGATTCACAATGAAAATTTTGAATTGTAAATTCAATCTTATAACACAATCCCCTTATTTATCAATATTAGCTTATACCATGAAGATTTTTATGAATTCATGGATCTTCGTTTATCATTGATCGCCTCTCTATCGTTCTTACAATACCTTCCGCTAAAAATTCAATCGTACTTATTACTAAACTCTAAACAAAGACAAGCACTTATCATCACACTCAAGCTAATGTATGTCCACTCTTTCCTCAAGTCCTTTCCAATAGTTTTTAACCAATCTGACGGACTTGTGACACTATTACCATAGCCATAACAAAATGCATGAAGTCACGCGTTTCTGAACCCAATTATCTACCCTTCTAAAGATACCTCTTTAGCCTTTGCAATCAAGTAAAATATTCTTGCCCTCGCATCTCTCTAGAGGTTGTACTACATCCCACTGTTTCTTCATTATGGCTCTAGCTCTTTTAAATTCCATTCAAGTGGTGTCCCACCATCTCTTAAAACTTTTCATACAACCATGTTACTCACCAAATATTAGGAAACCACGACCTTGGATACTCGCAAGTCATAATTACTATACAAAATCCGCTTAACCAACAGTCTTATTATATATTTGCATCCCGTCACAATCCACCACGAACTCTTATTACCATTATGCTTAGTCAACCCTAACATCACTACGAAGTCAACCATTTCATCAACACGACACCTCAAGGTCAGGTATAATCATCAAATTCAAAGGACAAACCCAATTTATATGCACTTTCTTACTAACATCTTCAATTGCCTTCACCCAAGTATATTCAATGAGACTTTTTTTTTTATCAATAAGCTTGTCATTCTAGTATTAATCCACTCCCTTATGGCTTAAGATAAAATCACTAGTCCTCATACTACCCTTCTTCTTCTTAACAAACAAGACATGAGCACCCCACTTGGAAACACTAGGATAGATGAACCCTTTATCAAGAAGCTCTTAGATTTGAGCCTTAAGCTCTCTTAATTTTGCTGGAGCCATACAATACAGAGGGATGGAAATGGGGTGAGTGCCCATTTCCAAGTTAATGCAGAAATCTATATCTCTATCCGGAGGCATACCAGGAAAATCCGTAGGAAATACTTCCTTAAACTCAAACACCACAAGAATAGACTCAATAGAGGGAGACTTAACCTCAGCATCCCGAACATGAGCCAAATAAGCCAAACAACCATGCCCTAGCTACTAGTTTCCTAGCCCGAATGGAGGATATGATCTTAGCTAGATTAGGCTTGTACACCCCTTCCCACTCTACTATTTTCCTACCAGGGATCTCTAGAGTTACCGACTTAGTATTACAATTAAGCCTGATATAATAAGGGGACAACAAGGTCATGCCTAAGATTATATCAAGTCAGTCATATCCAACATAACCAAATCAACCCAAATCTGAAAATCCATAAACACAACAGGACAACACAATATACATGGGTGACTATGACTAACTCTTCAACTGTGGTAGAAACATGGATGGGGGCATCAACTATATCACAAACCACATCAAATCCCAAGGCAATTGAACTGACAGATACGAATAAGTAGAACCTGGATCAACAAAACAATATCCATCCAGGCACAAACAAGAGTAGAACTTGTCACCACTGCATCACACACCTCAAACTCGGTCTTTCTCAGAAAAGCATAAAATTGAGCCCTGTCATCTTGATGGGTAACCTCCTTGCCTGGCTGCACTGCTCCTTTACATGAATTACCATTTCCTCGGCCTCCACAGTCGTGCCGATTTCCTTCTCATATTGCTAGGTTCTCTACAATTGTAACACAGTTAATAAATTAACCAAGTAAGCATTATTGCTATAAAAGCAGTCATATCCTGACCCTCCTTGATATACAATCAATCCATGAAATCATAGTATAGCTTCTAACTCAATTTTCATAACTTAATTTCATTATTCGCTAAACAACCCATACATGTTGTGACAACAATACTAAATGCATTTCCCAAGTAATGGTGTTCATTATCTAGCGGTCCCTTACCATAACTTCTTGCATGTTGTCACTTATAAACTTGAATCTGCAAATCTGACCTTAATCCCCTCACAAGCGATGGTAGTAGCTAGCGGGCCCCACAAAACTCTTAATTTCAGTCACGAAACTAAGTCAGACCTAATTCCTGACTGCTTCAATCTTTTGGGGATATACCACTACTATTTCCCTTGAAACTACATGCCCCAAAAAGGCAATCGAAGTCAACCAAAATTCACACTTACAAAATTTCACAAACAACTTTTGTTTCCCAAGAACACCCAGAATAATACGAAGTTGGTCGGCATGCTCTTCCTCACTTTTTGAATGAACCAAAATGTCATCAATAATTACTATAACAAAAGAATAACGAAATGGTTTGAACACACCATTCATCAAACTCACGAAAGCTGCAGCCGCATTTGTCAACCTAAACAACATAACTAGAAACTCATATTGCCCATAGCGGGTTTTAAACGCCGTCTTAGGCACATCCTCATGCCTAATCTTTAACTAGTGGTAACCAGACCTTAGATCAATCTTAGAGAAAACTGATGGACCTTACAACTGGTCAAAAGATCATCTATCTGAGGCAGCGGATACGATCAAATTACACTTCCCTAAAGAAGTATAAGAGATCGTTATCAAGTAAAGAACCCAACTTGTAGGCTGGGGTCGATCCTACGAGGAATTTGGTTTAGACTTAAACTTAACTCACTATTATATCCATTTAGTCAAGTTATTTCCGAGACAAGTAAGTAAAGGGGGGAGGGATTTGTGTAACAAATAACTGATTGTTGTTAAGTAACAAGTGAGCAAGATTCAAACTTTGTTGTTATCAATGAGAGAGAGATAAACTATGGTCTATGTGTTCCCCATAAGCTCTTAACGTGGTAATCCTAATAATATTAATCATTTCCTAGTGTATCACATACAAAGTTGTAAGATATGTATCCCTAAGTAATTGGTCATCTAAATAGGGAATTTCTCTCCGCACCTTGGTCCGGCTACGTGTGTATAATTTACTAACCCTTACATTTACCTCAGATTAGACATCACATCAATGTATTGCTTAGTTTCACCCTCGCACCAATTGACATTAGAGTATTAGATAGTATCAGATTAACTCTCTATTTATAATTATTTTCTTATTAACTACCTCCTTGGTCCGACAAGTAGCAAAAAGACTAGTTCTAACGCGTGCACTCGTTAAAAAGACTTCTAAACAAAAGAATTACCAATGCATGTATCAACACTATTTAAGAATTACTTAGTTATTATTCATCCGTTGTTAATCGCTCATGGTTCCCACAACCCTAGTTGTAGATTTAGCTACTCATGCTTGAAAGAACACAATTCATATTTTTAGAAGAAGAATTCATGAACTTACATATTGAGTAGAAGAAACCCGTAATCTCCAATTGAAAATCAAAGCAAAATCTTATAAACCGAAATTAGGAAATCAAATTGCCAAAGTTTGCAATTTAATTCTCAAGAAAATACCAAGAACTAAAAGTATACAATGGTGTCTAACCTCCAAAAACGAGGTTTACATACCCTATTTATAGAAAAACTTGTCCTAAACAAAAAGAAAACGAAATAAGGAAATATAACTTCTGGACGCGGCTTTAATTGACAAGACTGACCTACGGTCCATAGGTCCATTCCGTAGCTTGATACTTAGAACTTTTCCACAAAGGCTGGAACCGTGGGTCACCTTCCGTGGCTCCAAAGTTGGAACTTTTCATCAGGTACTGGAACTCCAAATCTCTGATCTCATCGACGGATGTGCAGGACGGCACGTGGGTCGACCTACACTTCGTCACTGGCCTCCGTGGTTCCACACTTAGTCAGACTTCCCTAATGATCATTCCACGCCTACCCACGAAGGACCTGACTGGACCAATGGTCCGTAGGTCACCTCCGTGGGTGCCTCCTTCTACAGAATTTTAGTTGTCATCTCTCTCGACCTCGTCCAAGCCTATTTCCTACAAATATAACACAATAAACATTAATTCTAATACAAAATGGCCCTAGACACACACAACTTTTAACTAAAATGTATTAAAAATATCGTAAACTCACGGTATATCAACACCCTCAACTTAAATTCGTTGTTTGTCCCCAAGCGACGCACTAAGACTCTAAACAATACTTATGTAGAAGCAGACATACAAACTCAAGCAATCACAAGGCTATTTCAATCCATTCCACTTTCTCAGTGCAAATCGTTTCTCTTAGACTCAACAAGTTAACTCATGCGGATCATGATATGACAAAGATAGATCGATAGACATCACAACATACACTTTTAACAATCACCAAGGTACCAACTTTCCGATAATGTTACTAGTGCCCTCACTTCAAACGAAATCTTTTCCACACAGAAGATATGAATTGTGAGTTTTAGGATTCATGAAACACTCACGCTCAGAAGTAACTTCAAGTACAGTTAGTGCTCAATACCATAGGCTTGTCCTTATTTTCACTGCTTAGACTCTCCAAACTAGTTGCTAGGATCACTATAGGACTTTCTTAGCTTGTAACATAGCTTCAGGGTCAGATGTGGTACCTTTGGGTACTTTTTTAGTGACTTTCTACCCTCCTTGACATTACATTGGCTTTTTACATCTTTATCGACCTATTTTTAGCATCCTTTCATTTTACTTTCTTTCCCTTAACTCTTTTCAACATGGATGTGACTTTTGACTTTGTGGCTCTTATTTTTCACTTTCTTCTTTTTCTTTCACTTTATTTTTCTTAATTTTTTGTAGCACTTTTATTTATCATCTTTTCGCTTTTTTTGCACAAAGTCACATCCTCCTCTACCTTTTCTTCTTCTCTTTTCAACACAAAACTCTTTTCATACCCTTTTTTTCTTTTGGTTTACTCTTTCATAGCCACCCTCAACTTATGAATTTTGCATTAGTTGATGTGCACAATGTCCGATGTCGGACTAGGGCCAAGATCAAGGTAACTTTTGGCTTAACCACCCATAACTTAGGCTTTTGGACTAAGTCAAGGTGCACATGTCCAAGGAGGGACCAGTGCCAAGAAAATATTCTAAGGGAAGGTGAGTTAGGTGAATCAAAAGAAATGGTCTATTTAAGGCTCAAATATTGGATCAAAAGGGAACAATGCTTTCATTTGGTTGGATTGTTTTAGGCTTAAGTGGAATAATTTGAACAAGGGACTATGATCACTTCCAAACTTCTAGCCTAGATCATCTTAGCAGGACCAACGGGGCAAGTTCTAGATTGGCACAACTATTTGAACATTCAACTTTTCTCACACACTTTTGGCACATTGTTTCATTATCAATACCCCAGTTCAACTTTTAGCTTAAGTCAAGAGATCAAATCGGTTCCTTATCATGTCACATTGAGATCCAATAAATTCAACTCATCAAGACTATGGATCTAGCATATTTCAACATTTTGGACAGGGATCATCTTTTTTTATGTTTTTTTATGCCATCAGGCTTTCATTTTTCTACTTACTCCTACACATACATTCCTAAACATGCCAGTTCAACAAAAATTAAAACAGAATCTTGGGGAAAAAGAACACAGGCAAGAAAACCCCAAGAGAGGATTATGAGTTGGGTTACTCAGACTTCACCCTATCACTCACAATCCATTTACCCTACCCCAAAAAAATAGAGTGCAATCGTCCCCAATGCACAAAAAGTAAAGAACAAAGTATCGGGTGAAGCAAACCTGTGGTGCATAGAGCCAAAGACCTCTCAACAAGCGGGTGGGTTCGATTTCCCGGAACCTGCTAGATCAACACTTGGGTCACCATCAGTAGTGCCCGTATCTACAATCTCAGCACCCTCAGTAGTGTTGACATCAACTCTCATCGCACCATTAGTAGTGCTCACGTCAACTCTCACTGCACCATCAGTAGTGCCCACGCTGCTAGAGGCACCAACACCTACCTCCCTAGACCGTTGTTGGTGCATCTCCTCATTAACTATGGATTCCCTTCGGGTGCCTCAAGCTCCTAGCACTCCCTATTGCGAGCTCTCCTAGCCTCAGTATCAACAAAAAGTCTGACTACAGCAGGGGAGCTTCCTAGCATGATGGGAAGAAGCAGACGGCAATATCTCATCTCCGAATAATGCATCCAACACCGTATTATCAACTGGTGTAGTGGGGGAAGGCCTAGGCTCAGTCTCTGGTGGAGCTAAGAGGGTATCAAGATCGGCTCGGAGACTAGCTAACTCCATCTGGAAAGCAGAAACATTTGTGGTGAGGGCTGGTCACTCTAGGACTCTCAACTCGAAGGCATCCAGGCACTTATGAATGTTTTAGACCTTCTGGTTCATCATGTGCTCCATCTGCTGCTCAATCCTAGCCTCAAACTCCGCTATCATACGCTGCCTCCAAGGCCTCAAATGTTCAAGCAGGGTAGCCATCTGGGCCTCCAACTTTTGGACACGAGCTAAGGGCACGACAATAGACCCTGAGGAGGGAGTGGTTGTGGAGGAGCTAGGGGCCTGACTGGCGGCTAGAGATGGGGAAGTCGGGGGATCCTAAGTAGTGTCTTGAGGAGTAGGATCCTCACCCTGCATCACCTCCACATCTTCTACCAAGTCTGCTCCTAATGGTGGCACCTCAACCTACGGCTCTCTGTGAGGTGCAGCTACATTGGCCTCATCCAAAATCAGGCTGATATCTAGAGTCTTGGTCGCCTTAAGCAACCTGTCACAGTGCCAAAACCGTACTCCAACATCCCTGCATAGCTGGAAAATGAGGCATAAGAAGGGTAAGGTGGTGGTGGCCTTGAGGGCCCTCTCATGTATCTCCGTAATAAGCATGCGGGCAAAGTCGACCTCCATTCCAGCAACTAAAACTGCAACCATAACTGGTCGGTCCTATGTAAGTACATTATCTGCTTGAGTCGGGGACACACGGTTCCACACCAGCAACTAAAAGAATTTAGCAACAAATGTCAGGGTGGCTTTCTTGATACCCAAGCTCGGGGTGCTGACCCACTCGGCACACTCTTTGTCTGTAGCAAGATGATGGTCTAACCAGCACAAAAGGGTCTCCCTCTGATTGGCATTCCTCTGAAATGCCCCACTCCGAATAATATCCATGCGATAGTCGAACCCGGCAGTGTTGATAGGCAAAGTGTGGCCTAGACCGAAGAGGAACCTGCGGTGAGTGGTCTCTGATATGTCAACTGAAAACTCACGCACTAGTGTAATCGTGAGTGGAGGTTGGGCGGCGGGCTTAGCCCATTTTCAATCGATCCTTTGAGGGTGGCGGTGTAGGAAGCATAGAACTCCCTAACTATCTCCTCACTGAAGGACCCTGGGCTACGGGCCATCCATTCGCACCGATGCCTCTGGAAGAGAGTGTGGATGGCAGGTACGATGTGAAGGCTACCAGTGAAAACTCGACGCTTATCGGTGACAAGTCGAGTCATCCTCTCCTTCTCATTCAGCCTGCGGGAGTCTCTATATATCTGATACTGCCCACTTACACACCATCTATTGGGATCCCTATAAACTGGTGCAGGATCGGTATTTGGGGGCACAGGGATGTCACCCGCATTATTATCCTCGAAGGATGAGGCGGTCATTCCATTAGAGGTGGAGTCGGAACCTGATGCGGACTGAGAGCCTACCGGTGAACCGATCGGTGTATCCCTTTCATCATACTGGGGGCAGTGACCATGTCGGCTTGCACCTGCTGGGCTTGGTTTCGTGTGGTGCAGTGGAGATGTCCTGGTAGGAGGTGGGACATATGCAGGGTCAGTCTCTGCATCAGTATCCTTATCGATCAACCAAAATGATGGTGCCACTGATTTTAACTTGCCCTTTGTGGCGTAAGTCGGAGCTTGTTTGGGGGCCATAGTACCTGTAGAAGCTTAGTTAGTACCAAAACAAGCAAATAACACACTCGGAAAAATTTTAGAATAAAAAACGAATCAAAACAAAAAACCAAAAAAAAATTGGGTAGTAGCTAAATTGCCGACACACGGTGGGTACCTACGGTCTGTGGTTGCACCTACGGTCCGTAGGTCACCTCCCTAGGTCAGAGTACCCAAAAGGTAGGTCACTGATGTGAACCACGAATGTGCAGAACGGTTTGTCGATGGAATGACGGACCATAGTCCACCTCTGTGGTTCAACACTTGGTGACTTTTTCATATGCAACAGACCCACGGACCCGACCTACGGTCCGTGGATGAGGTCTCGTGGGTCAGATCTGTTCCAGGTATCATACATGTCTCAGTTTATACTCCATATTTCAACAAATAAAACAACCAACCTAAGTCTAATAATGCATTTCAACACAATATATGATAGTTTGTCATCCATTGGATTCGAATTACTCACAATTTAACCTTTTTAGCATACCAAACTAGGAACCCTAAGTCGAAACTTCCATTTGGACGTTTTACTCTGATTCAGTTAGTTTTAAGAAACTACACACGCACATACCATCAAACCAAGGGTTATTCTAGCGTACAATTAAACATTTAACTCTACAATTAACAATTCTAACAACCCAATGTCAAGTTCCAACTTCGTGACTTCATAATAAAACAATGAACAGTGAATTCAAAGTCTGGGTGAAGTCGTTTACCTTTCAAGCAAGAGAAGTGGGTGAGTGTGTGATGCAATGAACTCCTTAGATCTTTTTCGAACCCTTTGACACCGAACCCGGATAATGGAATTGCTGGGGAAATAGAGATGAGGAATTGGGAAAAGGGAAGAGTGAGATGGGAATTTGGGGAAATGAATAAGGAGTGATCTATGGGATTTAGGAGTTAAATGGAGTGATTAGGGGAATTTAGAGGGTTGAAAAATGGTTGGGGGTGTGAATGGTTTGATACGCGCAAATTACACTTCCCTAAAGAAGTATAAGCGATCGTTATCAAGTAAAGAACCCAACTTGTAGGTTGGTGTCGATTCCCCGAGGAATATAGATGGATTAGACTTAAACTTAACTCACTATTATATCGGTTTAGTCAATCTATTTTCGAGACAAGTATGTAAAGGAGGGGGGTGGGGGACTTGTAAATGGATGTGGGAAATGTTTTGAATGTGAGTGGTTTTATATAAGGGGAGTCTGGGTCGAGTCAGCAGAACCCTAGGTTTGGACTCTACGGTCTGTGGGTCGACCTACGGACCGTAGGTCAGGTCCATAGGTCACTCAATACTTAGAAAAAATTTGGATACATACATGGGGTCTACAGACACCATTCACGGTCCGATCCACGCACCGTCAATGGGGTCTGTAGACCTCTGCACAACCTTTTTCTGCAGATTTGGCGTTTCATCCCTGCACATGTAGCAACCGTTAGGGCTTTCTTTTTATATTTTCTGGACACTTTTTAGACACGGACCCTATGCTATATCTAGCCAACACTAAGACAAAAATAAAACACCTATATAAAGAATTACATAAATTCAAATAAACAAAGAAAACTCCTAAATCGAAAAGAAAAACCTATAGTTGGCTAGATTGTACATTTTGGGTTGCCTCCCAAGAAGTGGTTGATTTAACGTCGCGGCACGACGCAGGCCCCTTGATTACTCAGACTCCATCAGTAGACCTTGATCCTTTGCCCGTTCACCTTGAACCTTGTTCCTTCATTGTTCTCGAGCTCGGCCGCTTCATGTGGGAACACTTGAGTGACTATGAATGACCCGGTCCACTTGGATTTGAGCTTGCCAAGAAACAAGCGCAACCTTGAGTTGAATAGAAGCACTAAATCACCCACAACAAATTCACGCATTTCAATCTTTTGATCATGATACTTCTTCATATTCTCCTTGTACAGGGCTGAACTTTCATAAGCTTTTAGGCGAAACTCATCAAGTTCATTCATGTCATTCACTCTTTGACTCGATGCGGCGCACCCAATCCAAATTCAACTTCTTTAGTGCCCACAAAGCCTTATGCTCTAGCTCTACCGACAAATGGCAAGACTTCCCATATACAAGTTGGTAGGGGGACATACCTATAGGATTCTTGAAAGCGGTGAGATAGGCCCATAGAGCATTATCAAGCCTCCTTGACCAATTAGTTCTATTTGCATCACAGTCTTTGCAAGGATTTGCTTTATCTCTCTATTGGACACTTCAACTTGCCCACTAGACTGCAGATGGTAAGGAGTGGCTATATTGTGACGGACTCCATATTTCTCTAGCAACGCCTTGAACAACTTATTACAAAAATGGGAACCTCCATCGCTGATAATCGTTATAGGTGTACCAAATTTGGAGAAAATATTCTTTTTCAGGAATGCAGTGACACTTTTCCCTTCATTGTTTGGAAGCGCAATTGCTTCCACCCATTTCGACACATAATCAACCGCAACAAGAATATACTTTATCCTATGTGAGCTCACAAATGGACCCATAAAGTCAAGGCCCTATACATCAAACAACTCAATCACCAATATCGGATTCATAGAAAGCTCTGGCCTCTTTGAAATTCCTCCTTCTCTTTGGCAACGATCACAAGACTTGGCAAAATCATGATCATCTTGGTGGATGGTAGGCCAATAATACCCACAATGCAGGATTTTATGAGCAGTCTGAATACCACTATGATGCCCACCAATAGGCAATGAATGACACACCTCTAGTATACTCATCATCTCAACCCCGGGCACACAGTGACGAATAATCTCATCAGCACAAATACGGAACAAATAAGGCTCATCCCAAAAGAACTTCTTCACATCATGCATAAACTTTTTCCTTTGGTGAAAAGACAAATCTGATGGAACTGGATCACTTGCCAAGAAGTTAGCAAAGTCTACGAACCAAGGGATAAGATCATGAGAAGCAGCCAATACATGTTCGTCTGGAAAAGCATCATTAATTTCATCCCCATCTCCTAGCTTGAGCATAGCTTCCTCCTCTAATTTGGACAAATGATTGGCAACTTGATTTTATGTCCTATTTCTATCTTTCACCTCAAAATTGAACTCTTGCAACAGCAATACCCATCTAATCAACCTTGGTTTTGCATCCTTCTTAGCCATCTAATACCTCAATGCAGAATGGTCAGTATGCACTATGACCTTAGTACCAAGCAAGTAGGATCGAAATTTCTCGAATGCAAAAACCACAACAAGGAGTTCTTATTCAGTCACCATGTAATTCTTTTGAGCCACATTCAAAGCTTTGTTGGCATAGTAAATAGGATGAATAATCCTCTCTCGCCTCTGTCCCAATACCACACGAAGCGCCACTCCACTCGTATCACACATCACTTCAAACGGTTTCCCCTAATCCGATTAAATAATGATAGGTGCGGAAACTAGCTTTGCCTTCAACTCTCCAAATGCTCTCAGACAAGCATTATCAAAATCAAACTTACACTCCTTTTCGAGCAATTTTCACAATGGGTGTGCAATTTTGGAGAAATCTTTGATAAACCTCCTATAAAAGCCAACATGCCCAAGAAAACTTCTAACACCTTTAACAGAGATAGGTGGTGGAAGCTTTTCTATTACCTCGACTTTCGCTCTATCAACCACAATACAGTTCTCAGAAATCCGATGACCCAGAACTATCCCCTCTTTCACCATGAAGTGGCACTTTTCCCAATTGAGCATAAGATTGCACTCTTCACACCGTTTAAGTACCTCTGCCAAATAATCCAAACAACCATCAAATGAGTCATCTACTAAAAAGAAATCATCCATAAATACCTCAATAGTGTCCTCCACCATATCAGAAAATATCGACATCATGCAACACTGGAAGGTCGCTAAAGCATTACACAACCCAAATGGCATCTGTTTGAAGGCGAAAGTCCCATAAGGGCAAGTAAAGGTGGTCTTCTCTTGGTCTTTCGGAGCTATGGAGATATGATTGTAGCCCGAATACCCATCAAGAAAGCAATACCAACTCTTACCAGCAAAGTGGTCTAATATCTGATCCATGAACGACGCAGGGAAGTGGTCATTTTATGTCCAAGCATTTAATTTCCAGTAGTCCATGCATACTCTCCATCCAGTGGCTGCATCGGAACAAGCTAAATTTTTTCATTAGGTGCCACAGTAATCCCACCTTTCTTGGGCACACATTGAACAGGACAAACCCAACTACTATTTGCAAAGGAATAAATGACTCCAACATCCAACCACTTGATGATTTCCTTTTTCACTACCTCTTGCATAGGCAGATTTAGTCTCCTTTGGTGCTCAATACTAGGCTTGTGATCCGGCATGAGTTTGATTTTATGAGAACAAATGCCAGGAGGAATCCCAATAATGTCCGCAATAGTCCACCCAATAGCCCGCTTGAACCTCTTCAACAAAGAAACCAAAGCCTAAACTTGTTCCGCAATCAAATCGGCCGCAATGATAACTGATAAAGTACCATCTCTCTCCAAGAATATTTACCTTAAATATGATGGTAAAGCCTTAAGCTCCAATTTTGGAGCCTCTTCAACAAATGGTTTTGTGGGTGGGGAGTCGCGATTCTTCATATCTAACTCCAATTTTGGAGCCTCTTCAACAAACGGTTTTGTGGGTGAGGAGTCGCGATTCTTCATATCTAACTCCAATTTCTTTGGTTTGGAATGAAATTCGAACCTATCAAGTGCGACAACTAACTCATCATAGTCTTTAATACCATCACCCTCAAAATTCATCATTACCGCTGCAAGTGCATCAACACCCAACCTCTCTTCAAAAGACACATCAGAACCTCACTCCACAATATGATTCACCACTGAAACTGACTTGAGATCACTTTTCTGCTTCATGGACCTACAGTTATTAAAAATTACCTATTTACTATTCAATCGAAACTTCATCTGCCCTTTCTCAATATTGACCAAGGCGTGCCTAGTAGCAAGGACTGGTCTCCCTAGGATGATGGGAACCTCAAAATCAACCTCACAGTTGAGTATCACAAAATCCGCCAAAAAAATAAACGTCTCCATTTTCATAAGTACATCTTGGAGAACACCAATGGACTTCTTCACAGTTCTATCGGCCATGAGTAATCCATCGCAATCGGTTTTGGAGTTCCTAAACCCAACTTCTTGTAAATAGACAATGCCATCAGATTAATGCTCACACCCAAATCACACAACGCCTTCGCAAAATGCAACAACCCGATGGTACAAGGAATAGTGAAAGCACCAGGATCCTCTTTCTTCTGCACAAGTGACCTAGTAGCAATAGGACTGCAATGTTTCAACCTACAATCATCTTCAAAACTAACGGCCCTCTTCTTAGTCACCAAATCTTTCATAAATTTTGCATACCTAGGCATTTGCTCCAAAGCCTCCATCAACGGAACATTAATGGAAAGTTGTTTCAACATAGTAATAAACCTACAGTATTTCCCTTCTTCAGTCTTCTTAACCAACTTCTGTGGGAATAGAGGTGGAAGTCTAGGCATGGGGACAACTTTTTGGGTTATTTTCACTTCCTTCTATGTAGCATTCTTAGACTCTCCAGTAACCTCAATCTCATCATCCTATTTTCAGCCACAATTTCAACCTCGGACGACATAGGTGGATCAATGGTCTGTTTACCCCCTCGAGTAGTGACCTCCATACAATGCCCATCGTTCTTTGGATTTTGGATGGTATTGCTAGGAAGTGTGCCAGGATGACATGGGTTCACTGTAGTAGACAACTGATTCATCTGCTGCTCAAGTTGCTTGATCGATACTGCATGGGTATCAACTTTTTGACCAATTCTAAACAAGTCATTTTGCATCTCCTTCACATTCTCATCAGTTGAATCGAACCTTTTCATCATCTTCTGCATCATATCCTCAATCCATGACATACTACCCCTAGCTTCCCTATTGCCAGATTCCCCATTTGCAGGAGGAACATAAGTCCCAACCCTATCGCTTCTGTTGCCATAGTTGTTCTGGTTGTAGTTGTTATCATGATTGTAGTTCTCATCCCAGACATACTGACCCTCTCGGTTGTAGTTTCCATAGTTCCGACCTTGGTTTCCTTGCCTTTGGCGTCAATTATCCGAGTTGGAACCTTGGAAGTTGGCTCGGAAAACCCCCGTCTGATCATTCACCAAGTAAGCATCCTCTTTATAATAACATTCCTCAACCGGTGGTGGTGGAGTCCTAGTCAAATAATTCACCGCATTTACCTTTTTTGGACCTTCCCTTACATGTTTCAATACCAACCCAAGTTTTGTCCTTATCTAAGCCATCTCCTCACGAATGTCATAGGCAGATTGACTAGGTGCAGCTTGAACTGCAAATGTGCTTCTTTCGATGTCTGACTTTTGAGTGCTCCGTGCTTTACTATTTTAGGAAATCTTCTCTAGTTTTTTAGCGATCTCCTCAAAAGTGCACTCACCATATGATCCTCCATCGATAGTATCAAGCACAGCCTTACCATTGTCATCTTGACTTATATAGAAATACTCCTTTAGTGACTTATCATCAATACGGTGGTTCGGAACACTTCTTATGAATGCAATGAACCTGTCCCACGAACTACTGACAGACTCTCAAGGTAGTGCCATAAAGTTGTTGAGTTTATCTTTGTGGTTCAGCTTCTTTGACAACGGAAAGTACTTGGCAATGAACACCTTGTGCAATTGGTCCCCTTTATGGATTGAGTAATATGGAAGTTCAGAAAATCACACTGTAGCATCACCGGTCAATGATAGAGGGAAGACTCTCAACCCTATGACATTCATATCCAACTCCAGTTGCCCCACACAACTCTTGCAAACACTCCTTAACTTGGCCATGTGCCCATGCGGATCTTCAGAAGCCATACCAAAAAACAAACCCCTCGTTGTAAGCATTTGCATCAAACTGCTAGTCACTACGAATGTATGCCCAGGAGGTAGAGAAGGGAGAACAATGGGTCCTTCAGATTAGACAGCGTTGAATTTGACCTTGTAATTACCACGCAGTCTTGGTTCTTGTGGATCCTGCACCCTCAATAAATCTCCAAGTAGAATATCACCCTGAACCTGAACATTCTAATTATTCACTTGCTTCTCATGCTCATCTATGACTGGATTATTCTGAACCCCTTGATTATTCATCCTTCTCAAAGTTTTGCTCAACTCTGGATTGTATGGGGTCAATGGTTTGCCTCGACTCTATCTACTTGGCATACACTAGAGTGGAAACCTGAAGAAAACAAAAACAAAAGAAAATGTAACATTAGGAAATAGTTGACTAAGTTCAATAATGTAGTCAAACTTAATCTAAAAGCCTTATTCCCCGGCAGTGGCGCCAAAATTTGATACACTCAAATTACACTTCCCTAAAGAAGTATAAGCGATCGTTATCAAGTAAAGAACCCAACTTGTAGGTTAGGGTCAATCCTACGAGGAATATGGTTTAGACCTAAACTTAACTCACTATTATATCCGCTTAGTCAAGTTATTTCCAAGATAAGTAAGTAAAGAGGGAGGGGGGGGGGGATTTGTGAAACAAATAAATTATTGTTGTTACGTAACAAGTGAGCAAGATTCGAACTTTGTTGTTATCAATGAGAGAGAGAAACAAGGGTGTATGTGTTCCCCATAAGCTCTTAACGCGGTAATCCGAATAATAGTAATCATTTCCTAGTGTATCACATGCAAAGTGGTAAGATATGTATCCCTAAGTGATTGGTCCTCCAAATAGGGAATTTCACTCCGCACCTTGGTTCGGCTACGTGTGTATAATTTACTAACCCTTACATTTACCTGAGATTAGACATCACATCAAGGGTATGGCTTAGTTTTTACCCTCGCACTAATTGACAATAGACTATTAGATAGTATCACTAAATCTCTGTTTATAATTCTTTTCTTATTAACTACCTCCTTGGTCCGGCAAGTAGCAACAAGGCGAGTTCTAACGCGTGTACTCGTTAAAAAGACTTCTAAAGGAAAGAATTATCAATGCATGCATCAACACTATTCAAGGATTACTTAGTTATTATTCATCCATTGTTAATCACTCATGGTTCCCACAACCCTAGTTGTGTATTTAGCTACTCATGCTTGAAAGAACACAATTCATATTTTTAGAAGAAGAATTCATGAACTTACGTATTGAGTAGAAGAAACATGTAATCTCCTATTAAAATTGAAAGAAAAAATCGTATAAACCGAAATTAGGAAATCAAATTGCCAAAGTTTGCAAGTTTATTCCTAACAAAATACCAAGAGCTAAAAGTATACAATGGTGTCTAACCCCCAAAATTGAGGTTTACATACCCTATTTTTAGAAGAACTTGTCCTAAATAAAAAGGAAACGAAATAAGGAAATAAAACTTCTCGACGTGGCTTCAATAGACGAGACTGACCTACGGACCATGGTTAGACCTACGGTCCGTAGGTGGCGCCTCCTAGGAGACACTGGAATCGGCATTTCCTCGTCTTTCACTCACCGAACGGTGTGTGT
Organism: Solanum stenotomum; assembly: GCF_019186545.1. NCBI lineage: Eukaryota > Viridiplantae > Streptophyta > Magnoliopsida > Solanales > Solanaceae > Solanum > Solanum stenotomum. The sequence continues at coordinate 37,994,851 of NC_064288.1, forward strand.
CCTCTCCCCTTTTGGATCTGGTTAAACGCAACCAATGGTAAACACTTAACCTCTTATTAACAAGGTATGGTGAGGGGACCTGATTAGGCTCTTGACCCCTCGATTCCCGAGAAACTCAGTGATCTGTAGCTTGATACTTAGAACTTTTCTCCAGAGGCTGGAACCTTCAACTTTCAGATACAAACAACGGGTGTGCAGTACAGACTGTAGGTTGACCTACGGTTTGTGGGTCCCCTTCTGTGGCTCCACACTTGGAACTTTTCATCAAGTACTGGAACTCCAAATCTCTGACCTCATCGAAGGATGAGCAGGATGGCCCGTGGGTCGACCTATGCTCCGTCACTGGCCTCCGTGGTTCCACACTTAGTCAGACTTCCCTGATGATCATTCCACGCCTACCCACGACGGACTGTGACTGGACCTACGGTCCGTAGGTCACCTCCGTGGGTGGCTCCTTCTGTAGAATTTTACCTGTCATCTCTCTCGACCTTGTCTAAGCCTATTTCCTACAAATATAACACAATAAACACTAATTCTAATACACAATGTCCCTAGACACACACAACTCTTAAGTGAAATGTATTAAAAATATTGTAAACTCACGGTATATCAGTGACCCTATTCAATTGTCAGTAGTCTATACACATCCTCTCTTACTAGTGATGGTGTTACTACGTTGTTTCTCTAGTTCGGACCATAGAGAAAATGAGGAAAAATATCAATTTGTATTACCCAGATACAAATTGGATTCATGTCATAGCATTAAGGAGTAGAAAGAAGTGAGTTTTTACTAAATTCCTATAGCCTCTCGAAGAAAAGTACAGATGTATTTGTACTGTTCCGCAAGACTCTACTAGACTTGTTTTGATACAATGAGATCAACGAACCTAGGGCTCTGATACAAACTTTGTCACGACCCAGACCGTCGTATTGGCACCACACTAACCCTCCGGTAGGAAATCCATTACTTCAACCCAAACTAACAAATTTTATGAAAATTAATGCATTTAAAGTTACGGAAGCAGGTTTAAATGACAATAAAAATGAAGTCCCCATAAACTCCAAAGGTTTTAACAATAACTAACCAGACTAATGCGGAAGAACAACCCCTAGAACCTGAAAGTCATTATACCAAAACTCTACTAACGACAAGTCTAAGAAAAAGGGGTACAACCCCGAAGCTAAACAAACACCTTAAACAAATAGTCTGAGTCCGAAAAGAGTAGACTTAGACAAGAAAGATCCTTGGCATCCTGAAAGAACTGGCTCACCCTTGAATCCAATCACACTCGATAGTCACCTAGCTGAGGTCTATCAATAGCCACCTGAAGATGCCATGTAGTCAACAAAGAACAAGCAAGTGCAGTATTAGTACACAATCACAGTGTACAGATAGGATCACGCGGCTATTCCAGTAAGCACAACATATATCAGAATTACAACAAAGTAAACACATACATACACAAAATAGATATACACATCGATTATCACATATGAACAACGTACAATTTCACAATTCTAAAGATATACAATTATTTCAAGTCAATAGTTCTCTCATGGAACCCATACCCAAATTGTTAGTGTGCCAGATCGTGACACCCGTTCCAATGTTTATGCTGGTACGTGGCAATCGATCACAGTTAGTATGTCAGAACGTGACACCCATTCCAATGTTTATGCCGATACGTGGCAACCAATCCTAGTTAGTGTGTCGGAACGTGATACCCGCTCCATTCAACAAGCCACAATAACATTCATAATGTACATTCTCATAATCATACTTTAAGTGTTGTTCATGGCATACAATCATTCGTACATACTCAATTACATTAGGTTTGATCAATAGGCTTCATTTACATACATGAATTACAATGAAGCAATTTCTAACATACATCACGCAAAATATGAAATCACAACTATCACCTACCTCGAATCCAAGCTTGAATCCCCTAAGGCACTTGAATCTTCACTTTCCAGATTCTTTCCGCTTTTTCTAGGTCTACAAACAACAATTTATACGCAAGGATCAACAATCAAAGGTATAATTATCCGAATTATAACAACCCAATAACCCTAGACCAAACCCTTGATCCCCATACCCAGGTTAGGGATTTTTCCACCATAAAATTCATATCAAAACCCTCCCTATCGTTAATTACCCAAGAAACTAAGATGTACGGATCAAAAAATAGATTCGGGGAGTTAAAACCTTGCCTTTAGTCTCAAGAATGGTGAAAAACGGTCAAGAACTCGCCTGGGGTCGTCTCCTAGCTCTCAAAGGCGAAAAGTGCAGAATAAAATGTAATTGTGGTTTTATTTTTGACTTATGGCGTCTGTCCCGCTATAGCGGCCTGATACGCTCAAATTACACCTCTCTACAGAAGTATAAGAGATCGTTATCAAGTAAAGAACCCAACTTGTAGGTTGGGGTTGATCCCACGAGGAAAATGGTTTAGACTTTACTTTAACCAACAATTATATTCAATTAGTCAAATTACTTCCAGAAACAGGTAATAAAAAAGGGGTTTTGTTTGTGTGAAACAAATAGTAAGAATTTAATAAGTAATCAGTAATCAAAACTCAACTTTGGTTGTTATCAATATAAGAGAAATAACTAGGGTATACATGTTCCCCACAAGCTCATAACGCAGTAATGCTAGTAACAGCAATCATTTCCTAGTGTATTACATGCAAAGTGATAAGTTAGGTATCTAGAAATCCTTGGTCCGGCATCTAGAGAATTTCACCCCGCACCTTGGTCCGGCTACGTGTGTATAATTTACTAACCCTTACCTTTACCTCATATTAGACATCATAATCGATGTTTGGCTTAGTTATTACTTCGCACCAATCGACACTAGCCTATTAGATAGTATCACACTAAATCTATGTTGATAATTCTTTTCTTGTTGATTACCTCCTTGGTCCGGCAAGTAGCAACAAGGCGAGTTCTAACGCGTGCACTCGTTAAAAAGACTTCTAAACTAAAGAATTATCAATGCATACGAAACACTATTCCAGAATTGCTTATTTACTATTCATACTTTGTTAATCGCTCATGGTTCCCACAATCCTAGTTGTGGATTTAGTTACCCATATTAGCAAGAACACAATTCATAGTTTTAGATGAAGGAAGCATGAACTTACGTAAAGAGAATAATAAACCCAGAAATTTAACCTGAATTGCAAAGCCAAAATCTTCAAAACGAACTTAGGAAATCAATAATTGCTAGAGTTGCAAATTAATCTCCAAAAGCATAAAGTAAAACTAGAATAATAATGTCTAACCCCTAAAAACGAGGTTTACATGCCCTATTTATAGAAAACAAATCCCAAATTAAAAGGGAAACAAATTAAGGAAAGTTTGTTCAGGCACGCGTCTTCATTCCATGAGACTGAGTTACGGACCGTCGATGGATCTACGGTCCGTAAGTCCCTTCCGTCAGCCAGGACTTAGAAAATATTTCAGCTCCCAAAAATCAGCTTCTATGAAGCAAACGACGGACTTGCAGTACGGACCGTAGATCTATCTATGGTCTGTCAATCCCCTCCGTAGCTCAACACTTAGATTCTTCAAAAATCAAGCACGGGAACCCTCGCAGTCTCATTCTACGGATCGATTAGTACGGTCCGTAGATCGATCTACGGACCGTCAATGGCCACCATGGTTCCACACTTAGTCAGATTTCCTTGAATTGTCATCCATACATTGCCTGCTGATCTACGATCATCACCTACGGACCATCAATGGACCTACGGTCCATAGATCGCCTCCGTGAATGCCCTTTTTCTGCATTTTTCTCAGTTGTCTCTATACTTCTGTGCCTGAACATCTTTCCTGCAAAATGCAATAAAAACACATAAAAACCAATATAAAAAGGCCCTAGACAAACACAACTTGTAGGTGAAATGTATTAGAAATATCGTAAACTCACGGTATATCAACACCCTCAACTTAAATTCGTTGTTTGTCCTCAAGCGATGCACTACAACTCTAAACGACACTTGTATAGAAGCAAGCATTTCAGGCCCAAGCAATCACATGGCTCGCTACCCCCCTCACTTTTCAGATGCAACTTCGTTCTCTTGGACTTGACAAGCTAATCTATGCAGATCAAACCATGACACAGATCGACCAACTGACACACAACATACACCTTCCCACTGTCACCAAGACACCAACTTTCCGACAATGTAACTAGTGCCCTTACTTCAAACGAAATCCCTTTTTCAAAAAAAATGCATGTCATTCATGGTATAAGGATTTATTCAGCACTCACACTCAGAAGTAATTTCAAGTACAGTTAGTGATTAATGCCATAAGCTTGCTCTTATATTCACTGCTTAGACTCTCCAAACTAGACTCTAGGATCACTATAGGACTTTATTGGCTTGTAACGTAGGCTCAAGGTTAGGTGTGGTACATTTGGATGTTGCTTAGTGACTTTCTGCCCTCCTTGACATTACACTAGGCTTTTAACTTCTTTTTGCCCTATTTCTGTCATTACTATTGCCTTACCTTCTTTCCCTTCATTTTCTTCAACCACGGAAGTGACTTTAGACTTTGTAGCTCTTTTTACTTTTATTTAATTTTATTTTGGCTTTCAACAAGTCACAACCTTTCCTCCCGTTTTCTCTTCTTTTTTTTTACATCACTCTTTTTTATACCCATTTTTCTTCCAATTTCCTCTTTCATAGCCACCCTCAACTTATGGATTTTCCGTTAGTTGAGGTGCACAATACCCGATGTTGGGTCAAGGACAAGATTGAAGTTACTTTTTACATTAGCCACCCTCAACTTAGGCTTTTGGCCTAAGTCGAAGTGCACATGTCCAAGGAGGGATCGGGGACAACATAGTAGATTATGGGAAGGTGAGTTCGGGGTTTAGAAAGAAATGGTTCACTTTTAGGCTCAAAATTGGATCAAAGGGAGCAGTTATTTCATTTGGTTGGATCCTTCTTTTAGGCAGTTTGTGGACTTTTCAGAACAATGGCCTATGATCACTTTCTAACCTCTAGATTGAATTGTCTTCGCAAGACTAACTGGGCAAGTTCTAGTTTTGCACAAAAACTGTTTGAACACTCAACGATTCTCGCCCACTCTTGGCACATAGTTCCATTATCATATTATCAGATTACCCAGTTCAAGTTTCAGCTCAAGTCATGCCATCGAGTTGATTCGGTATTATGTCATACTCAGAGCCAACACATTCAACTAATCGTAGCCTACAACTTCTAGCATACATCCCAAAATCTGACGAGTATTATTTTTTATAAGCCATCATGCTTCTTTCTGTATCATGCTTCTACACATACAATCTTAAGACATGTCGGTTCATCAAGAATTAAACAGTCTTTTGGGGGAAAAGAACACAGGCAAGAAAACCCCAAGAGAGGATTCATGAGTTGGGTTATTCAGACTTCACCCTATCACTCACAATCCATTTACCCCACCCCCAACAAAAATCGATGCAGTTGTCCCCAATGCATACAGAAACATTAAAAGTAAATGGATTGGGTGAAGCAAACCTGTGGCGCAAAGCGTCGGCAAACCATCAACAAGCAGGGGGTCCAGTTTCCTTGAACCCACTGGAACAACAGTGGGGGCACCATCAGTAGTGACCACATCAGCAAGCATAGCACCCTTAGTAGTGCTCTCTATCAATCTCTCCGTACCATCAGTGGTGCTCATAACGCCCCCCAAAACAGGCTGGGCCGCTACAACTGGGGCAGAGCTCGATGCCCCTGCAACTCTCTCACGCACTCTCTGATGGTGCAGCTCTTCGTCTACAATCGAGGCCCTCCTTGCCTCCTTCTTCTGCCTACGCTGTCGCTTGAGAGCTTTCTCCTCCTCAGAGCGATGAGACCGGTGCCGCTTGCCTTTGGCATGTGTAGGGGCAAGCTCCTCCTTGGCGGTCCCACTGAATAGAGCATCTAGCACTGTATCATCAGCCAGTGCAAGAGGTGCAACCTGAGGCTCAACTGAATGTGCGGCAAGAATGGCATCAACGTCAGTTCGAAGGCTGGCCAAGTCAACCTGCAAGACAGAGAGATCTATGGCCGGGGCTGATCGCTCGAGAACTCGCAGTTCAAAGGCATCAAGGCGCTTATTAACGGCCTGGACCTTCTAGTCCATCATCCCTTCCATCCTGCGCTCCATTCTGGCCTCGGACTCGGCTATCGACTTTTGCATCCACGGCTAGATGTGATGCAGCAGGGTGGCCATCTGAGCTTCTAACTTCTGTACTCTGGCCAATGGGACAACAGTAGCTCCTAACTGTGGTGTGGATCGGGAAAAGCTAGGAGCCACACTAGCTGCCTGAGATGAAGAGCCCGGGATAGTGTCGGTGTGATCGGGGATGCTGAGGTCATTGCCCTGTGCCTGCCCCACTGTGTCTGCAAGATCGGCACCCAAAGGAGGTACCTCAACCTGAGGCTCTCTGCGAGGTTCTACCACATTTGCCTCATCTCGAATAAGGCCAATGTCCAATGCCCCTAAAGGGTGGACTAACTTGTCACAATGCCAGATCGGCACTCCAGCGTCCATGCACAAATGAAAAATTAGACAAGGGAAGGGGTAAGTAGTGGAGGTCCTGAATGCCCTCTCGTGAATCTCTGCTAGCAACATGCGGGCAAAGTCAATCTCAACTCCCGCTACCAATGCTGCAACCATGACCGCTCTGTCCCACGTGACTTGATTGTCAGCTTTTGTCGGCGACACTCTGTTACGCACCAGCTGCCAGAAGAACTTGGCCACAAAATTTAATGTGGCCTTCTGGATGCCCTACCGTGGAGCGGTGACCCATTCCGCATGCTCGCCATCTGCAGCAATGTACCTGGCTAACCATAGTAGAACAACCTCTCACTGCTCAGCATTCCTCTGGAAAGTGCCACTCAGCACGATGTCCCATCTGTAGTCAAACTCAGTTGTGTTGAGAGACCAAGAGTGACCCGTGGTAGGACCATAGAAAAAGTGTCTGATCGTGGCAGGTTATATGTCCATCGAACACCCTCGAACCAAAGTGGAAGTGAGCGGATCCTGAGCTAGGGGCTTTGACCGCTTGGAAATGGAACTGCGGAGAGTGGCAGCATAGAAAGCATAGAACTCCCGCACAATCTCCTCGCTATACGTCCCTGGGTCTCGAGCCATCCAGTCACACTTGTGAAGGTTGAACAGCCAGTGAATGTCTGGAACAGTATGCAAGCTCCCCGTGAGGACTCTGCGCTTCTCTGTAATTAGTCGGGCCATTTTCTGTTTGTCGTTGACCATCTTAGCATCTCGATAAATTTGCCATTGGCCCTCTACACACCACCTATTTAGCTCGCCGGCTACAGGAGTGGGGTCATCATTCCGTGGTGTAGGTATGGACTCTGAGCTAGTTGCCTCATCAGACGAGGCTGCTTGGTCATTCTCTCCAGACCCTGTGGATGATTTGGCATTGGACCCTGCAGCATGGGCAGACTCGGATCGTGAAGAGTGGGCAGACTCAGAGCTTGAAGCATGGGCAAATTCAGACCTGGAAATAAACCCCTCTGAACTGGAAGCAGCCCCAATTGGTGACCCGATCAGTGTGTGCTCTTCATCAGACTGGAAGACAGTGACTACGTCGGGAAGCACCTTCCGGGGAGTGCCTCTGGTGCCTCGAGGTACAGTGCAAGAAATCCTAGTGTTGAGAGGCACATATGTTGGATCTGTGTCGGTGTCTGTGTCCTCATCAATTAACCGGAAACTAGGGGCAACAGATTTTGACTTGCCCCTTTTTGAGTAGGTGACCAGCTTCTTGGGTGCCATTGTACATGCGGGAGCGATATTAGTGCCCAAGACTAACCAAAACTATACTAAGAAAAAATGGAAAAACTATAAACGAACAGTAACAAAGTCCCAAAAAAATTGCAGACACAGGCTACAGTATTCATCCACGGAGGGTACCTACTGTCCATAGACTGATCTACGATCCATAGGACTCTTCCGTGGATCAGGGGACCAACAACATAGGTTGCAGATGAAAACCACGGATGTGTAGAATGGTCTGTAGATTAATCTACGCACGTCCGTGGTTTTGCACTTGGTAATATTTGTGTGTGCATCCAGTGATGAACCTCATCTACGGTCCGTAGATGGATCTACGTTCTGTAGACGAGGTATCGTGGATGCCAACTTGTGCCAGATTTCAGCCATATTTTTTTTCTGATCAATTATATTTTGCCTCATGTGTCAACATTAACGAAGCCTCATTATGCATTTCAACATTCAATTATGCTAGTTCTTCATTCTTAAGATTCCGACTAATCAGTTTACCAAACAATTTAGACAAGTTTTGGAACCCTAAGTCAAAACTTACATATAGACTTACAATCACATACAATAAGGTTACACAATCACTATTTATCGTTCCATGGGTATTGTAATTTTCAAGTTTATCATGCAATTTCATCTACTATTACCCAAGGTCAAGATCCCACTCCCGACTTTCGAAATTCAATCTATGAATCGAAATTCAAAGTGAGGGGAAAGTCTATTACCTTACAAGCAACGAAGAGTGGGGTGATGGCGTGATGACACGAAACTTAGCAAGACCAAGGAATCACCTCTTCACTACTGACCAAGCACCGGACCCTTCTTGTGGAATATGGAATGGGTTGTAATTGAAATGGAAGGGAATTTGGGAATTTATGGAACGGATGATGGTATGGGGGAATCATGGAGTGATTTAGGGAGTTTATGGGATGGGGGAAACGGTTTTGGGAGTAATGGAGGGAATTTGAAATGGTTTAAAACATGGGGTTTTTAAATGGGGGATTCGGGTCGGGTCAGTTAGCATTAGGGTTTGGACTCATGAGACCCCATCTACGGTCTGTGAGTCCATCTACGGTCCGTAGATCAGGACCATAGATCACTATCACACTTAGAAAAATATAGACTTACCTGGGATTTACGGACACCATTTACGGTTCGTGGATGAATCGACAGACCGTCGATGGAGTCCGTAGACCTTTGTGCCAGACCATCTTCTGCAGATTTATTTAGTGGTGTACCTGCACATGTAGCAACTAATAGGCTACTATTTTATTTTATTTTTGGACACTTTTTAGACACGGACCCTATACTAATTCTAGCCGACACTAAGAACTAAAACACTAAAACACCTATCTAAATTTAGACAAAAGACGCAATTTAGACAGAGAAAGCTAAACTACTAAATGGAAAACAGAACCTTGTCGTTGGCTAGATTGTACATCTTGGGTTGCCTCCCAAGCAGCACTTCATTTAACGTCACGGCACGACGCAAGTGCCTTGATTACTCAGACTTCATCAAGATTGTAGGCCTCAATCACTTCTTGCACAGTTTCAGCATTTCCTAGATAGACCTTGATCCTTTGCCCGTTTACCACGAACCTTGTTCCATCCCTATTTTCAAGCTCAACCGCTCCATAAGGGAGCACTTTTGTGAGCAAAAATGGCCCGGTCCATTTGGACTTGAGTTTTCCTGGAAACAGGCGCAACCTAGAGTTGAATAGCAGCACAAAATCACCAACCACAAATTCTTGCTTTTCAATTCTTTGATCATGATACCTCTTCATCTTCTCTTTATACAAGGCTGAACTTTCATACGCTTTTAGGCTAAACTCATCAAGCGTATTCAAGTCATTCATCCTTTGACTAGATGCGGTGCCCCAATCTAAATTTAACCTCTTCATTGCCCACATAGCCTTATGCTCTAGCTCTACTGGTAAATGACAAGACTTCCCATATACAAGTTGGTAAGGAGACATACCTATGGGGTCTTATATGCAGTGCAATATGCCCATAGAGCATCATCAAGATTCCTTGACCAATCCGTTCGATTAGTGAAATGACCCAAAAAGTTCTTAAAAATGTGATTCGGAAGTTACTGGAAACTTGTTTAGCTATATATAAAAAAATTCGTTTCGTTTTTCGAAAATCTGACTTCATATTCTTGTTTAGAGGATCAAATTGAGTGGGAAATGGGTCTAACCCAAATTTTAGAGCAACCGTATCAAAATCCAAAATTTCCAAGTGAAGCCTTTTTCGAGGGTCTACTTTGGAGGGTCATATCTCCTAGCAGACAAATTGTTGGGTGGCCAATAACATATCCATGGAAATCCCTTTGAGTTAGCTACCTAACTGACTTCGTTTCACCTCATTCGGAGTTCGGACGAAGAAGTTATGCCCATTTTCGTACAATCTATCCGGCAGGAAAGGCAATTTCCAGTGAGCGTTTTTACTGTTCACCCGCGTCATTTTTTTTTCTAAGTGTTGGACCATTTTTCCAAAGGGCATATGTTATTTCCTATATACCATTAGTTCAATTCCCATCTCTAAAACATTTCCCAAAACACCTCTCCCATACTTAGACACATTTTCTCTCAAGTTCTCTCAAGAACCCTAATCCAAAACCTTCCTCAAGATTGAAGAGACTTTTGCTCCAAGTTCCAAGCTTCCATTGAAGACACTCTCAAGACCTTCATAAAAACTCAAGGTATGTGGTGTTGAACTCATGGGTCCTTCCACCCATAGTGCCTAGACTATTCTACTCACTAATTCATGGTTAAGTTAAGATTCATAAATTAGTCTTGTTCTTTGTAATAATTTCCTGCACATTGAATTTTAAACATGAAAAGTGATTGTTTTAAGCATGTTGTGACTCTAGAACTTGAACATAAATTTGGAATGGATGTGGAGATTTTCATGTGGTATTGTGGGTGTTAAAAAGGTGTTGTTGTAGGTTGTTCACTGGTTTGGCTGCATAATTACTACCCTATTTTCCATGCTCCTTGATTCCATTACATGCCTACAAGGTGTTTGACAAAATGTCCAACTACGGAGAATTGATGAATCGATGCTTTAAAGCTTGAGTTATGAGATGTATGGAAATCCAGAGATGTGTTGATGACAAACTAAGCTTGTGTATATGTTCATTCCATACGTGAGATTGCATTAGAGCCTAATGGGAATTTCCTATATAAAGTTTTGCATGACCATGCACGGTCCGGGGGAAAAGAACCGGACAACCATGTGAGAGGTTTATATCTCACCACCTAGGGTGCTTGGGGTGTGACCAACATCAACCATGTGAGAGGTTTATATCTCACCACCTAGGATGCTTGGGGTGTGACCAACATCAACCATGTGAGAGGTTTATATCTCACCCCCTAGGATGCTTGGGGTGTGACCAACATCAACCATGTGAGGGGTTTATACCTTGCCACCAGGGTGTCCGGGTGTGAACGGCATCCCCCATCCTAAGTTGGGGTTATAGATTGGTTGGATCATGCATACACATATGATATCTACTATTAGTATAGATATACTTAAACATGTTTTGACTTCACTTTGATCATGCATCCTCATATTGTTATTCATAATGCCTATGAAACTATTTCTTGTATTTCGATTGTGTCCTTGTCTATTGTTGTGTTGCACCCCGCATACTTAGTACATTCCGAGTACTAATGCATATTTTTCCTACATGATGTCACCATGTAGGGACCGGAGCTACTCTTGATCCTTCTCTCCATTCACGTGGCTAGTACAGTGCTTATCCGAGTTGTTGGTGAGTCCTCAATGATTCGAGGGCTATGTTATGTTTCCAACTCCTATGTTTTGAGACTTTAGCTTGCAATTGTATTTTGACTATGAGGGGAGCCGATAGTATGTCATGGCCCCGTCCTATCTATGTATGTAGAGGTGTGCGTTGGACAAGTATTTTGTAAATGAGCTTGACTCTTGTTCTATGATGTCATTTTGAAATGGTTTGCCTTAGTCCCTATTTCCCGTTAAATAAATGTTGAATGTACTTCCGCGACCAATGAAGTGTGATGACAAGTTTGAGAGGCTTGGTTCCTCATTCGCCATGTCACGTCTAGGCCCTAGGCTTGGGTCGTGACAATTAGCATTCACAGTCTTTGCCAATATCTATTTGATTTCTCTATTGGATACTTCAACTTGACCGCTAGTCTGTGAATGGTAAGGAGTGGCTACATTGTGACGGACACCATATTTCTCAAGTAGTACCTTAAACAATTTATTACAAAAGTGAGAACCTTCATTGCTAATAATAGCCCTCAGTGTACCAAATCTGGAGAAGATATTCTTTTTCAAGAATGCGGTGACACTTTTACCTTCATTGTTGGAGAGCGCAACTGCTTCTACCCACTTCGATACATAATCAACCGCAACAAGAATATACTTCATCCCATATGAGCTCACAAATGGACCCATAAAATCAATTCCCCATACATCAAACAACTCTATCACCAATATAGGATTCATTGGGAGCTCTTGCCACTTTGAAATCCCTCCTTCTCTTTGGCAACGATCACAAGACTTGGCAAAATCATGAGCATCTTGGTGGATGGTAGGCCAGTAGTACCCACATTGCAAACTCTTATGTGCAGTTCGGATACCACTATGATGCCCACCAACGGATGATGAATGGCATGCTTCAAGTACACTCAACATCTCAACCTCGGGCACACATCGACGAATAATCCCATCAGCACAACTACGATACAAGTAAGGTTCATCCCAAAAGAATCTCTCCACATCATGCATAAACCTCTTCCTTTGGTGAAAAGACAATTCGGGGGGCACAATATCGCTTGCCAAATAATTAGCAAAGTCTGCGAACCAAGGAATCAAATCATGAGAAGCAGCCAATACCTGTTCATCTGGAAAAGTATCATTAATTTCAGCCCTATCTCCAAGCTTCAGCATAGCCTCTTCCTCTAATCTGGACAAGTGATCGGCAACTTGATTTTCGGTCCCCTTTCTATTTTTTACTACAAAATCAAACTCTTGCAGCAACAATACTCATCTAATCAATCTCGGTTTTGCATCTTTTTTCGCCATCAAGTACCTTAATGCAGAATGGTCAGTATGCACTATGACCTTAGTACCAAGCAAGTAGGATCGAAATTTCTCGAATGTGAAAACCACCGCAAGAAGTTCTTGATTGGTCACAGTATAGTTTTTATGTGCCACATTTAGAGCTTTGCTAGCATAGTAAATAGGGTGAAGAATTTTCTCTAGCCTTTGTCCCAATACTACACCAAGGCCAATCCACTCGCATCGCACATTACCTCAAACGGTTGTCCCCAATCCGGTGAAATAATGATTGGTGTTGTGACCAACTTCTTCTTCAACTCTCCAAATGCTCTAAGACAATCATCATCAAAATAGAATTTACACTCCTTCTCGAGCAGTTTGCATAAACGATGTGCAATTTTGGAAAAATCTTTGATGAACCTCCTATAAAAACCTACATGCCCAAGAAAACTTCCAACACCTTTTACAGAGATGGGTGGTGGAAGCTTTTCTATTACCTCAACTTTAGCTCTATCAACCTTAATACCTTTCTCTGAAATTTGATGACCCAACACTATACCTTCTTTCACCATGAAATGACACTTCTCCCAATTCAGCACCAAGTTGCAATCTTCACACCTTTTAAGCACCTCAGTCAGATGATCTAGGCAACGATCAAAAGAATCACCTACCACTGAAAAATCATCCATAAAAACTTCAATAGTATCCTCCACAATATCAGAAAATATTGACATCATACACCGCTGGAAGGTTGTTGGAGCATTGCACAACCCGAATGACATCCGTTTGAAAGCAAAAGTCCCATATGGGCAAGTGAAGGTGGTCTTCTCTTGGTCTTCTGGAGCTATAGAAATTTTATTGTAGCCCGAATACCCGTCAAGAAAACAATACCAACCCTTTCCTACAAGTCTATCCAACATCTGGTCCATGAATGGCATGGGAAAGTGGTCTTTTTCAGTCCATGCATTCAACTTCCGATAATCCATACAAACTCTCCATCCAATAATGGGCCTCATTGGAACAAGCTCATTTTTTTCATTTGGAACCACAGTCATACCTCCCTTTTTAGGCACACACTACACAGGACATACCCAACTACTATCTGCAATGGGATAAATAACTCCTGCATCTAGCCACTTGATGATCTCCTTTTTAACTACTTCTTGCATAGGTGGATTTAATCTTCTCTGGTGCTCAATATTGGGCTTATGATCTGGCATGAGTTGGATTTTGTGAGAACAAATACCGGAGGGAATCCCAATAATATCTGCAATAGTCCACCCAATAGCTCGCTTGAACCTCTTTAACACCGCCACCAAGCACTCTACTTGCCTTGCATTCAAATCTGCTGCAATGATGACCGGCAAAGTATTCTCTTCTCCCAAGTATACATACCTCAAGTGTGGTGGTATAGCCTTAAGCTCCAATTTCGGTGCCTCCACAATAGATGGTCTTGTGGGTGGGGACTCGTGATTCTTCATGTATAACTCATACTTCTTTGGTTTGGACCGGTATTCACACTTGTCGAGTGCGGCTACCAACTCATCATACTCTTCAATACCATCACTATCGAAATTCATCATAACTGCTGCTAGTGCCTCAATACCTAGTCGCTCTTCAATTTGCACTTCTAACCCACTCTCCACTCTGTAAGACATAGCAGATACTGTTTGGAGCTCACCATTCTGCTTCATGGACCTACAAATATTGACAGTTGCTTCTTCATTATTTAGTCTGAACTTTATCTGCCCCTTTTCCATATCAACCAACGCACGCCCTGTGGCAAGAAATGGTCTCCCAAGGATGATGGGAACCTCAAAATCAACCTCACAGTCAAGAATCACAAAATCCACCGGAAAGATGAAAGACTCTACTTTCACTAGCACGTCATGGAGTACACCTATGGGCCTTTTCACAGTTCAATCGGCCATTAGTAACCGCATTGCAATGGGCTTTGGGTCCCCTAGCCCCAACTTATTGTAAATAGACAAGGGCATGAGGTTGATGCTAGCACCCAAATCACATAATGCCTTAGTAAAGTGTAACATCCCTATAGTACATGGGATCGTGAAAGCACCAGGGTCTTCCTTCTACTGCACCAGAGATCTTGTAGCAATAGCGCTACAATGCAGCAATTTATCATCATCTTCAAAACCCACAGACCTTCTCTTTGTCACCATATCTTTCATAAACTTGGTATAACCAGGCATTTGCTCCAAGGCTTCTATCAAAGGGACATCGATAGAAAGTTGCTTCAACATAGTAATAAACCTGCGATATTTACCATCTTCAGCTTTCTTCACTAGCCTCTGTGGGAAAGGTGGTGGAGGTCTAGGTATGGGGACCACTTTCTGAGATATCTCTGCTTCTTGATCTGTCGCAGTCTCAGAATCTTTTCTAACTTCCACCACGTCATCTTCTTTTCTAATCTCGGTATCCACCACAGACGGCATAGGTGGATCAATCCTCGAGTAGTAACTACCATACAATGACCATCATTCTTTGGATTCTGGATGGTGTTGCTAGGAAGAGTCCCAGGTTGACGCGGGTTCACTGTAGTAGAAAACTGAGTCATCTGCTGCTCTAGATGCTTTATTGACACTGCATGGGCATCAACCTTTTGACCAATACCAGACAAGTCGTTTCTCATCTCCTTCACATTCTCATCAGTTGCATCAAACCTTCTTATCATCTTCTACATCATTCTTTAATACGTGCCATATTACATCCAGCTTCCCTAGCACCACATTCCCCATTTTGAGGGGGAACATAGGGTCCAACCCGATCGTTTCTGTTGCCATAGTTGTTCCTGTTGTAGTTGTTGTTGCGATTGAAGTTCCCATCCCAGACATAGTGACCCTCTCAGTTGTAATTTCCATAGTTCCGACCTTGGTTCCCTTGACCTTGGCGCCAATTTTCCGTGTTGGATCCTTGGGTATTTGGTCAGAAACCCCCCGTTTAATCATTCACAGCATAAGTATCCTCTTCATAGTAACACTCATCAACTGGTGGTGGAGTTCTAGTTAAGTAGTTCACTGCATTTACCTTTTCTGCTCCTTCGCTCACATGCTTCAATACCAATCCCAACTTTGTCCTCATCTGAGCCATCTCCTCAAGAATATCATCTTCAGAGTTGACGGGTGTATTATGAACGGTAAATGTGTTTCTGCCAGTATCTGACCTCCTAGTGCTCCATGTTTTGTTGTTGCAAGAGATCCTCTCCAATTTTTTAGCAATTTGTGCATATGTACAATCACCATATGAACCTCCAGCAATAGTGTCAAAAACTGCTTTATTGTTATCATCCTGTCCTCGATAGAAATATTCCTTGAGCGACTCATCATCAATGCGGTGATTTGGAACACCTCTTACCAATGCAGTGAATCTGTCCCAAGAGCTGCTCACAGACTCTCTAGGTAATGCTACAAGCTTCTTGGACACTGGATAGTACTTCGCTCGGAATACGTCTGCCAGTTGGTCCCATGTAAATACTGAGTTATAAGAAAGCTGAGTGAACCATACTGCAACATCGCCTGTCAGTGACAGAGGAAACACTCGTAATCCAATGACATCCAAATCCAGGTCTGGTCTACCTACACACCTTTTGCAAACCACCCTTAGCTTGGCTAAGTGAGCATGTGGATCCTCTGATGGCGATCCTGAGAATAAGCCTCTTGCTGTAAGCATCTGCATCAAACTACTAGTCACCACAAATGTGTGCCCTGGAGGTAAAGGGGGTAAGACAATAGGTCCATCAGAGTTTTCAATATTCATGTTGCCCCGATAGTTGTCATGTTGTCGTGGGCCTAGTGGATCTTGCGCCCTCAGCGCATCTCCCAATCGATTTTCAGCTGGAACCTGGTTGTCCCCACCAACTACCCTCTGATGTTGTAACTCAACTGCATCATCTAGATTCCATCCGATAGGATCAATTGGATCTCTTTGATTGTTCATTCTTCGCAAGGTGCGATTCGTGCGATTCAGCTCTGGATCGTAAGGAGTAAGTGGTTCACCCTGGCTCCGTGTACGTGGCTTACACTAGAGTCAGAACCTGAGAGGGACAAAAACAAAGAAAAAAAGTAGAATTAGGAAATATTTGACCAATGTTCAATAATGTAGTTAAAATAAATCTAAAAGCCAAATTCCCCGGCAGCGGCGCCAAAATTTGATACGCTCAAATTACACCTCTCTACAGAAGTATAAGCGATCATTATCAAGTAAAGAACCCAACTTGTAGGTTGGAGTCGATCCCACGAGGAAAATGGTTTCAACTTTACTTTAACCAATAATTATATTCAATTAATCAAATTACTTCCAGAAACAGGTAATAAAAAAAGGGGTTTTGTTTGTGTGAAACAAATAATAAGAATTTAATAAGTAATCAGTAATCAAAACTCAACTTTGGTTGTTATCAAGTTATGAGAAATAACTAGGGTATACGTGTCCCCCACAAGCTCATAACGCAGTAATCCTAGTAACAGCAATCTTTTCCTAGTGTATTACATGCAAAGTGATAAGTTAGGTATCTCTAAATCCTTGGTCCGGCATCTAGAGAATTTCACCCCGCACCTTGGTCCGGCTACGTGTGTATAATTTACTAACCCTTACCTTTACCTCATATTAGACATCATAATCGATGTTTGGCTTAGTTATTACTTCGCACCAATCGACACTAGCCTATTAGATAGTATCACACTAAATCTATGTTGATAATTCTTTTCTTGTTNGCAAAACACTATTCCAGAATTGTTTATTTACTATTCATACTTTGTTAATCGCTCATGGTTCCCACAACCCTAGTTGCGGATTTAGTTACCCATATTAGCAAGAACACAATTCATAGTTTTAGATGAAGGAATCATGAACTTACGTAAAGAGAATAATAAACCCAGAAATTTAACTTGAATTGCAAAGCCAAAATCTTCAAAACGAACTTAGGAAATCAATAATTGCTAGAGTTGCAAATTAATCTCCAAAAGCACAAAGTAAAACTAGAACAATAATGTCTAACCCCCAAAAACGAGGTTTTCATGCCCTATTTATAGAAAACAAATCCCAAATTAAAAGGGAAACAAATTAAGAAAAGTTTGTTCAGGCACGCGTCTTCATTCCACGAGACTGAGTTACGGACCGTCGATGGATCTATGGTTCGTAAGTCCCTTCCGTCAGCCAGGACTTAGAAAATATTTCAGCTCCCAAAAATCAGCTTCTCTGAAGCAAATGACGGACTTGTAGTACGGACTGTAGATCTATCTACGGTCTGTCAATCCCCTTCGTACCTCCACACTTAGATTCTTTAAAAATCAGGTACTGGAACCCTCGCAGTCTCATTCTACAGATCGATCAGTACGGTCCGTAGATCGATCTACGGACCGTCAATGGCCACCGTGGTTCCACACTTAGTCAGATTTCCCTGATTTGTCATCCATACCTTGCCTGCTGATCTACGATCATCCCCTACGGACCGTCAATAGACCTACGGTCCGTAGATCCCCTCCGTGAATGCCCTTTTTCTGCATTTTTCTCAGCTGTCTCTATACTTATATGCCTGAACATCTTTCCTGCAAAATGCAATAAAAACACATAAAAACCAATACAAAAAGGAGCTAGACACACCCAACTTGTAAGTGAAATGTATTAGAAATACCGTAAACTCACGGTATATCACGGCCCCAACCCACCACAGCTGGAATAATCCCGCCACAGCGACTTGCATGGAAACAATGAGCAAATTTAAGAATTCCAAACCCCAATTTCACAACACACCATCATCACATGTCTTTTAGAAAATACCCACTCACACTAAGATTAAATTTGGGAGTTCTACTCACCCGAATTCAATTTCGTTAAGTTGTACGGGTTCCTTAACGTATTAGCTATTCACTCATGTATTCAAATTCATTAATAGATCTCTCATTTATTACCAGATTTCCCTACACCTCACTGACTTCGATTTCATCCAAATTTGGACTAGGTTAGGAAATTCCAAGTTACTACCAAAAATGTTTTTTGGCTCCAATTCTTTCCCCATTGACTTTTCCCTAATGATGAAATCAGGTCGTTACACTCAATGACAAAAACTAGAGTGCAAAAAAACTCTTATTTTCTCTCTTCTTTAGGCTATTTATAGTTCCTCGAAATTCATTGCGCGACCAACTCGAAACATTAGTCGGGTTCGCCAAACAAGATCAACGGATCGTTGTTTGTTCCTCAGCTAGAGCTTTTTTTGCTTCAGGCTTCAGGTGTGTGAACCTCAGTTGGCGAACTCAATTGAGTCTGCCTTTCACATTTGGCGGATCACCGATTACTATCTTTGTTCGTCTTTTAAGCCTTCATTTCACATCAATGTCTCTTCACCTTCGACGATGGTCTTCTTGTTTTCCCTTCAATTTTGGTGAGTCTCTGTTTCACTTTTAGTTCGTCGGTCTACCTTGAACATCTTCAATTGTGAGTACTGTCACTTTGGGCAAAGTCAGGCTACTTGGGCAATCCACCTTTTTGGTTAGGCGACTTTCAGTTAGGAATTTTTACTCTTTTCAATATTTTTGACCTCTTTTTCATATATTCATCATCTCCTTATCCTTTAGTCTTCATAGCTGGAAATTATCAGAATATCATTGAAATAGGACATAATTAGGGATTGAGGACACTAATTGTTGAACTAAAACGCCTCAAATGAGTACAAATGTCACTCATCAACACCCTCAACTTAAAAATTTTCTTGTCCTTAAGTAAATCAAGAATAAAATTAGTTCAACAAGGGTGTCTACAAAAGTTGTCAATGAGAGCTAACATGCAAGGGCCACTACAAGACTACTATCAAGCAAATGCAATACTCAATCATGCTCAAAAAGTTTCGAACGATGACTAACCAGATCAACTCAAGCTTAAGCACACTCGTGCTTTCTTTCTAATGCAAAACCATGGTTCAACAACTACATTTAAGTACCCTCACATCAAGAATGATTTTGTGCTCTCATAAAGTACATCAATAAACAAGTTAAGAATCAGTACAACTCTCACTCTCTAAAAGAGAAATACATACAAGCTTTAGCCCATACGTTTGCCCATATTTTTCAATCATCACACAACCTAGTTCATGCAAGATCTCAAAGGTCTTTTAGGCTTGTAATGAGGCTGAGGGTGAATGTATGGTCAATTTGGCTCAGCGACTTTCATCTTTTCAAAGCATTGTTGTACTCATATTTACCCCTTCCAAAGTTCTTTCCATTCTTTTAACTTGGAGACTCAAACTTCAACTTATCATTTAGTTTATTGGACACCCCTTTTTATCTCCTTAAACTTTGTTTTTCATTTCAATTTTCAAACTTTTGCTCATCATTTTTTCTATAAGGAGGGGTTCCTTCTTTTTGCAACAAGCTTCAAAGTAGAGTCTTACTTTTTCTTTCTTTTCCTTTCACTTGTCTTTCTTTCCTCCTTTTTCACTCCCCAACTTAGGTTTTTGGCCTAAGTTTGCTATTCAAACAAACCAATGCTTAGAAAAAGATTTATGAGTGAGAAGTTAGGGACATTTTAGTTCAAGAGGTTTCAACAAGATTGACAACAAATGGTTTTGACTCAAAATCTGTCAAGATGGTTGCACACCCTCACAAGATAATCACAAAGGGTATGAACATTTGGGTTTTCACTCAAAATTTATGTCCAAGATCTTTTCTTGCATTCACCAAAGCTAAATAATATGACTAACAAGGAAAATTCTAAGATTCAACAAGCATGATTTCAAGTAAAACCTTACCACACATGACACTTCAAACACAATCATTTAGCACAACCCTACAAGATCAAAAGCTTACGTGCAATGATCATTGCAAGGCTCACGTCAAAACGCAGTTAGTCAACATACGAATTAAAAATATCATTCAAAATTGAAGCCACATTGATTTCTTCTTGCAAAATAAGTAGAAAACACCTTTTTCATCATAAGTACTATCCAAGATATCTATATTGAACAAAATCAATCCTCGAACATCAACAATAAAAACCAAGCATTTCAAAAACTTTCAAACTTTTGGGGTGATAAGGAGAGAGAGACCAAATAAGCTAAATCATAATAAAAAAATACTACAAACATCTTAAAATTAAGCTAAAAATAACAAAATGCAATATAAAGGAGAAATAAACACAAGTACCCTCATCCCACCAAAATAATATAGCAGTGTCCTCAATGCGATAGCAAGTAAGTATGGGATAAGAGTGATATAATGTCTGTGAAATGCTCGAATCTGGAGTCTTAGAGGGGATAGCTTCTTTTTGGGCATCAGTGCCCGACACATCTAGCACATGAGGCAACATAGTAGCATTAAACGGGGAATTAGTGCCCAACACATTGGGAGGAGGAATAGTGGAGTCTGAAGAAACTCCACTAGTGTCCTGTGGAAGTTTCCAAAGAGATCTCTCTAATGTGTCCTGCACCATCGACTCCTCTAAAACCTTCAGCTATTTCAATGTCTGAGCTATCTATTGCTCATCCTCCCTCTTAGACTACTCTTCATTAGTCTCTTTGGCTAAATTTGGACCAGCCTCATCCTCATCCTTAGCATCACTAATTGAATGCTCAACTTTTCTACGGGGAGCATCAGCTTTAGGCTCAAAAAGAGGTACTACCTCAGGCATATTAGGTAAGGTAACTTCACCCTTAACCATAGAAATATCGATGGACCTCAGATGGTCCACATCAATCGTAAGAGTAGTCATCTTTCCCCTCATCGCAGTTAACTTGACTGAGTTATTCTTAATTTTCTCCCTACCTTTCATCCTAGCGTTGAGGTTATCTAACCTCTCTCCATCTGATGCCAATGTGTTCTGATACTACACCATCTGGTCTCTAATCGGGAGTAATTTATTCTCAATGGCCCTTTGAACAAACTTAGGCATCTCCCTCTCTACCCTCGATGCTCTAGCATCCACAGACCGGGAAAGTTTCCCATTTTATATATCAAGGACTAGGTCAAGAGAGGTTAGGATATGGGGGTATATGCAATAGATGTGGAAGGAGTAATTGAACTACTAGGTGCATATGAAGGTTGAGGGGTACCTGATGGCTACACAGAACAGTCTCGGCCTCAAGGCCATCAGGGTCTACCACATGGGTAATGTTATGTGGTGGCGGCTTCCTCCGAGCCGCATCATCTCTCAAGTAGTCCGCCTCAATCCTCTGAATATCACTACAAGAAGTGGAGGTAACTCTAACATCTATCATCTCCCAAAACGGAACTTTCACAGCCTCACACAGCTTTGTGATTAAGTCTTGGAAGGGGAGAGAGGTTCGCTCCTCACGAGCTCTTATCAACATATCTTCCTCAATAATGGCACCAACACTGATCTCTGTTTGATCAATAATGATATCGACTAATACGACATTCGAATTTCAGAGAATGGACTCATTTTGGGACGACATGAGGTTGTTGCTAATAAAGTCAAACCCATACTGGGAGTTGATGTCCATGTCTTTATTTTCTATCCTTGCTCCATCAACCATCCATAGAGGAGTAATGTCTGAAATAAGGGGTGCCAGCCACCCCTTGAGTGTGTCTAGGCCCTGTTTCATCCAGAGCCTAGTATAGTGCCCTTGGTGCCCAAAATATTGTTAATGACGCATGTGTGACACTGCACCATCCTGCCATGGACCTCAATCTCTTCCAAATGCTTCCAAACTATGCCCTTTCTCTTCTTGGGCAAGGCCTTTGCATAGGTTGTATAGAACTCCCGCACCTAAGCCGGGACAGAAGGGGGTCAAGTTCTTGTAAACCTCTCAAACCCTTGAAACTTGATAGTGTCCCAAATGGTCGGGTATTCATTCACCAGTCTATCTGTAGAGAGTCATCTCTCCTCAAGAATGGTTCGTCTACAGCCGCCTTGAACCTATTGAGGGTTCTTGGAGCCATTATCGGGAGAAATCAGAATACACTAACATTTGAGACCAGATTTAGCACCAACATGGAACTAATATCCATCATTTTCTTGGCTATTCCCTTCTTGGCTTCTCACCCACATGCGTAGGAGATCGTGGATTGGTTTGTTGTTGGGAGCCTCAGAGGGCTCGTTGATGGTTATCCCCCGACTTCTTTTAAGAGGAGGAGGAGGAGGAGATTCTCTTTCAGACTCGAAGTAAGAGGTAACAACTCTCTTTCCTCTTGCTTTACCCATTTCCCGCAAAGCATAAACTTCAAAACACAAATTGGTTGAAGTTTAGTTGAAACAAGTTCAAACACAAACACAGTTCAAAACAAATATTGAGGCTGCCGACTGGGAAAGAGATTCTCCTAACAGGTTAGGCGAGTTTGCGGAATTTGCAAGATTACCAATTAAATTCACTTAGGCATGAAGGGCAGAGTCATCTTAAACTTGGTGATTCGCCGACTTGGCTTTGGTGGCTAAGATAAGTGTCACGACCCGAGAGAACCCTCTAGTCGTAACAAGGCATACTCAACCCCGAAGGGCTCTAATACAAGCCTCTTAGCTCATTCATTGCATAGACAATAGAAAATAGTGCGGAATTAAAAAAAAATTATTTAAAACCAAGCTAATAAAAACTCTTTCATTAAGCAGCGGAAATACTAAGTCTCACATGGCCATCTTAAGACAAACTTTAACAAGATAGGGACATGGCCCTTTACAATCAAAAATACTAGAATGTCTATTACAAAGTCTTAAACATAAAGGAACTAGAACAATAAGAGTCTTTGTCATCGATCTATGAGAACATACCAAGTCTTGGAGGAAAACTCTATCCAAGCACTTCAACTTCTAGCTAGAAACGATCATTTGCTGGAACCTACACTTGTAGTAAAAATAAGAGAATATGGGTTAGCACACAAAAATGTACTAAGTATGATAACCATGCAAAAACATGCTTTAAAAGGGACCTTTTGTTGAAAGTCATGCTAGTATGCCATTTTTTATTAAAAAAACCTCATGAGTACAACTATAAGAGGCATAATACAAGTCAAAACCAACATACAAGACTTTATCCATATTATAGACATGTTCAACATATAAACCCATTACCTTTACCTTTTCACCTTCACCCCAAGCAACCCTTAAGTAACGGTTTGTGCAATGTATGGATAGCGCCCCATACCACTATCCACACCTAAGCATCACCAAAAGTGAACTTACCATTAATCATGCTTCATATTACAAGTAATCATGCTCCACTAATACCAACATACAACACGTAAGAACATGAGTCAAGTAAGTCATTTCATCAACTTAGGACTTATATCTAAAGTTACCCTAAGATACACCTAAGTAAGATATAAAGTGGCAGCCCATACTACCTCTTCATATACACCTAGGTGTTCCTCAAGGCCACAATAAATAAGAACCTTTACAATCCAACACAAAATTTTAAGTAACTCATTTCATCAATTTAAGCTACTCATTCATCATTTCATTTAGACAAGAAGTCAATCATCTTCATTAGATTCATTTAGGACACCTTCATGCATTTAGAGGACTTTCACACATTTAGTCCTTGGGACTTAAAGAACTCACTATAGCACATTCAAAGCCTACTCGTGCAATGTATAGATAGCATCTCATACTACTACCTACACTTTGTAGTACCTATCAAGTAACTAGAGTGCACATCTCACATGATGGGAATAAGCATTAACCGACATAGACCATGAGAGCTAATCATGGAATCCGGTGTCATAAACCCCACACCATGGAAGGTGTTCTACTTGCCAAGGGTAGAACTAATACACTTCCTATGTAGGCACATAGTTTATGGGATATCCAAAGATGTTCATTGGACTATAGCCTAACATTGGATAGAGCCACCATCTTAACCATATCCACTCGGTGCTTAACCTTAATTCCCATAGACTAGTTTCATTCACATCAGTGTACTAGAGAGGGCCACCAACATTAGGCCTACCGACCCTAAGTACTTTTACCAAGAAGGGCCACCACCAATAGGTCTACCGTTCAAGGTATATGAAGGATAGCTCATTGATCTTCCTAGAGAGAGCCACCACCATTAGGTATACCGTCTCTAGGTTCATCATTTCACACAAGAAGGAGGCCATCACCATTAGGTCTACCGCTTCAAGGTTTCACATTCACATAGGGCTCTAGACTCACTATGAAGGGCTACCAACATTAGGTCTACCAATCAAAACATTCATTCATTCATGCATTTATGAAGAGGCTATCGATAAGGTCTACCAATTCTAGACATTAATACATCAAGTCAAGATACATTCATTACTCAAGAGGAGGATGCCTAAGCCTACCAAGTCAAGAGATCACATTCAATATAGCTTTCATTTATCAAGGAGAGGTCACCTAAGTCTACCAAACCAAGTTACAACATTACATCATAGAAACCCTTCACATTGCATCATCAACATTCAAGAGTGTCAAATTGAGAAATAGCCTTTCAATACTAACACAAATACATTGAATACATGTTCATCATTCTATCCTTGAATCGCATGTAAATCCTTCACCTTATACATTCACATATACAATAACATGATACTACTTCAATTCATCAAACTATGCCTTCAAGGCCATGATCATAATATACTTAGTAAGTAAGCACCTCCACCTTTCAAGTGGATCAACAATTAAATTCAATTCTACTCTAACATGAAATTAGGTCAAACTTGCCCTTTCAAGGCTATGACCACAAATCCTCAATTCACCAACTTCTCACCATAATTAGACATAGATAATGATACAAATCAACAATCTAAATCAATCTACACATAAATCCATTATCATTCATTCATAATCATCAAACCCACTTTATAAGTCACCGTTTAAGAATTTAGAGAAATCATGGGTTCGTAGAGTTTTTCATCTTAAAATCATCAATTAAACATCAACATAATCATCATTTATTATTTGAAAATGTTTGATGCAAGAACACTTGAGCTTGAGTGAAATCTAGGGTTTTGGAGAAACTTGAAAACCTCTTTGAAATTGACTCTAGGGTTAAAGCTAACCCTAGATGAAGGATCACCATACCTTATACTTGAAGAAACCCACGAAATTGAAGTGAAATCTCCTTGAAATCCCGACCCTAGCTTGATCTTCACCTTGAGCTCCAGTGGAGTTTCTTGAGAGAACCTTTTTGGGAGGGAAGGGTTTTGATTTAGGGTCTAGGGTTCTATTGAGTTAATGAAGAGTTTTATGACTTATAAATAGTTTATATAGGAAGTTAATTAATTACCTAATTGTCCCTCCTAACCCCTCATTAAATAACTAACTAAAACTAAGACCTCTAACTAAAAATAAAAACTGCCAAAACTGGCATCATCTACGGTTGCCCATCCACGGACCATGGATGTGTCTAAGGGGCGTACTGTTCCTTCGTAGATTGGGGCTGGTGCTCAAAAATGGAGGCCAAGCCTCCCCAGGCTATGTCTTGACCCACGCCCATGACCTACGGGGCGTGGATTGGTCTAAGGGGCGTCAATTGCCTCCGTAGGTCAAGCTGTTTTGACAGCTTTTTGGCCAATGTTGGGGTCCTCAAGGAGGACCCCTTGGGTGGTCCTTGAGGGGTTGTACCCGAATGTTTAACCCCTAAACATGATGTTCTAAGTGTAGGAGTCACTTCTACAAGTTTTCATCCTCATACAACACTCCAAACTTCAACGACAAGACACTACAACACACTAGCTCAAATGACTAGTTTCCGGACGTTATAGTCATTTCTTGACGTTTGACCTCATATCTCTTTAAACTAAACTTCCAAAGCCAACCCTCATTATTTCATCAAGTTCTCAACTTCAAACTCACATGTGAGGCTCTAGTTTCACTAGTTTGTTTTTAGGGTCGTTACAATGAGTCCACCGACAGTGATACTGCTCAACCAAAAAGGAATAGGCAAAAGGGTGATGCCTACTCCAACTTGACAATTTGTCGAGTTGGTTTGGTGAGCTACTATGACATGCTCATCAAATGAGACAGTACCCGGTATCGTCAATTTGACTTAGTGACTTTAAATTTTCAAAGCATTGTTGTACACATCTTCACCTCTTCTCACGTTCTTTCCATTCTTTCGCTTGGAGTCTCAAACTTCAATTTTTTAGTCTATTTATTGGACACCCCTTTTATTTCCTCGAACTTTTCTTTTTCATTTCAAATTTCAAATTTTTTGCTCCTTTTTTTATAAGGAGGTGTTCCTTCTTTTTGTACACACTCCAAAATTGAGTCTCACTTTATCTTTCGTTACCTTCCACTTGACTTTCTATCCTCCTTGGCTATTCAAACAAACCAATGCTTAGAAAAAGGATTTATGGGTAAGAAGTTAGGGACAATTTAGCTAAAGAGGTTTCAACGAGGTTGTCAACAAACACTTTATGCTCAAATGGTTACAACAATATATAATAATGAGGATGAATACTCGTAACAAAACTAACAATGAAGATATAATATCAATTCAATGGAATGCATAAAAGAGCTCAAAATCCCCAAAACTTGGTAAATCATGGTATAAGCCCACATGGCAAAAATAGTGAGGAAGATCATTTGAAAGATACATTTATCATTTGAAATGTTTTCAAGTCATTTAGAGAAATGATAATATCAACTCAAACCCCTAACTCGGGCAATCTCATGAGAAGGATGTTCTGAAAGAAAATAATATCATAAAAGTCCTCCTCAATGAGCAAACACACAAATAAGCCCACACACAGGAAAAGGAAGCAAATAAGGCCCCACATGGGCGAAATAACAATAATAAGCCTCCACATGGCAAAATAACAACAATAAGTCCTCACACAGGCGATATATATATATATATATATATATATATATATATATATATATATATCCAACCATTTCTAATATCTCAATCACTACGATCTCATCCCATAGTTTAATTCATAAGCATGATTGGGATAGGAATGACATGTCATTTTGACACATGGCACATGACATGATCCTATTGGATTCTTTGAGTGACTTGGCATGTCACGTCCTTTGACACTTGTCATCAAACTGGACCTTTAGGGTGAGATGACATTGGGCTTAGTTTGGACTTTAATTAAATTTATATTTATTGGACTTAAATAATTAACTCAATTATATTAACCAATAATATTTTATTAGACCAATACATTCATTAATTTAATCTAATCCAAATCATTTTATAAATTTATGTTTGATAAATTTTTAATGATTATAGTGAGTTATGCAATAGGTAAAAAAAGAAAAAAATTGTCTTCTCATCTATGGTAGGTTCTTCTTCTTCCATTTCTTGTGTTTTGTTATTGGGTGTGTAGTTCTTATATATTAATACTTCATTCTACAAACAAATGTGAAAACTTCCACAAAAAATTAGTTGCAAGGGTAATATAGAAAAAAATGAATTAGTAAGGTGGACAACTAATATGAGACAACTATTTTTAGTATAATGATCAACTAATATGGGCCGAAGGTAATATTATTTATACCATACATTGATTATTGTGTAGTTCTCTTATATATCTTTTAAAGTATATAATTTCAATTAATTATAAATAAAATTTATAATATTTTTAAAGTACGCTTTTATGTTTTTCTTAGAGTAATACAATTTTAAGTACACTAATTATCTTAAATTTTAATTTTTTTAAAAAAGAAATTGCCCTTAATAATAAAATGTACATTCAATAATTTATTCTTTTTATGTACTTTTGTTATTAACCGATGTTATACACACGTCCAATACTTACATTTAACTAGAAGAAAGATACACAGGGGAAGAAAATATCGGGGAAGAAGAGACAAAAGTTGACACACCCATTAAGAAAACGAGTATACGTACCCGTGCGTTGTGCGAATATAATAAAATTTAAAAAAAAACATATATTGAGTTATAGTTTATATGGAATATAAATATCCAAAGAAAGTAAATAAACTATAAATTAAATGAAAATACAATATATAATATTTTTAAATTATTTCAATCACAATATAAAGTTGTTTTGTGGTCCCAATAGTAATGTTTTTATAATTTTAATAATAAACATAAGCCACTTATAGTAATATATAATATAATAAAGTATTGTGTATGTGAAATACTCCCTTCGTCTCATATTAGTTGATAACTATTAATTTTTTACGGTGCTTAAAAAACATAAATAAGAAGATTATTTTTGAAGTTCACGCCTTAAAATACTTCTTGTGAATTATACATATGAATACTTTCAAAAATAAAATTAATTGCAAGAGTAGTAAAAAAAGTTACTATTAAAGTTTTATTGATTTAGTAAGGTGATCAACTAATATAAATTAATTATATTTATTATAATGATAAATTAATATGCAACAATTATATTTAATATAATAATAAACTAATATTCCATCAGTTCACTTTTAAATATCATGTTTTTTTTTAGAGTAAAACATAAGAACTTTGACTAACAATTTACGATATATTTTTTCATCATATTAATATGCAAATAATGGCTATTTGTAGTACTTTTCGTATAGTTTTGAAATATATAAATATTTTTCTTAAACTATCAAATTAATATAATCATATTTTATTTTAAAAATTGATTAAATAAATTTTTAAAAAGCTAAATATGACAATTAAAAGTTAACAAAGGAGGTATAAAATGAAGGAAGTAATATAAAAGAATACAACATTTTAGGTATATTGATTAGTGTGCCTTGATTGTATAGTAGACTTCAATGTATGCACACATTTCAATATTTCCATCTTTATTTCTTTATTTTTAATTAAACAAAATGGCAATGGGCCAATTTATTGAATAACAAAAACATGTAAACAAAAAGTTGGAGGAAAACGTCAGGTAGTAGAAAATAAGAAAAAACAAAATGAAAACTTAAAAAAATTGGATATATCTAGATTGTGGAAGGAGACCAAAGTTGCACCGATGGAATTTGATTTTTGAGATTAGGAAAGTGAGCTTCCTCTTTAGATCGTCGCCGGTCAGAGCTACTCCGTCATCTATTAGCTCATGTGTGCTTTTCCATCTCACTGTAAGTGTTCTTCCTTTGTGTTCTTTATATTCTTCTCTTACCCTTTATCAATTGGGTTCTTTCTAATTGTTATTTTTTTCAGATGCTTCCTTGTAAAAAGTTTATTGGAAGAACGAAATCTCTAATTTGAATCTCATCACCATAACTTTGGTAAAAAAAATCTCATTTCAACATTTGAACATTCCAATTAAAACAAAGCCTAAGAAAAACTTTATTTCAAGCAAGTATCACACTGGAAAAAAGATTTTGATCGAAATTGTATTTAGCTCTAGAGTCGCTCCGTCAACAATCGTATGTTTCGTGAAATGGTGAGTTCATTTTTTCTTTATTTTTTTGAATTGACCTTGTTTAATAAGAACTTCAATTAAAGAGTATTAGCATGCATCAGCTTCTTGTCGTGGAGTTAATTTTACAAAATTTATCAGGTGATGTCTTCTTCAGCTCTATTTTGCCTCGATGTTACTCTATTTGGGATGGTCAACTAAGGTATTATACTTTAAATTTAATTTAATTAGTTGCTATAACATAGTTGTAATAAGCTTATGTTGATGCAAATTTTGTTATTTTGTTTGGTGATTGAGATTTTATGATGTGGTCGTATCAGTTTTTATGTTCTTTGCAATGTCAGGTTAGATCTCTATCTTTGTTTTTATTTTTATTTTTATGCTTAACCATGTTGTTAGAGTAGATCGTGATGAATTATTGCTTCTTGAAGGAGCAGGGAACTGATTATTTATTTTTAAAAATTCAAAAAGATGTCTTACATCTAAAAATATGTAGTTAAGCTATTTTATTTTCCTCTTAATTTGGTTCTTTTTACAACAGTTGTCACGACCCGATTTATCAAGTCATGATGACACCTACTATAACCCACCAGTAAGTAAGCCAACCCGTAACCCGGAACAACAAGTAATAGGTCTGAGGGTAGAATTTAAACAAGAGTAGGAAAATAACAATATAAACAGGCGGAAGCAAACCAAAAACATATATACAAATAAAGATCCCCCCAGAACCTGGAAGTCACTAGTACAGAGCTACTACAAAATGAGTTCAAGTCCCAAAACTGGATAACAGAGACTGGATTGTCTCGAAAGGAAAAAGACAAGTCTATATATACAGATGGAGACTGAAATAGTACAAAACGTCGTGTGCTCACCCCCGTCTCCAGATAAGTCTACTCTAAGCTCGATCAACGCTGGCTACTAGTGCTCGGACCTGCATCACAAAATAGATGCAGAGCGTAGCATGAGTACCAAAACAACAGGTACCCAGTAGGCATCATCGGCCGACTGAGCAAGATAAGCAAAAGTGAACTGAAATGCAAATAAAGGGTCACGTCAAGTGCAAAGAGTAGTAAATGGGGGGTATGTACACGAGCGTACAGGCAACAAAGACAAGCAACCTAACTAACTCCGTCGGGCTCCCATAAACCCGACGGGTACGCTCGTGCACAATAAAAGAAACCACCTGCACGGACCCCCATAAGCCCGGCAGATGCACCGGCAGTTGAAGTAAAATAATGGAGCTAAAAGGTCTATCACAATATTACCAATTTCCGAACTTTTAACTGAACCATTCCCAATTATATTCCAAGATCTCATTACGTCCCGGACTTTAATCGGAATCTCTCCAACCTCCAAAACCTCAACCTACAGATGAGAGTAATCAAGAATAAACTGAAGCTTTAGTGAGGAATTGGGAATACACCACGTGCAAGCTGGACCACGGACTCGAACCGGGTACTATAGCTAATGAGTCAACCTATATGGGCTGGACCACGGACTCGAACCGGGTGCTGTAGCCAAAGGTCGGGCACGGGTGGGCTGGACCACGGACTCGAACCGGGTGCTGTAGCTGAAATCAGATCACAGGTAAGCTGGACCACGGACTCGAACCGGGTACTGTAGCTAAGCCTGGACATAAGTGAGCTGGACCACGGACTCTAACCGGGTGCTGTAGCTAAAACCAGATCACAGGTAAGCTGGACCACGGACTCGAACCGGGTACTGTAGCTAAGCCTGGACATAAATGAGCTGGACCACGGACTCTAACCGGGTACTGTAGCTGAAACCAGATCACAGGTAAGCTGGACCACGGACTCGAACCGGGTACTGTAGCTAAGCCTGGACATAAATGAGCTGGACCACGGACTCTAACCGGGTACTGTAGCTGAAACCAGATCACAGGTAAGCTGGACCACGGACTCGAACCGGGTACTGTAGCTAAGCCTGGACATAAATGAGCTGGACCACGGACTCTAACCGGGTACTGTAGCTGAAACCAGATCACAGGTAAGCTGGACCACGGACTCGAACCGGGTACTGTAGCTAAGCCTGGACATAAATGAGCTGGACCACGGACTCTAACCGGGTACTGTAGCTGAAACCAGATCACAGGTAAGCTGGACCACGGACTCGAACCGGGTACTGTAGCTAAGCCTGGACATAAATGAGCTGGACCACGGACTCTAACCGGGTACTGTAGCTGAAACCAGATCACAGGTAAGCTGGACCACGGACTCGAACCGGGTACTGTAGCTAAGCCTGGACATAAATGAGCTGGACCACGGACTCTAACCGGGTACTGTAGCTGAAACCAGATCACAGGTAAGCTGGACCACGGACTCGAACCGGGTACTGTAGCTAAGCCTGGACATAAATGAGCTGGACCACGGACTCTAACCGGGTACTGTAGCTGAAACCAGATCACAGGTAAGCTGGACCACGGACTCGAACCGGGTACTGTAGCTAAACCTGGAATAAGTAAGCTGGACCACGGACTCTAACCGGGTACTGTAGCTAAGAATCAATATCCAACCATCCGTCGCGGGAAATATCACCAAACCGATTACCATAAATAATCCTTTTAGTCCGACCCTCATATACCCCAAATCGCCGAGGAAGTATCCAATAATGAGTAAGCTAGACCACGGACTTTAACCGGGTATTTGTAGCCGATATAAAAGCAGGGCATTATGGATACAAGGTCATAAGCTGAGTTACCGACTATCAGACTCAAGTCTGCTATATCAGTCTACAAGGAGCTAACCGTCCGAAACGACGTCGGAAAAAGTTCTACTGCCCAACGACATCCGAAATCTCGCAAGTCTATGGCAACACTAGTCTAAGCCTAGACTAAGGCCAAACATACTTCAAATCAATATTATCATATACACCACCAGATATGGCTATTCAATAATATCAAGAGACATGCTGTCATAATCCAACACTTTCCCGAAATAAGGTCTAAGGCAGGAATTATAGAAATTTAGCATGCTCGACACCCGAACCCCTCCATACTCAAGCAAATCAATAAACAATTGCCTAAACATGCTCAATCTCACGAGAGAAAACCATAGCCTACCTGAAAGCCGATCACGCGTGCTCCAACTCACGGTACCGGATCTTTTCCTCTCCGAACGGTCTCCAAATGCTTCCCCACTAACAAAAGGTTAATCACCTCGTCATTACGAATATATTGACACTAAAATTATATTTTTCGGAGACGGACCCAAAATCGGGTCTAAAACGGGATTGTGGGGCCCACAATTAGAATCTCAAAATCGAATCCGTGGAAACGTCCCAAATACCTTACTAAACTAATACCCCAAAATTTTAGCACAAACAGATGCCTACAACACCGCAAATCAGCCACAATAATTAAAAAGGGCAGCCCCTTGATCACCAATTTTCGGAAAAACGAGACCCTTTCAACCCAAACAGATTATACCACGACGATCCTTGCGAAAAACTCTACAAGTTAGCCACAAGAATGACTCAAAACGGACCTAAGATGATCAAGATCTCACAATTCAAAATTCAACAACAATTCAATCCGGAAAATCACCCTGGCAGTGGCTAAAATTGATTTCTTACCTCAAACGAAGCCTCCCCTCGCGTTTCTGAGATCACCGCTAGATTCCCCTCGAAATTCTCTTGAAGTTTGCCTTTTGAATCACTTAATTTGGACTCAAAATGAAGGAGCAATCTTAAGTTGAAGTTAAGGAAAAAAAAATGGACGAATTTCGTCCTAAATTCTGGAAATTTCCATATTTCCACTCTGCTGCCACGTGGCGTCACGTGGCTATGCCACGTCACCGCCGCGTCAAAATTCTACAACCCTTCAAACTTAAATTTCGATGTTTCGGACTCGTTCGGAGTCGGAAAAATACAAACCTTATATGGAATCTGATTGGAAATGATATTTCGGACTCAACGGTGAAGGCGGAATTTCCATTTGGAGCTCGCTTCGATGAAAAGTGGGTCCCACACCCAGTATCGTTTTGAGCCAGATTCCACAACTGCCATCTAAAGCCTCGGGAAGTGAACAAAGGGTCGTTCTAGACCAAAATCGATATTTCGAAGCTAACCTAGCTGTCAGAATTTTCATCTGAGCACGACTTCCAAGAAGGTTGACCAAAGTCAACTTTTCAAGTCATTACAACAGTCTCTATATTTTAATCTGATTTATGTTGATATTTTATGTAGTTTCAATGTGCTTATACCTATATTATGATTCATGGTTCAGATGAAGAGCTTAATTATCTAATTCATATGCTTGATAGATTATAATTCAGTTTACTAAAATTAATAACGTAAATAATTGTGTTTTTATTTGTTAAAACTTATTGGAGTCTATTTTTAATGTGCTGCTTCTTTGAAATATCTAAAATCATATATGAACTCCTTTAAATACTTGTTACATGATAGCAAGATTAAATCTAAAGTTTAAAAAGTATCTAGAACCAAGCCCTCCATTGCATATATATAGTTTAGTTTATAAAAAATTAATGTCAACATGCGGTTCCATTTGATATAATGAAAGAGTCTGATACTATCTTCAAAGCATACTCAATTACTTAAGTGTGAAATTGTTCACTATATGCATAAGTGTATTCTTCCCCTCTGTTTTTTCAAACTCTTGATACCAATTATTCAAATTCAAGAACTCAAAATATCAGTTGTATTATCTGCCACTATCAATAAAAGAGTTAACAATATTAATATATTTAAAGTATTTTAAAATATTTTAACTATTATAAATCTTTATAAAACAAAGTAATGATAAAAGAAAAATGGAAATATTAGAGAAGACTAAAGGAAATATTAGAGAAGTATAATGAAAAAATTTGAGATTAAAATTATACCTGAAAATGTATAATGCAAATACTAAAGATTAAAATTGTACCTGAACATTCATTATCAGTATTTGTGCCTTTTAGAAGAGCTCTTATTTCTTCTGATCGCATAAAACACTTTCTAATTTTTCTTGATTGTCATATGCTTGAAAAAATAATGCAAAAAAAGGTAAATCAATAAATTTACATGGTAAAAAATTTAAAATTAATAAATTTCTATATTAATTAAAATAATCGCATAACATTTTAGATCATATAATGTTATCTTTAGGTGTACTACACAGAAAACAATATTATAAAAAATTATTTAGTGAGTTAAAATAGCATACCTCTAAATGATTCCATAATTATAACAACAACTTCATCAGAATTGTTTTATAATAATCATCAACAATTACAGTATATATAAAACATCCCAAAGAATCTGCATATCACAATAGATTTTGGAACACTTCTTTATATACTACATTTATAGCCTCATCAGTTAATTGTCCGTCATCATTGTAACTCAGTATTTTTAATCCATTTCTACTTGTTACTCTAGAAACAGCTACATAAAGTTGTCCATGGGTAAACACTGGTTTCTTCAAAAATAATCCAACATGAGATAAAGACTGTCCTTGGCTCTTGTTGATTGTCATGGCAAATGATACAGTTATAGGAAACTGTCTTCTTTGAAACTTAAATGGGATTCTAGCATCTGAAGGTGTTAAAGTCATTCTTGGAATAAATACCTTCTGTCCAGCCATCTGTCCAGATAAAACCTTTGTTTCAATTACTTGATTTCCAAATTTAGTAACAATCAACCTAGTTCCGTTACATAATCCTACTGCCTGATCAATATTTCTTAGTAACATCACTGGAACTACAACTTTTAAAGTGATTGAATGATTTGAAACTCCAGAACATTTAATAGTGTTCAAAAAATTTGGGGTGTGTACATGTTCCAAAACTAAATAAGTATGATCAGACTTGCATATTTTGTCAGAACTCAAAAATGATTTCTCAGGATTATGATTCAAGGAGATCATATATTGATTGATTTATTCCACCATATCAAGAGTCGGAGTAAGAATGACTCTTTGTTGTAGGTATCCAACATCATTACAATTAGTACTAAAATCTGGATACGTACTCTCCACAATAGCTGCTATTGGATCAGTATATTTAGTTATTAGAAGATCCTTTGGTATTAAAACTTTATCAATTACATCAAATGAATTACCAATACTACCATCCCCAACAACCAATATCCAATCAGAAAACTCTTTCAACTCTTTTAGATTAGTATCAGCGTCACTGTTTTGCAACCTCATATTCTTTGTCAGTGTTAATAATTCACAATGGGGCCATAAATATGAAGAGTTGAGAGTTGCATTAACTATATCTTGTCGACTACCTTTTGGGATCACCGGAAGAATATGTCTGAAGTCACCTCCAAGAACAATTGTTTTACCATCAAATGGTAAAGTTTAGTTGTGTCTTTGTAGCCAATAATATCTCTTAAAGTCTTATCAAGAGCTTCAAAACAGTGTTTATGCATCATTGGAGCCTCATCCCAAATAATCAACTTAGTCTTGATTAGCAAATGTGCTAAAGGAGTACCTTGTTTTAAATTGCATGTTGAATTTTCAGTTATATTTAGCGGGATAACAAATCTTGAATGTGTTGTTCGGCCACCTGGTAATAAAAGAGATGCAATCCCGCTAGATGCAACTGTTAAAACAACATCTCCTTTAGACCTTATGGCAGCTGATAGAGTCTTCCAAATATAAGTTTTACATGTTCCTCCAAATTCGTATAAAAAGAAAAATCCACCCATATTTTCATTAACTGCTGCCATAATTTTTTTATACACTGATTTCAGCTCATCCATTAAATTTAATACCAATTGTTGATCTTCATCAGCTAAAGCACGTTTATTGTAATGCATTTCATCACAAATTAATCTATTGGTGATGTCAACATCATCCTCAGTGTAAACAGGTATTGGCATTGTAGGAAAATCTGAAAAACTTCTTTCACAACTTTTTAAAAAGCTTTCTATCTTTTGCAAGCAACAATTCTTCAAATCAACATCTGATAGATAAGCTTCTGAAAAAATAATATAAATATATAATACATGAATATTTAAACGTAAATATAATAAACTAATTAATCAAACAAACATAATATAGAATTCATGATAATAATAAGATTAATTTAAATTTAAAACAGTATTGGGTACCTGGGTTATCTAATACTCTTCTTTGTTCATGAAGAATATCTTCAGATAGTAAATGCCATGTTGATTTCCAAACAACCTCCGAACATGACATTGAATTTGATATAAGTAGCATAGCAAATAATTGTCTTAGATATGATGGCATTCCCCAATGACTTGCTTCTACTATAGCATTAACATATTCTTTGTCATCATCTAATAATCCTAAAGCATAACATGCATCTCTAAAAGTCTAATGATCAATATCATTTATTCTTTTGATATCCTCATATGAAGTGGGACCTCTAACAATATTCAATAACAATCTAAGATAATATTGATCACCAGATCCCAGTGGAACAAAGAAAATTCTTCCAATCGAAAATGCAGAAGTTTTTCTTTTATCCCATCTCTTAGATTGTTGCTTCCAAACAAACTTTAAATGAAATTCTGCACAGGTTAAATCTCTTGCTTCAGAAAATTTCTTGTTTGCTTCAAACCAACTTAAAAACTTGGATTCCTTTATGGTTGGTTTCTTGATGACAACATCAATGGGATCATCATCTGAAAATATGATATTCTGATTGCCTGGTAAATGAAAAGATAACCTTTCTACAAAAGGTTCTCTATGGTGGATTGGAAATTTAAAGATTCTCCAAGCTGCTTCACATGGTGATATATATCGACAATAACAATACGTATTTATTTCATCAACCCCTCTTGAATTTGAAGAATTCGCACTATCACAAAAGGCAGTTGTAACATGGTCATGACCTTTATTAACATACTTAAATAAGTATTTAATTGACCTTGATTGATTACACCATTCAACATTAATATGTGCCCCATATTTGAACAATAAAAATCTATTGTGGTACAACATATCTATTATCCAAATCAATACCTGATCTCTTTATAGATCTGACATCATCTCTTCTTCTATATACAGGATATCCCTCCTCATCAATTGAGGTAGAAGAAATAAACCTTTTTGGAAAGTGTTTTGAATATTTTTCATTTTGTATGCAAGGAGATGATTTTCTAACTGAACCACATGGGCCATACATCATAAAGTTTGCAACAGCCACATAATAATTCGGATCAAGTAATATATTTGGTAATTCAGCTGAAATAATATCACCAATATTTGGAGATTTATTATGTAGAAATAGAAAAATATAGTATAAATCACTGAATCAAAGGATAAATATGATATTATTTTTTATTATTATTTCAAATTAAAAATAAGAATTGTGGTATAATAATAAGGCAATAATATACCTGCTTTTACTTGTCCAAAAATTTTGTTGTCTCGCAAATTCTTTATCAGGTGATCTAATTTGACTTTAAAGACTCTCGTTATAATGCCTGGCCAATCTTCTGGAGCCAATCCCCTACTGTTCACAAATCTAGTGATCTCAGGCCATTTAGAATTGCAAGTAAATGTAATAAATAGATCAGGACATCCGGCCCATTTACATATTGATATTGCATCTTGATAATTTTGCAACATGTAACGTGTACCTCAGAAGATAATATTACTCTTTGTCCTTTAGAAGAAGGTTGAGTGTCTCCCTGCAAAATAGCTTCTTGTAATCCCTTATAGAAGTCTGCTCTCAAATGTGTTTGATGGAGCCTATAAAATAGCAATCGAGAAGATTCTATCAATTTATATCCATCTACCAAAAATTATTGAAATAATCTTTTAGCCGATACAATTGTTGGTACTTCATTCTTCCTTTCTTGAATTTTGTATGAAAAGTATTCAAGAGAGCTAACATATTTCCTTCCATCAGATGATTCATCAATTCCATTTAAAGGAATATCTTCTCTATATCCATCTTCACCAAATGAAAAAAGTAATGGATATTGCAAACCTAAGTATGCTGCATTCAATTAACTTATTCTCCTAAGTTGTCCAGAATGACTTTCAATTATTATATCTCTGTCAGAACTGGTTGGTTCAAAATCACCAATCACCAAAGCTGCTACTTCAGAAACTGTTGGCAAATTGTACCTTCTTTCATCTGATCCTTTTTTTCCTATCAGTCTTAGTTTAACATCTGCACTTTGATCAATTTGAAATCTATCTCTTACCATCCGAAAAGATTTTGTAAGTACATTGTGTTGATCTAGCATTTCCTTGAGATCATTAACAATTTGAGCATGAATTTGACTATTGCTTTCACTACGACTAAAAAAATCGTTATATAGATAATAGTGATTAATAATTACAATTATATTGAACGTTGTAAAATTTATATATACTATAAATACTTACCTGATAGCATTAATTCTATTTTGCACCTCATTTTCTGTAATATATATATATATATATATATATAAAAAAAAAAATTGTGCAAATTTTGTAGTAGATCCCTTGTTAGGTAATAAGCTTCCAATTTTATGATAATTCTGTCCAGATAATCTGAATGTTCTTGGCCCTTTTGTTTGATTGACAGATGCATCAATTTTTCCTCTGATTGATGTAAATGAAAATATAGAATTATAAGTTCTTATATTCTCTCTGAAATGACGACTTTTGTCACCTAAATTAATTTTATGTTATTCAAATATTTAAAAGAATATATTCTAATAATAATGTAGTAATTTAATAAATAATTTCAATTACCTGATCCAACTAATAATTCATTTAGCAGTGTAGGAGGATCCTTTGGATTTGGAAGCTTTTTCTTTCCCTTACCGCAACACAAAGTGAAAACAGGTTCTATTTTTTTGTATCTCTTCTCAATTCTTTCTTCATACTAGAAGTACGCACCGCAATGTTCACACTCATAAGTAGGATCTCCCATATCCCAATAATCTAATAGTTTTTCATTTAAAATTTAAAAGTTAGAGTTTAATTATTTATTGTAGAAAAAACATAAATCGATTTGTTGATGAAATGTAATATTGAAACAAATACCTTGATTGTAAATTCTACCACCTTCAATTTCATCCCCTATAAATATAAAAAAATGTAAAAAAATTATTACAAAATTTCGAACATTTATAAATTATAAGAACATAAAATGCGTTTAAGTATAGATTCATAACTTCCAACTTATCTTCATATTCATTTTCATAAATATTTTGCTCATTTGATTGAGCGTTAGAATGTTCCACCAAAAATGTATTCTCATCCACCATTATATGTTTACCTTTAGACTGCCTTGAATTTGAAGAAGAACTACTTGGTAAATCTAGCATAAAGGAATATGCATTAACTAATGTACTTTCAATGGAGTATCAAATCAATCTACTTATGCAAGCATTGATTCTCTACAGAAAATAAGTAAAACAGTATTATATAAGTGGAAATAAGAAATGCACAATAAAGTTTACTATATTAGATTAGTATTTGTTTAGTTCAAGCCTTCTTGTTCTAATTATGAGAAAGCTATTCATAATTATATAGTTTACTATATATGATTGTTGTAATACTTGTTCTAATTATGTAAAATCTATTCATAACTATATATTTTTTCTGATTCAACAGTGTGATTAAGTTGTAGAGAGGTATGGGATGAACTGAGTTGTGCTTCTGTTCATTGAGTTTAATATGTTTTAGAATGTAGATATAACTAACTCCTTGGCAATATTTTATATTTTCATTATACTAAGATCTATTCTTTCAATTAGTTTATACTTGATTATTATATACACATGTATCTACATATAATAGATTGAGGTAATCCTCTTTTTTCCCCTCGTATTATCCAATCAAAGTTTAACTCTAATATTACTCCCTGCCGTGCTTGAATAATTCTAATACATAAAGTTAGTGAAAGCCTTTTTATTGATTACCTATGGCAGTCATATTTTGGTTTTATGAGGGAAGCTATGGCTATTATGTTAGTTAACATGTTAAGGAGGTTCTATTTTGACTTATCATAATTTTTCATATTTGAATAATGCCTTTTTATAGATTAGCTATGAAGATGGTTATTTTTTTGTGGATAGTATAGATTCAATGTATGATATTTATGAATACCTATTATACTATAGCTTGTGAGCGGTTCATTGACAACTACAATTAATTGCTACCTATTTATCTGAAAATGTTGCAGCTTTCTCGAAGTTTAAAAATATTATATTAATATTAAATATATTAATTTGCAAAGTTTATGATGTTGATGGATATATGAAACTATTTTGTACATTTTTCATACTACACTTTCTGACTTAATTCATTCTAAGTGAG
This sequence comes from Solanum stenotomum, assembly GCF_019186545.1. Taxonomy (NCBI): domain Eukaryota; kingdom Viridiplantae; phylum Streptophyta; class Magnoliopsida; order Solanales; family Solanaceae; genus Solanum; species Solanum stenotomum. The sequence goes on from NC_064288.1 coordinate 38,036,216, forward strand.
AACAATTATTTTGAACTTCAGTATTTAATCAATTGTCTCTTATGTTTTGTAGATTGCTTAGAGGTTGTTTAATGGAAGAAATATTTCCTGCAAGTATATTGTTGGCAAAGATAATTGATTTATATGAAATACTTAAGGTTAGTATGTAGTTACTATTTTTAGCATCATTCATATTATTATCTGTATTCAACACATTGTTATTTGAAGTTATCTGACATATTTTGCTATTTGAAACTTGAGAAGTTGACACTTAATTATTTATCACACAAAGAATGACACATGTTAAAAAGTGAAAAAACATCATATGAATATATAGAAAGTAAAATAACAACAATCAGTACTAACACAATGAAATACATTCTTAAAACATAAATGGATAGTTTAATATTCTAAAATAAACTAACTTAAATAATTAAAGCCTATCTCCCATTCTGACAAACTTATGCCTTCTTCTCCTTCTTTATAACTTTGCGTAACTTGTTAGATGGTAGTTTGACATTTAATCCCTCATCATCTGCATGTGATGGCCGAACTCCAACATGTTTGCCATTATTGGGATATAACTTTTCAGTCAAATCAATCACATCTTCTATTTGTGAAGAACCACAATCTGAAATGCTAGTCTTGATAGGTGTCTGTAAATAATTTAAATACATACATAATAAAAAAAATTATGTGTGTTGCCTAGTAAATCACATAATGTAAAATAACATACTATGTTTTAAAATCTGAAAAGTTAAAAATACGAAATATAGGTTGAATTAAATTATATACCTCAATTAGTTTATCTTCATCAATGCTCTGTTCATAATCAAATGATGCCTCGTGTTTCAAAAATTATAGTTAATTAATTTATATGAAAGTTATAGTTAAATTTTAATGATTTTGACACTTACAGTCAAACTGTGTATAAGAGAAGGATGACAATATTCCTTTAGTAATGCTTCATCATCAATGAACTTAACTACTTTGTAGACATTATCATTCTTGTTAATGTTTGAATCCTTAATCTGGACTTTAAACATGAGCTTTTTCTCAATCAAAGTATCAAGTTCTGTGGGATAACCATTGTGAGCATCTCCTATTAATCCTTCCTTCAATTCCTTGGCAGTCTTTCCAATTAGTTGTAGCACCTCTTATTCCACAACAATAATGATATAAATCCAGTTTCATCAGTAACATGAATTTGAAGTCGATACCTAAAATGTATAACATAAAGTGTTATATAATTTTAATTAAATTTTAAATATTTATATTGTTTGCTCCAACCTGTGAATAACTGATATAACTTCAGCATTGCATTTTAAGCAATAATATTTATTCCCAATGGATCAACCTTTGTGATACACTTCTTGCAAGCCAAGTATGACCATTTGTGACAAAGTTCCAAACAAACAATCTTTACAGCAATCCAATAGCTAGACTCCTGTGAGTTAATATAGATGGTTAGACAGTTATATGTACTACAAAAAAATAATATTATAAATAATAATAATATAATATACAACTCACTCGGTGCATTGAAGTAAATCTTTAATAAATTTAAAAGACACCATTCCTGTAGATAACTCCTCAAAATTGAAATATGTTATTGTGAACTTATTTGTGAAACCTTCTCATATTCGCTTGATGCAATTAACTTGTTTTTAAAATCAGAAGATTGTGGTAGATCTGTATTAATCCATAGTTTGGTTTGGTACCAATAACTACGAATAGAATAGGTATATGTAAAATAATTTATAAGATTTATTAAGTTAGACAAATATATTTGGAATAATGATAAACAACTACGTAAAAAAAATAATTTAGAATTCATACCTCTAAATTTGTGTGTCTTCATTAATTGAAGAACAACAATTAATGGTTCATCTGTTGATCCAGATAAATGTGATTGCATTTGAAAGGCGAGATCACCCCATAAAGTGGCAAGAAGATTGTTTTTCCTGCGTGAACAATGTTATGAAAATATGAAATAATGGTCTATACCCTATTAAATGAAAATTGTTTAATAAAACTTACTTTTCATCTTCTACAACAATATTCATGAAAGAACTAATGGTGTCTCCTTGCTTTGACAATTGAATTGGTTCATATGAGACAACGTATCCAACAACATCTTGAAAAATAATTGAATTTTTAGTAATAATATTTACAATAAAATGAAATGAAGTATATAATATAGATTATTATTTACCAATTAGTTGATTTTCGTCGGTGTTGTGCTGAATTGTCACTTCATCGAAAGTGCGTAGCTTAAAAACATCCATATGAAAAGAGGAATCTTCAAGTTTAGTCACAATAGTATTCTGAGTGAATATAAGCTTGTGTTTATGAGGATTAGATTTAAATTTAGGGTGATAAGAGGCTATGACAAAATATTTCATCCGATATAAATTATGATCATAAATCTTTTCTCTGAAATACTTAATTGTGTACTGGTCAATAGATGCGTGAATTCGATCACCCTATATGCAAACAAAATTTTGTTAAGCATTAATCATTATCATTAATATATAATAATAAAATTAGAGAATAAAATTAAATTCAGAAAGTTGATTTAAATCATACCTTTTCGTCTTGCAAAATCAACTCCATAGAATACGAAATATCTAGCTTGTATTTATCGGGCGTTGTACAGAAACGAACAACGCGAACTTTTAAATTTCAGTTCATTGAGTTATTGGTAATTTAAGATATTGTGTTATATTGTAAAGCCATATTTTGTATTGTGAAACTCGACAGAAACATGTTTAGTTTGACACAAATGGTGTCTTCATATATGTACATTGTAAGTGAGTTGAGAAGCAGTTTATCCGGAAGTTTATGAATTGTGGATAAGATAGTGAGGGAGTTATGGAACCTCTTTACTAAAAACTGCTCTTAATTAAAATTGCTTTTGATTTATTTTTATTACATAGTTACAGGTTAATTCAGATGGTGACATAATTGCTATTTGGTACTTGAGAAGCTGACATGTAATTCTATAGAACGCAACTGAACGGTATTAATTGTAATAATCTATATATATATTAGTTACAGTAGTCCGTGCTAGCACGGGCCCAACATATATTTTTATTTTTTATTTTAATTTATGTGATATTAATAAATTTTTAACGGTCAAACAATTTTTTTGTATGTTCTTTATATTTTAAGTTGTTGATTATTGTGGTTAATAATACTTTATATGTAATTTTCAATATTCTCTTTGTCCCAATTTATGTGTCATTGATAGAATTTCGAAAGTCAAGCAAATTTTGTACATGTCTTTTAGATTTTGAAGTAATTTAATTATTATGAGTTATAGTACATTTTAGGTATATGTTACTTTTTCTATCCCAAACTATGTGACATTAGTAGAATTTTGAGAGTTGATCAAATTTTTTGTATGTCCTTTAAATTTTGAAGTTGCTAACTATTGTGTGATTTGTAGTACGTTTCATGTTATTTCAAGTAATATATGTTATTTCCTCTATCCTAATTTATATGGCACTAATAGATTTTGAGCTTCAACCAAATTTTATAGATGTCTTTATAATATTTTAGGGTTTAATTACCTCTTTTTGATTTTTAATCCATTAATATGTTTTCTTCACAATTATCAGTAGAGCTACCTTAAACAGTGATGTGGTGCTCTCTATGACCTTCATTGTCATTTTTCCTTTTCTCCTTTTTTGAATTTTTCTCAATTATATTATTTTTAAAAGTTATTTTCATAACTCACACTTCTTCATCTTTATAAATTATACTTTTAATTAGTATTAATAATATTCATAACTTTCAAACCTTTTATATTCATAACCCCAAAAAATTCAATTTTACATTAAATTAAAATACTCAATGCCTTTCTTTCTTTGGAGAGAAATGACATTAAATTAAAATGTTTGCCTCAATATGCTTAAGATGCTAGAATTCTTAAAGTTCATTTTAACTTTATGTATTCTTTTGTTGGAATAGCTTTCTTTTTATTTTGTATGTAGTTTGTTGATGATTTTTAAGAATTTTGTTTTTTTTTTTCCTTTTTGTTATATATGTTGTATGTTGTTTAATAAATTGATAGACTTTTAGGATTTTTTTAATTTTTCTTTATGTTAATCTTATTTGAACTTTTATTGTATTAAGTAAAAAGTATTCTAATTAATTCTACTAAAGATTCACTAATTGAATGTTGAGAGAAATTAATTAATGTGAGAAAAGTACTGAAAGAAAGACATAATCCTACTCCATCCGTCCAATAATTATTGTCTATTATACTATTTTGGAATGTCCTACAATACTTGTACACTTTATGAAATCAATGGATAGTTTACCCCTTATCATTATCTAAATTGCTAATTATTGTTGTATGATTTTTAATATCTTTTACGCAATTTTCAAATAATAAAGGTTATTTCTTCTTTCTCAATTTATGTGGTACTAATAAAATTTCGAGATTCAATCAATTTTTTTTGTCTTTAAAATATTCTATTGTTAATTACTGTAAATTATTGTACTTTCTAAGTAATTTTCAAATAATATATATTATTTCATTTGTCCAATTTATGTGTCACCGATAAAATTTGAAGAGTTAATCAGATCTTTTACATATTTTTATATCTTTTGAATATTTAAGTAAATAATTATCGTGATTCATAATATTTTTTACAATTATTTAGAATAGTAAAATAAATTTAAAAGAAACAAACAAAATAAATTCATCATAGGAAATTACCAAAGCATCCTTCAATACATCAATAATGGGTCCGACTTTTTGTTTTTAAGAAATTGCACATTCGAAGGATATTTTGTCCAAAGTGGAAATATTGTGTAAAAAATGTGTATTTATTGTGATTTTGAATGTTTTGTGGGGTAATAGGACGCACGCAAAGTTAATGTGTCTTTTTGAAAATTTGGGACAACTTCAAGTATCACTTAATGTTTTTTCTCAAAATCTAATTTACTTTCGTAAACTATGTGTCAGATCAAAATCAGATTAACAAATTCAAAAGGAATGAGTAATAAATAGCTCATACAATGACATNTTCCCACTTATTATATATAGTAATATATATATATATATATATATATACAAAAATGGGCCCAAATGAGGTAGGTAATTAATGGTGTTAAATTGCCCAATAATATAAATTTTAAAGGTACAACCATAAAGCAGAATATACAACACTATCTAAGCACATATCATCCAACACTTGTCATGTGCTAAGTAGTAGATATTCCCACTTATTATATATAGTAATATATATATATATATATATATATACAAAAATGGGCCCAAATGAGGTAGGTAATTAATGGTGTTAAATTGTCCAATAATATAAATTTTAAAGGTACAACCATAAAAGCAGAATGTACAACACTATCTAAGCACATATCATCCAATACTTGTCATGTGATAAGTAGTAGATATTCCCACTTATTATATTATATATAGTAATATAAATAATTTTTAAAATTGACACGTGTATAATTAAATTTTAAAAGTGGCACGTGTATATGTAAAACTGGCTTGAATTTATTTTATTGATTGCTGTAAATATGTAAGATATTTAAAAAATTAAGAAGTTGACACGTACATATTTCCAAATGCTGACAAATGTTAATATTTGTTTTACTTAATTATTATTTTAAAAATAGTGATTAACTAAGAAGATGACACGTGTATATTTAAAACTGATTTGAATTTTTTTCACGGATTGTTGTGTATATAATTAATTGTTAATTGATTTTTAAAAGCAAAAAATGTGAGATTAGTTGTGGCGCTGACACCTAAGCACTATCACCTCTCCTATTATATATATATATATATATATATATAAGAATTGACATGACTATTTTTATTAACTAAGTTATTTACTCGCGCTTCGCGCGGGCATAAATAATCTCATTAAGCTTTTGAACGTCTTTTTCAATATTCGACTATTATAAGGAAAAAGAGAGTAAATTTCAGTAGGTTTTAAGAACATTTCAACAGAAATTAAATGATTTGACATTATCACATATCTCAAGAATTGTAAATATATAATGAATGATTAAGAATATCTTGATAACTAATAACTTTTATATTACATAATATATGTTTGGTGATACAATTTTCTTGTTAATATTGAGTGATATTTTAATGAAGCGATGAAACATCACTTTTCTTTTATTTTTTTTGTATATAAAAAATATAGTATCTGATAAATTGATGGTTATAATATTTCCTTGTGAAATTATTTTATGTGAAAATTTTCGAAAATCAATATATAAGTTAAAATAAGTTAAGACCGTTAAAAATTTACACCACAACAACATAAATAATTTTTTTAGAGACAATCTACTTGTCTTAGGCCAATTGTTCACCACTTTTCGTTAGTTTACTTTGTTACTCAAACAAAATTGATAAAAGGAGAAAAACAAATTTGAAATAACAACAAAATAATATTTTTGATCCCTTTTAGAAATTCATTCTTCATTAAACTGTTGCTCTCAATGCCCTTCTAGATGCTTCATTTGTACAACTTTACACCTTTTTCAGAAATATGTATATATACTTGTTGTATTATGAAAGTACAAGTAGATCAAAATGTTGGATTCTAGGCTCATGCTAAAAAAGATATTCTTGAATATGAAAAAATAAAAAATGAGTCTAACCTAGAAAACTCAAACGCTCAATAATGATTTGGGATAGGAAGGACAACAAATCCATGTTAATAGACAAAACTTTCATAGCTTAAGTTATTACTTTTATTTAGAGTAGATTTTGATTCATATTCTTCAAATTAAGCTTGCCAAAAATTGTCATAACTCACCCCAAAAATATTTAGAAGGACCAAATAAGAAGGAAAAAAGAAAAAATATTAAAAAGTGTCTTGTCATAGTGAGATCATATACATGTTAAATGGAATAATTAATTGTCACGATCCAAACCGTCGTGATTGACACCCACACTAACCCTCCTCCTGTAGGAGAACCATTACTGAAGAGAATTAGAGAGCAAAGTTTGCAAGAAAAGATGCTCTATTTGTATAATTTTCCTGATGGTTCATACGCATATGCAGAGGGTCTAAATATAGACCTACTGCACTAATCTAATTAGAATAAAATTCGTACTTTTCCTAATTATAAATATATCAAACTATCTAAATCCTAAGTTAAGTTAAACTATAATTCCTACGGGTTTAGGATTGGTGTGTTGCTGTCGATGGAGTCCTTCTTCATGATGTTTCTCTCTATCATCCCCCCTCAAGCTGGACGTTGGTACTGACACAACTCGAAGCTTGCTCCGTAAAAACTGAAATTGATGCTTAGATATGGACTTTATAAAAATGTCGGCTACTTGTGCCAAGGATGGGACATATCTGTTAATCATTGCTCCAGTGGAGATCTTCTCACGAGCAAAGTGGTAGTCCAGTTCAACATGTTTTGTTCGAGCATGAAGAATCGGATTGCATGTGAGGTGTAATGCACTAATATTGTCAGAATAAAGCACAGGAGGAGAATTGATATATACACCAAGGTGTTGCAACAAATGAAGAGTCCATGTTACTTCAGCTGCAAGAGAGGCTAGAGCACGATACTCTGCTTCGGCACTTGATCGAGCTACTGTATGTTGTTTCTTAGATGACCACGAGATACAATTAACTCCCAATGAAACACACAGACCTGTAGTGGACCTCCGAGTAATAGAACATCCTTCCCAATCTGCATCAGAGAATCTAACAGCATTCAAGGAAGAGTTGGATGTAATGCGCATGCCAAAATTGATGGTTCCAAATAGGTATCGTAATATACGTTTTACTCCTTGCCAATGTATAGTCGTTGGAGTCTGCATAAATTGACACACTTGGTTGACATCATGTGTTAGATCATGACGTGTCAAAGTGAGATATTGGAGTGCTCTAACAGTGCTCCTATAGTTGAAGGGATCTATCGGTGAACCTGTGCAGGTATGAAAATCATTTTTCTGTGATGTAGGAGTGTGAATGGCGCATGCACACATCATCATTGTCTTATTAAGAATGTCCTTTGCATATTTGGCTTGACTTAGATAAAGACCATCTTTGTAAGGTTGTACTTCGATCCCTAGGAAGAAATGGAGAGTTCCCAAATCCTTTAGAGCAAACTGGTTACTTAGTTGAGATATAATAGAATGAATAAAGCTTGGGTTGTTTCCGGTAACAACTATGTCATCGACATAAAACAGGAGCACTATTATATCAGAGGATTTGCGCAGAACGAAGAGTGAAGAATGGTCATGTCTCCCTTGGAACCCTAGGTGAAAAAAAGCTTCACTAAAACATTGAAACCAAGCCTTTGGGGCTTGTTTCAATCCATATATGGCAAGTTGGAGTAGGCAAACATAGTTTGGAGTAGTGTTGTTTTTTAATCCGAGAGTTTGTTCCATATATACTACTTCTTTAAGTCGTCCATGGAGGAAAGCATTTTTCACATCTAGTTGTTGAAGTGGCCATTTTCGAACTGTTGCCAAGGTAAGAACCATGCGGATAGTAGTAGCTTTAACAACGGTACTAAATGTGTCTTCAAAGTCGAGTCCTTCAATTTGATTATACCCTTTGGCGACAAGATGAGCTTTATGCTTATCGATTGTTCCATCAGCTCTTAGCTTAGTCTTGAACACCCATTTCGAACCAACAGCATTCATGTTAGGCTCATGAGGTACAAGTCGCCATGTTTTATTCACATGTAGAGCTTGCATCTCTTCTTCCATAGCTTTTTCCCAGTGAAGTGGAAGAAGAGCTTCCTTGAGATTTTTAGGTTCATGAATGTTCAATGACGAGGTAGTGGCCATAAGAGTTTGGAATGTCGGAGGCTGCTACATGTTTTTAGATTTTGTTCTGGTAATCATATGATAGGTATTATCAGGTGAGCTTGAGGATGTAGTGGGAAGGCACTGGTATTTGCTGGAGTCGACACACAAATCAATTCCCGGAGGGTCTTCCCAGGCAGCACTGGGTGTGTGTTCATATGAAGGCGATTGAAGCTTAGCATGTTCGGTATCATTGCATGGACCTGCTGCAATTTTTTTTGCAGTAATTGTGCGTAACGAGCTAGGTGAAGCATCACAATTATCATTTATAGTTGCTGCAACTTCTTTAGCATCGATAGTGGATAAGGGATCTTGATGTGTTGCATGTGTTGAAACAGCACTATGATCATATGCAGTTGCTGCAAGATCGTGAGTATCAGTTATGGGTAAGGAATCATGGCGATCACTATTTGTTGCTTGTATTGGTGGAGCAATAGCTTCTGAAGTATCGTCCTCTCCTACAATAGGCTTAGCGTCAATAAATTCCTTATAAGTAGACATTGAATAAATTGGTTCCTTTATAACCTGCGTGACTTTAGGACAAAGGTAAGCAATGTTCATCAAATATCACGTGTCTTGATATAAATACCATTTTTGTTTGCGGATGATAACACTGATATCCTTTATGTAAAGAACTATATCCTATGAAAATGTAGGGAAAGGTCTTCGACTGAAACTTATTGTTGTTATAACCCTTAAGATGTGGTAAGCATCGACAACCAAAAATTTTCAGGCTATTGTAATTGGGTTTCCTCTGATGGAGCCTCTGAAGTGGCGAGACCATATTCAAGAGAGGTGTGGGAAGCAGTGCCGGCTCTATGCTTTGGGAAATAAGGCTTTTGCCTTAGGCTCCCAAATTTCGGGGGCCCCAAAATCAAGAATAAATTATGTGTTAAAATTTTTATAGAAAAAATTGATTATTTATGATAAAAAGTAATTTTTTTAAAAATATATTATTTTACCCACTTTAACATCTTTTGTACTTTGTTAAAAATAAGAATTAATAGTGAAAAGTGTTGAGCAAAGTGAATTACAAATTCTTTTTTATTTCGTTTTAAATTTTAGTTTCAAGCATTACTACAATCCTATTAAAATGGGGTATACCAAGTCATCAACTTCTTGCGTCAAATTCTATGGTTCTAAATCTTATCTCTATTTAATATTTATCAACTTATTACTTGTATAATTATGTTAACAATTCATATAATAATTGTCTCACTAAAAGGATGTTTTTCAATGTTGAGTTGATAAAATCTTACCTAAAACTAATAACTAAAAAAACAATATCAAAATACTAATAATTTTCATCTAAATAGTGTAAGAAAAATAAATTTTGAATAAATATGTATATGAAGTTTGATTATATTTTAGGCCCCGAATTAAAATTTCGCTTTAGGCCACTAATCATGTTGAGCCGCCCTTGGTGGGAAGTCTATTGATAAGATATAATGATGTCATGAATGCTTCAACCCACAAATATAGGGGAACACAAGCATTGAATAATAGTGTTAAACCAGTTTCAACTAGATGTATGTGCTTGCGTTCAGCAACCCCATTCTGCTCAGGTGTATGCGGACAGGAAACTTGTCATTGAATTCCACATGTGGTGATATGATCAATAAACACTTAGCTAATTCACCGCCTCCATCACTCTGGAAAATTTTGATTTTCCTATCAAATTGATTTTTGATCAATCTCTGAAAGTTAATAAAGGTGTTAAAGAAATTGGATTTTCTTTTCAACGGATAAAACCAAGTGTATTTTGTATGATCGTCCACAAAAATTACATAGTATTTTGAACCCTGAGGAGAGTTAACAGGCGAAGGGCTCCATAAATCACAATGAATTTTGACAAGAGGCTCAATCTCGCCTTTATTAGAATTCGTAAAAGGTTGCTTACAACTTTTTCCCATTTGACAAAAAGTACAAATAGAAAATATTTTATTCCAACTACTAAATCTAAGAAGTCTATGAGAATGTAAAAAACATAATGTCTTAAAGGTTGGATACCCTAGTCGTTGATGCCAGACTTCATCTGATGCTTTACTTGAGCGTATAGTAGCTAAAGCTTGATGCACCTTCCCATATGCACTCTTTGCGTCTAAGGCATACATATCTCCTTTCCTACTTCCTTTTGCCAATAGATTCCGGGTTTTCTTGTCCTTAACAACAAACTCAGAGTCAGTAAATTCCAAAAGACATTTATTATCACTTGCTAGCTTGCTTACAGACAACAAATTTTTCTTTAATTTAGGTACGACTAAAACATCTTTCAGTCATAGATTTGTACCTATCTCCTTATTACCAACATGAGTAATTTGGAGTCGTTTTCCATCACCTACCATGACTGAATCTGAACCTTTGAACAGAGTAGGATTATCGAGATTACCTGTTGTATGAACCATATGATGAGTTGCTCCAGAGTCCATGTAAAGATTGTTGTCTGATTGCTCATTGATTGTTAATGCAGAGAGACCTTGTGGAGTATCCTGTTGAGATTGATAGGAGTAATCCCATCTATAAAAACAAGAGATAACGGTGTGATTGTTTCTTCCACAAATTTGACATGGACCTGCCTGTGATTGAGAGTTCTTTTGATTATTTTGAAAATCAGATTGTCCACCAGTAGTATAAGTGTTGGAATTAGGTCCAAACCGTCATCTTCCTCGTACTTGTCCTCTTCCTCGGAAAGAATTTCCTCTACTTCTACCTCTACAAAACGATCCAGGCGTATTTTAAACTTGAAAGGCCATGGCTTGATCAACATGATCTTTTTCACTATCTTCTTCTCTCATGTCATAACCTCTCAATCCATTAACAAACTGAGTGAAGGTTGGATATGGATGCTTGCCTAACATAACTGTTCTGAAAGTTTTGTATTTGTGTCCTAAGCCTTTAGCAAAGTTTATAACCTTGCTATCTTCATCTAAAGGTTTGTGTATAGCAGTGAGACTATCACAAATTCCCTTGAAATCTTTAATGTATTCGTCTATAGATTTTGATCCCATCTTGATACTCTGAATTTGTTGCTTCAATTGAAATTCCTTATCTTTGCTAGCTTGTAGGTAATTATCCTTAAGATTCTCCCAAATCTGTTTAGCAAAAAATGCAACCAATGATAAGAAACATTGACTCTTTAGTCATGGTTCCTGTTAGCCAACTTCTCACCAAGACATCTTTTTCTTCCCATTCTAAGAACTTGGGGTTTATGACTTCTTCATCCTTTTCGTTTACTACAACCATAGATGGTGGTTCTTTTACAATAATGTCACCAATCTTTAAGGTCTGCATTAACTGAATTAGTTGAGTTTTCCAAACAAGATAGTTTGAGGATTTCAATTTTACAGGACATATAGTTATGAATTGATGGAGAGACGCAAGTGAAAGAGATAGAGAGGAGGAAGATGAATTGGCCATTATAAAATGTGGAACATGATTCAGGATACAAAATAACTTAGTTTAAACCCAAAGCCCTAATACCATGAAGAGAATTAGAGAGCAGAGTTTGCAAGAAAAGATGCTCTATTTGTATAATTTTCCTGATGAATCATACGCATATGCAGAGGGTCTAAATATAGACCTACTGCACTAATCTAATTGGAATAGGATTCATACTTTTCCTAATTCTAAATATATCAAACTACCTAAATCCTAAGTTAAGTTAAACTATAATTCCTACGGGTTTAGGATTGGTGTGTTGTTGTCGATGGAGTCCTTCTTCATGCTGCTTCTCTCTATCAATTACTACAGCCCAACTAAGCAACTTAATGGAAACTAGTACATTTAAAAATACGGAAGCAGGTTTAAATGTCTAAGAAAATATGGAGTTTCCATAAACTCCGAAAGTTTAATAAAACAACTACCAAAACATTTGCGGAAAACAACCCCTAGAAACTGAAAGTCATTGTACCAAAACACTGATTAACTAACAAGTCTAAAAAAGGGGGTGCAACCCCGAAAGGTAAACAAAACACCCTAAACAAATAGTCTGAGTCCGAAAAGAGTGGACTTAAGCAAGAAAGATCCATGGTAGCCTAAAAGAACTGGCTCACCCTTGAATTCGGTCACGCTCAATAGTCACCTAACTGAGGTCCGTCAATAGCCGCCTGAAGATGTCTTGTACTCAACAAATATAGAGCAAGTGTAGTATTAATACACAACCACAGTGTACTGGTAGGATCACGCGGCCACTCCCATAAGCACAATACACACAAGCAATTACAACACAATAAGCATGCATATAGAGAATACAGTTTAGTCATCATTTTAGAGCAACATACCGTCTTCCATTTTCAATGACGAGTAGACATAAACATAACAATCATAATGGTCTCAAGGAACCAACACCCTAACTGTTAGTGTGTCCGAATGTGACACCCGATCTAATGTATGTGTCGGAACGTGACACCCGATCCAATATATGTGTCAGAACGTGACACCCAATCCAATGTATGTGTTGAAACGTGAGACTCAATCCAATATATGTGTCGGAACGTGACACCCGATCCAATCAGCACAACAACAACCACAATCACACCCATAATGAACAATACTCAAATCATACAATCAAGTAATAGGTTCACAGCATGTATTGTTCACACATAATCATTTCATTAGGTTCGATTCACATTTCCCTATTCACATACACACATGCATACAATGTAGCAATCAACTGGCATATCTCACACAAACAAGAAATCAAACCATCACCTACCTTGAAACAAAGCTTGAATCCTCCTAAGACACTTGAACCTTTCCTTTCCAGATTCTTTCTGCTTGTTCTTGGTATACAAACGAGTAATTTAACGCAAGGATCAATAATTAAGGTCTAATTTACCCGGATTATAACAAACCCAATAACCCAAGACCATATCCATGATCCTAATGTGAAGCTAGAGCTTTTTCCCACCATTAACTTCAGGCCAAAACCCTCCCCAACGATAATTACCCAAGAATCTAAGTTTTACAGATCAAAAAATGGATTAGGGGAGTAAAATCCTTACCTTTAGCACTAAAAGTCATGGAAAACTGTCAAGATATTGCCATGGGTCATATCCTAGCTCTTAAGAACAAAGTTCTACAGAAAATAATGATTTTGGGGTTTTTCCCCAACTTAAGTCGCGATTGGCCTGCTATAGCGAGACCCAATCCGGCACAGCGGCCCCACCCTGGCGGGAATTATCCTACACCGGCAGCTTACACGGAGACAGAAGCACGGAATTTGAGTTCCAAGCTCCCATTTCATAACACACCTTCAACCCTTGACGTTCAGAAACTACCATTTCACGCCAAGATCAATTTCGGCAGTTCTACTCACCTAAATTCGATTATGTTAGGTCGTACGGGCTCCTTAACGTCTTAGCTATCAACTCATGTGATCAAATTCACAATTAGATCCCCCATTTATTACCAGATTTCCCTAGACCTCACCTGACTCAGAATTCATCCAAATCATGACTAGGCTACAATTTTCCAAGTCATTACTCAAAAGTTTTCTGGCCCAAATTCTTTCCCCATTGGATTTTCTATAACGACGGAAACATGTCGTAACAATAGATAACAATTTACCCATCACTCATCCCCGAGTGATAAACTAGGAAAAATTGGCTAAAGTAAGGGTAGAGTAGTACCTAAATCGTCGAATAACTGGGATATTTGTCTCGCATGTCATTCTCGGTTTCCCAAGTAGCTTCCTCAACCGGACGATGCTTCCATTGAAATTTCACATAATTTATCTCCTTGGTCCTCAGCTTCTGGTCATCGCGATCAAGAATTGCAACCAGTTCCTCCTTATACTGAAGGTCATTTCTAATAGAATTGAATCCCACTTGATGATGTAATCTTCGTCGCCATAATACTTCTTCAACATGGACACATGAAACACTGAATGAACTCTAGATAAGCTAGGGGAAAGGCCAATCTATAAGCCATTGGCCCTACACAGTCAAGGATCTCAAATGGTCCAATGTATTGAGGACTAAGCTTACCCTTCTTGCCAAATCTCATCACCCCTTTCATGGGTGACACTTTTAGAAGGACTTGCTTACCAGTCTGAAATGTCATGTCCCTTACCTTGCGGTCCACATACATTTTCTGTCTACTCTGGTCTGCTAGAAGCTTAGCTTGAATGATTCTTACCTTATCTTGAGAATCTTTCACTAAATCAACCCCCAAAGGTTTCACATCTCCAGTCTCAAACCACTATATGGGTGATCTACATCCCCTCCCATAAAGTGCCTCGAACGGTGCCATGTCAATGTTGGGGTGGTAACTGTTATTATAGGAGAACTTAGATAAAGGTAGGAACTTATCCCAATGCCCTCTTAAGTCAATCACGCATGCCCTCAACATGTCCTCTAACACTTGAATAGTCCTCTCTGACTTCCCGTCCGTCTGTGGATCGAAGGTTGTTCTAAAAGTGAGTTGAGTGCCCAACTCATC
Organism: Solanum stenotomum; assembly: GCF_019186545.1. Taxonomy (NCBI): domain Eukaryota; kingdom Viridiplantae; phylum Streptophyta; class Magnoliopsida; order Solanales; family Solanaceae; genus Solanum; species Solanum stenotomum. The sequence continues at coordinate 38,051,463 of NC_064288.1, forward strand.
ATGTAATTTTCCCCAAAACTTGGATGTGAACTGCGTACCACGGTCTGAGATGATAGAAAGAGGCACCCCATGCAGTCTCACTACCTCTTTCACATAAACTTTAGCCAACTGATTAGCATTATAGTCTACTCTAACTAGAATAAAATAGGCTGACTTAGTCAGTCGGTCAACCACTACCCATATGGAATCAAACTTTCCCAAGGTCTTAGGAAGACCAACTACGAAATCCATATCTATCCTCTCCCCCTTCCATTTTGGAATTGGCATTTGCTGAATCAAACATGTAGGCCTTCGATGCTCATACTTAACATGCTGACAATTTTAGCACTTAGCCACAAACTCAACTATATCTTTCTTCATATTAGGCCACAAATAAAGGCGTTTCAAATCTCGGTACATCTTGGTCACACCCGGATGAATGGAATACCGTGAACCATGGGATTCTGTCAATATTTTCTGAATCAAGTCATCTACTCGGGGAACACAAAATTTCTCTTTAAAACTAAGCACCCCCTCCCCCCCGTATCAAGAGTCGCACCTTGTGCCTTGCCAGACACTGTCTTCTTTCTCAACTCATTCAAATTCTCATCCTCAAACTGTTTGGCCTTGATCTCCTCAATGAATGTGGGTCTAACCTCAACGCTAGCTAACACCCCACCTTTCTCTTAGATGCCCAATTGCATGAACTTAGACTCCAAGGTTTGAATCTCCTTGGCCAGAGGTCGCTTGGATACAGCCAAAAAAGATAAACTACCCATATTTACCGCCTTTCGGCTCAAAGCGTCTGCCACCACATTAGCCTTACCGGATGATATTGGATGGTGACATCATAATCCTTAAGTAATTCCATCCACCTTTGATGTCTCAGGTTTAGGTCCTTTTGGGTAAATACATGATGCAGACTACGATGATCAGTAAACACCTCACACTTAACACCATAAAGGTAATGCCTCCAGATCTTAAGAGTAAACACTACCGCTGCCAACTCCAAATCATGCGTTAGGTAGTTTCTCTCATGCACCTTCAACTGCCGCGATGTATTATTTATGACATTCTTATCTTGCATCAATACAACACCCAAACCTGAATGTGTAGCATCACAATAAACAGAGAAATCGTTACCTTCCACCAGTAGTGCCAGAATAGGTGATGTGGTCAAGAGAGTCTTGAGCTTTTGAAAGCACTCTTCACATTTTTCAGTACATTTGAAAGGCACCTCCTTTTTGGTCAGCCTTGACAAAATGTGTGTCAATAGAAGCAAAGTTTTTCACAAACCAACAATAGTAGCTAGCGAGCCCCATAAAACTCCTAACTTCAGTCAAAGAGGTAGGCTCGACCCAATTCTTAATCGCTTTAATATTTTGGGATCTACCATTACCCCTTCCCTTGAAACTACATGCCCCAAAAAGGCCAATCCAACAAGAACTCACACATGGAAAATTTGGCATAGAACTTTTGTTTCCCAAGGACACCCAAAACAATGCGAAGATGGCCAGCATGCTCTTCCTTACTCTTTGAATACACCAAAATGTCATCAATGAAGACAATAACAAAATAATCCAAAAATAGTTTGAACACATCATTCATCAAACTCATGAAAGTTGCAGGCGCATTGGCAATCCAAACGACATCACTAAAAACTCATAGTGCCCACAGCGGGTCCTGAATGCCGTTTTGGGTACATCGTCAAGCCTAATCTTTAACTTATGGTAACCAGACCTTAGATCAATCTTAGAGAAAACTGACGCACCTTGTAACTGGTCAAAAAGATCATCTATCCGAGGCAACGAATACTTCTTTCGAATAATGACCCTATTCAATTGCCGATAGTCTATGTACATCCTCATACTACCATCATTTTTCTTAACAAACAAGACAGGAGCACCCCACAGGGAAGCACTAGGACGAATGAACCCTTTATCAATAAGCTCCTGGATTTGAGCCTTAAGCTCTCTCAATTCTACCGGAACCATGCGATATGGAAGGATGGAAACATGGCGTGTGCCCGGTTCCAAGTCAATCTAGAAATCTATGTCTCTATCCGGAGGCATACCAGGCAAATTGGTAAGGAACACTTCCGTAAATTCAGACACTACAGAAATAGACTCAATAGTAGGAGACTCAACCTCAACATCCCGAATATGAGCCAAATATGCCAAACACCCCTGCCTTACAGTTTCCTAGCCCGAATGGAGGATATGACCTTAGGCTTGTACATCCCTTCTCACTCTAACTTTTCCCTACCCGGGACAGACTTAGCATTACCATTAAGCACAACATAATAGGGGGAAAACCAAGTCATGCCTAAGATTTATATCAAAGTCAATCACATCCAAAATAACCAGATCAACCCAAGTCTAAAAACCCATAAATAAGATAGGACAAGAGCGATACACATGGGTGACTATAACTGACTCTCCAATTGGGGTAGAAACATAGATGGGGGCATCAAGTACATTACAAACCATATCAAATCCCAAGGCAAACTGAACTGACACATATGAATAAGTAGAACCCGGATCAAACAAGACAATAGCCATGCAGTCACAGACAAGAATAGTACATGTGATCACTACATCAGACGTCTCAGCTTCGGTCTTGCCCGGAAAGGCATAACACTAAGCCCTGTCATCATGATGGGTGACCTCCTTATTTGGTTGCACTGGTCATCTACCTGCATTACCATTTCCCCGGCCTCTACAGCCTCGTTGATTTCCTTTTCGCCCACCTTGTAGACGTCCTCTACCATATTACCACTAACCACTGGTACCACTACTCTAGTCTGATGTTGTATGGGGTCAGACATGCGCGAATAGGGACAATCTCTTCTCATATGCCCAGGTTACCCACAATTATAACAAGTGCGGTCAAAAGATGACTTGCTGCCCACCGAAGGTGCGACTTTCTGGCTATCCTGAATAAAATTTTGTTGTGGAATTCCTGAGTAACTACCTGTAGAAGTAGGTAAGGCTGACTGAATTGGCCGAGCTGCAAGTGTCTGCCTACCTGAACCTCTGGAGTAAGAACCATGAAAGTTACCTGTGCTCTTGGGCTTCTTAGCCAAGGCCTTGGCCTTGCCATCACGTCTAACTCCTTTTACTTTCTTCACAAAGTCAGTCACTTCATTAAAACTTTTACCTGTAGAGGTCATGTGAACAAACAATACCTATATCTCAAAGTTTAATCCCTTGACGAATAGACGAATCCTCTCCTTCTCTAAAGTTACCAACTGAGTAGCATATCTAGACAAGACATGGAACTTTGCCTCATGGGCAGCTACAATCATACCACCCTTCTCCAAAGCCATAAACTTATCCTTCTTATGATCCCACAAAGTCCGGGGCACATACTTTTCCAGAAACAGAGCACGGAACTGCATCTAAGTGAGTGGGGGAAAAATTGACGATCTGCATTCCACATAGGCCCTCCACCACTACTTAGCCTCACTTTGAAGCTGAAAGGTCACAAACTCTACTCCATGTTGATGTACAATACCCAACTTATGAAGCCTCTCATAACAATCCAAAATGAACTCATAGGCGTCCTCACTTTCAGAACCATGGAACACAGGCGACTTCAACATCAAAAACTTAGTCAACATCTCATGTTCATTACTAGTAATCACGGGACCCAACAAGGGACAGAAGAAAGAATCAGTGCCTAATGCTCCATCCGCCCTGGGAATAGTAGCAGTAACAGGGCGGTTGATCGGAGATTAAACAACTTGCATTATGGGAAGGACTCTAGGGTCAAACAACTCCTTCAGAAAAGAGATAATTTGCTTAGCTAACACTGGGTCTAAGGGAGGAATGCCAATATTCCTAGCTGGTGCATCCTTTTCCTATCCAACATCCCCCTCTTCCTCAATCTTCACATTTGCTTCTACCTCTTCTTGAGGTGTAGGAAGGGCCTCTTCCCTTGAAACATTCTCAGCTAGGGCTCCACCCCTGGGGGGTGCTACTTTTTCTCTGCCTTTCCCCTTGCTCTTACCCTACCCCTGCCTCGACCATGGCCTCTGGCTGCGGACTCCTCTACTGGCTCATTAGTGGGGGCTACGGGCCTGATGCCATTGAATTTAGTGTTAACCATCTGTGGACAGAAGAGTGAAGGAAATAAAATACCAATTTGGATCACCAGATACCAATTGGAATCAAGTCATAACACGAAAGGAGAAAATAAATGACAGAGAGATTTCCTAAAGTCTTATAGCCTCTCGAAGAAAAATGCAAACGTCTTCGTACCGTTCTGCAAGACTCTACTAGACTCATTTTGGTTCAATAAGATCAACGAACCTAGGGCTCTGATACCAACTTTTTCACGATCCAAATCGTTGTGATTGACACCCACACTAACCATCTGGTGGGAGAACCATTACTACAACCCAACTAAGCAACTTAACGGAAACTAGCACATTTTAAAATACGAAAGCAAGTTTAAATGTCTAAGAAAATATGGAGTTCCCATAAACTCCATGAGTTTAACAAAACAACTACTAAAATATTTGCGGAAAACAACCCCTAGAAACTGAAAGTCATTGTACCAAAACTCTGATTAACTAACTAGTCTAATAAAAAGGGGCGCAACCCCGAAAACTAAACAAAACACCCTAAACAAATAGTCTGAGTCCGAAAAGAGTGGACTTAAATAAGAAAGATCCATGGTAGCTTGAAAGAATTGGCTCACCCTTGAATCCGGTCACGCTCAATAGTCACCTAGTTGAGGTCTGTCAATAGCCGCCTGAAGATGTCATGTACTCAATAAAGATAGAGCAAGTGCAATATCAATACACAACCACAGTGTACTAGTAGGATCACACAGCCACTCCCATAAGAACAATACACACAAGCAATTGCAACACAATAACCATACATATACATAATACATTTCAGTCATCATTTTAGAGCAACATACCGTCGTCTATTATCAATGACAAGTAGACATAAACATAACAATCATAATGGTTCTCTCATGGAACCCACACCCAAACTGTTAGTGTGTTGTCACGTGACACCCGATCCAATGTATGTGTTGAAACGTGACACCGGATCCAATATATGTGTCGGAACGTGACACTTAATCCAATGTATGTGTCAGAACGTAAAACCTAATCCAATCAGCACAACCACAATCACAATATCACCAATAATTAACAATACTTAAATCAAACAATCAAGTAATAGGTTTATGGCATGTATTGTTCGCACTTAATCATTTCATTAGGTTCGATTCACATTTCCCTATTCACATACACGCATGCATAAAATGTAGCAATCAACCAGCATATTTCACACAAACAGGAAATCAAACCATCGCCTACCTCGAAACCAAGCTTGAATCCTCCTAAGACACTTGAGCCTCTCCTTTCTAGCTTTTTTCCGCTTGTTCTTGGTCTACAAACGAGTAATTTAATGCAAGGATCAATAGCTAAGGTCTAATTTACCTGGATTATAACAAACCCAAGACCAGACTCATGATCCTAATGTGCACCTAGGACTTTTTCCCACCATTAACTTCAGGCCAAACCCCCTCCCCCTCGACGATAATTACCTAATAATCTAAGTTCTACGAATCAAAAAATGGATTAGGGGAGTAAATTCCTTACCTTTAGCACCAAAAGTCATGGAAGACTGTCAAGAAATCACCCCAGGTCGTCTCCTAGCTCTTAAGAATGAAGTTTTGCAGAAAATAACGATTTTGGGGTTTTTCCATGACTTAAGTCGCGACTTGCCCACCACAGTGGGACCCAATCCGCCACAACAGCCCCGCCCTAGGGGAATAATCCCGCCTTGGCGGCTTGCACGGAGACAAAAACTTGGAATTTGAGTTCTAAGATCTCATTTTACAACACACATTCAACCCTTAACGCTCATAAACTACCCTTTCACACCAAGATCAGTTTCAGGAGTTCTACTTGCTCGAATTCGATTATGTTAAGTCATATGGGCTCCTTGACGTCTTAGCTATCCACTCATGTGCTCAAATTCATAATTAGATCCTTCATTCATTACCAGATTTCCCTAGCCTCACCTGACTCAGAATTCGTCCAACTCTGGACTAGGCTACAATTTTCCAAGTCACTAATCAAAAGTTTTCTGGCCCAAATTCTTTCCCCATTGGCTTTTTATAACGACGGGAACATGTCGTTACATCAATACAATTTTAAGGAGAAAACAAAATAGCAAAAAACATGCATTAAAGGAGTAAACTATGAGATATCCAACGATGATAACAAATCATTCTAACAAAAAAAGTTTCTATGTTTTGAAATAAGATACCTCAAAAATTGACTAGCACTTTAATCAACTTTCAATCTTTAAAGTACTCATAATATGTTGTAACACCCCGACTTTTTGAAACTTCTAAATTAACTGGTATCTTCGTGGAAAGACAAGGAGGGTAGGTAATAAATAAAGAATGATGTGGTATGTCATATTTTAAGTTTTCAAGGATTGTATCTCAAGTTTTGAAGTTAGGTAAGTGGCAAAATAAAAGTTGGCAAAAGTTATCGTAAGTTCCTTTTTAAAGATTTCTCTGAAATTTGGATCAAATGTCTCGGAGGTTTTCTCCCGATCTATAAAGAGTTATGGGGCCCACGATCTATCAAATCGAAGGACTACGAGTCTAGATTTCAACACATCAAATTGTTCATTCATACGACTTCAGAATAGAGAGATATTTACGTTTTCACGAGACTGCGCAAGCAGGCACGTGATGTGGGCCCTAGGTCGGTGGAACTTTTTATATATCATCTTCTTCAACTTTTCTCCATTTTTCTTAGTGAAGAACTAGATAACATAGAAAACCCACTTCTAGAATCAACCAAATTATAGATTTTCTGGACTTGAGTCCTTGACGGAAGTTATTCTACGCGTTGAGCTCGTCATCATAATATAATTTGTTTTATCAATTTCGTAGCATATCATATTTTGGTGTTAGGACAGTAAGGGTTTGGGCATAATTTAAGGTTTTGAGGTGTATTACGAACTTAAGATCAAGGTAAGACCTTTCTTTCATGGACTCTAGCTTTGATAAGCCGCAAATAGCAATTTGCGACGGAAATACATATCTTTTATCGGATTATTGTGGTATCTTCTTTTTTTGTGTGTTGATTATGGTCCTGCCCTGTTGTAGTATCGAAGGGTTTAAGAGTAAAAGTCATTAGGCCACGTGAATTCAGTGGAAAAGGTATGTTAAGGTTATTCCCTTCTTACATCATGTTTCCTTAAAGCTTAGGAGCAATGCAATTGGGTTGTTATCATTGTTATACGTGTCGGCATTATTGTTGATTGTTGGCTGCTTGAGTGGATATAATCCTCCCTTGTCGGGATTCTTATTCAGTTAGAAGCGTCCCTACGTTGGACACGACTTAGAGGTTATTCACATAGATTGCTTATAGCTAAAATTGCATACTTTTAGCCTATTGGATTGTTATTATTTCCCTTGGGGCTATTGTGGTTAGCTGCAGGAATGTGATCTATGCCTAGAAGGTCTATGTTCTGCCCATGGGGCTATATCGATGACTAGAAGGGCTATAAGTTGCCTACGGGGCTATATTGATGCCTAGAAGGGCTATGAGGAGCCTACGGGGATATATTGAGGCCTAAGAAGGCTATGTGTTGCCTACAAGGTCATGTTGTTGCCTAAGAGGGCTATGAGTTGTCTAGAAGCTATATTGAGGCCTAAGAGAGTTATGTGCTGCCTACGAGGCTATATTATTGCCTAAGAGGGCTATGTGACTGCCTACGGGGCTAGGGGACTACCGATTGGGGTATATAGACTGATTGGCACCTTCTGGGTTTATGGGGCCCTAGTAGGTGGTCTTGTGTGATGTTTGTACCTGCCGAGCTTATGGGGCCTTGGTTAGGTTGTTGTTTTATTATTTTTGATATGTTTAGATTTAGGAGCAAGTCAGTACACTTATCTTATCCTTGATTTATTTATTGGATTACTCCCAGTATATTATAATACCTGCTCATAGTCTATTGCCTTTCATACTCGGTATATTATTTCGTACTGATGCCCCATTGTCTGGGGGTACTGCATTCATACATGCAGGTCCCAACAAACGACCCAGTAGACCTCCTCAGCAGCAGGATTGACTTCTATCCGATTGGCTAGACCCTTTCCTCCAGAGCTGCCAGAGTTGGGAGGTTTGTTAGCTTTTGTTGTATATATTTTTATGGGTATGTTGGGGCCCTGTCCCACCAATCTTTACTACTCTTAGAGGCTTGAAGACTAGTGTGTGTGGTTTATAGATATGTTATGGCCATGATGGCCTAGTTTGTTTGTTTGTTGAAGCTTGTTAGTTGTTTGATGTATTGTCTTGATATATACCTGTTTTTAGTTTCGGTATAGAGATCATGGTGGCCTCGACGGCCCAATCAGGACTTCTGTGCTAGTTGGCTATTTCTTTATATGAACTCTTGGGAGTAGCTGTTTCTTTTATAGATCTGTTGGCAGGGGCCTTGCCTGCCTAGGGCTTAATTTTAAGCCGAGATATACTTGTTTGTTTTCTTGATTACGTGTGGCTGACATGCGCTAGTAGCAAAGGGTTTAGCAAGGTCGGCTTGAGCCTCAGTTTTGGCATTAGGAGCCAATTGTGCCCCTTGAATCTGGGGCGTGACATATGCAGAGATTAAATTTAGTACAAATAAACAAGGATTATTTAAAAATAAAAATAAAAATATGGACATGCAAAGTAATTAAGGGTGTGTTTGGTATGAAGGAAAATATTTTCCAATAATCTCATGTTTGGTTGGGTAAAATGTTTTGGGAAATATTTTCCAAATCAACTCATTTTCCTCAAATTTAAGGAGAATGACTTCCCTTCAAAAATTAAGGAAACTTTTTTCTAAAACTCTCCTCCAACTTCATATTAAATTTTTTTTGTTGAAAAAATAAATTTTTATTTTTTCACCCCACACCATGCCTACCCGCGATGCCCCCCCCCCCATCAGCCCCCCACCCCTCCAAAAATAATTTAAGTTTATTTTTAAAAAATATTTTCAATTTCAATTTCAATAATTATTTTCTACTCTTTAGTAAAAATAAAAGATATTTTCTCAAAAATATTTTTCATTCATAAATTAAACACTAAAAATATTTTTCGAAAAATATTTTTTACTCACCAACCAAATATGAGAAAATAAGTCAAAAATCTACTTGTTTTCTAGGAAAACATTTTCCTTCATATCAAACACACCCTAAATCTCAGAGGATTTTTTCTAGAATAGAAAATTTCATCCTTGTATTTGAAGGAATGACGTTGTTGCTGAAGAAATTAGAGATCTCAGGAAGGGACGATAATTTTATTTTGGACTCTAAGATGACATTTGGGCTGAAGTTAATGTATAATAGTTTTCAAAGGACACAACATAACTTCAAGCAACGGAGAAATTACCAACCTTATAATCCATAGTAGTAGCTTTCAACATCAAATTTTATTTTTTCTTCATGATGCACATTCTTCTAACAAAAACAACATTAACTACGTAAAGCTCTAAAACAGACTAACCCTTCTTTTTCAAATTTTGTTGAAGTTTAATATGTTTTACTACAATAGGATAATACTTTAAAGAACTTTTGACCATACAACTCCCTTCTTCTTCTCCCATGCTTTAGTTTTTTCTTCTTGAATAAATTCATCCCTCTTCTCACCATCAACAGTTTCGTTGTCCTATATTTTTTTCTACAAAATCATACCAACATCATAAGATCCTTTTCCTATTTATATGCCATATTTCTTCAATTTCTCCAAAGCCTACATGCTATTTTCAGTTATTACTATTAAAATTAATTGTGATTACATTAAAAAACTCTCGATTGTACAATCACAAATTCAAAATACAAAGATAAATGAAACATCAATCAATTTGAGTGTGAAACGTAATGCGGTTGTACATTAGTTACTAACCTCCTTAAACTTAGACCTTTATAATTGTATTAGATCTAGTTAATTGAAACATAAAGATAGACAATTATAGTAAACATATTTTATGTAAGGTTGAGCGTCGGACCGGGTCGTAACGATACCGGTCCGGTACCGTTTTGGTCCATTCCGGTCTGTTCCGGTCCGGTCATCTTTGAGACGGGATGGGATATTTTGAACCGGTACTCAAAACGGAACGGTATCACGATTTGATACTAGTATTCCAGTACCGGTTCATTCCAGTTCATTGCGGTTCCGTTCCAATTTCGATATTTTTTTAATTTATTAAATATATAATATATTGAGGCCCTATATAATAGGACAGTGTGTATTTGTGCCTGCCGCCGCCTGCCATTGGTAGGGGCTGTCTTGAAAAGGTAAATGACTTAGTCAAAAGTATGCCACTTTGCCAGCCTTCCCGACCCCCAATGCCTCAAGTCCCAACAGTCTTTTTTTTCAAATGTTAATAATTCCAAACGTTAATATTTCAACCGTTGATATTTCCACACGGTAGGGTGAAAGAAAAAAAAATTCTCAAATTCCTTACTCCCCTTTTATTTCTAAAATATAAATCCTATAAATACTCCCTCTCTTTATATTTTTAACTACAGATTTACAATAACAAATATTAATTTTTTCTCAATTTTCAATCTTTCTCAAAGTTTCAAGTTCTAAATTTCAATCATATTATTTTGTAATTGTGAAGATTTTAAAAATCATTTGGTGAATTTTGGAGGAGGAATCTTCTTCAAACTTCAAGTTTCGACATCAATGTTTTAATTTACGGTTATAATCGTTTGTTCTTTACACAAATGTTTGGTAACTTCGTTCCACTCTCTAATCTTATATTTATTTTTTGTATTTGTTATTTGTAAGTTGTTTTTATTATATATTATTTGTTCTTGTTAAATTAAGTATTTTATAATTTATAATTTTATATGATGGAGTCTTCTAAAAACAGTGGAGGTAAAAACAGTAAAAAATATGGTTACAAAAAATAATAAAGGTTCTAGTTCTTCTAAATCTAAATTTCCTCTTATTAGAATGAATACGGATGAATTTACGCATGTGAATGAAACTAGTTTTTCCCGTCCCGGTCCTATAGAAATTAATTCAGATACTCCTATAATTTCTGAAGAGGTTTATGAAAGACATTATGGTAATTATCAAGAAAATGAAGAAGTAGAAATTGATGAAGAAGTAGATTTAGATGATACACCGACTAGTCCCGACCTCAATAGTACTGAAGTTCCATCTCAGGAGGACAATCCTCCGGTTAGAACTAGTCGTCCCCCTATTGTTCCAACTAGAGGTAAGACCAAGGTACAACGTACTTTAAAATCAAATGTGTGGAAATTTTGTTATTTGAATGAAGAAAAAACTTCTAGTATATGTAATATTTGTAAACAACATTTTAAATATAAATTTGGTGGGAGTGGAGGTTCAACGGGGGGATTAAAAAAATATTTGATTAAAAATCATAGTAAAGAGTGGTTTGCATATATATCTTCTCTTGACGTTTGTGAAGATTCTAGCGTTGTAGCATTGGCTAGAGGGTCAAATATGGTTCAAGGTGAATTAAATACTTCGAACCCAAGTGGTGCTCTTACACATCGAACTTATAATAAGGATCTTGATCGTGAAAATTTTACTATAATGGTTGTTGTTTGTGGTTTACCTTTTAGTTTTGGAGAACATCCGGGTTTTATTGCATATATTCGTGATACATATAATCCTAGTTTTAAAGGTTTATCAAGAAGAATGGTAAAAAGAGATATTTTTGAATTTCAAGAAAAACATTGTCAATATTTGCGTGTCTATTTTAAAATAATGGATTGTAGAGTTGCTATTACCACTGATATGGGTCGTAGTCCTAATGGTTTTGATTATTTAACTGTTACTGCGCATTGGATTGATTATAATTGGAATTTACAAAAAAGAATTATCGGTTATAATATTTGTCAGCAGAAAAAAACTGGAATGTATATTGTTACTACTGTGTTGAAAATTTTAGATTTTTTTGGTCTTTGTGTTAAAGTCATTAGTATTACTTTAGATAATGCTTCTGCTAATTTAAATGATATTAATATGCTAGAACCTAGAATTTGTCCTATTAGTAAATATGTTTTTCATGTTAGATGTGTTGCGCATGTATTAAATTTGGTTGTTAGTGACGGTGTGAAATTATTTGAAAATAGTTGTGATAAAGTTGATAATGCTTGTTTTTATATTTTTCATATGCATAGTAGTAGTAGAATTAATCAATTTAAAGAGTTTTGTAATGCATGTAAACTTCCGAAATATGTAAAAACTAGATGGAATTCCTTTAATGATATGCTTGAAGTTGCTTATACATATAGAGAACCTACTACTATGCAATTTAATAGTCATAATGTTTATCCTGAATTAAAACTTAATGATAGTTATTGGGATGAAGTAAATGAACTTAGAATATTTTCGAAATCATTTTATGATGCTACTAAAAAAAATTCTGGAATGTATTATCCTACTATTTCCTAAATTTTAATACATATATGTGAGATTTCATCTCTCTTTTCTGAATATAAACAAATAAATTATTTACTAGTGCTATTGAAGTTATGATTACAAAATTTAAGAAATATTTTTTCCTATCCCTCAAATTTATTTAACTGCAATTCTTTTCAACCCTGAATATAAGGAATATGGTGCAAAAACTTTAGTTGAATGAATTTATCAAAATTTATATATTAAACCAGAACCCTTTATGGGACTATAGCTGAGTTAGAGAAAGGCTTTACGGGACTATACAACTATTAGTATTACAGTCGAGGCTTAATTGAAACAGAACCCTTCCTAGAAGGTGGCTGCGTAAATTATGCACTCTACTAATAGTTGTAAATTGTAATTTGTAATACAAATTTAAATAAATTGGATTGATATTTTTTTAAATTTGTCATTTGTGTCATTGTTTTATCCTTATTTTTACTTATTTTTTTTAAATTACAAAGTTAAGTTATTTAAATTACAAGTTGTAAATATAACTTATAAGTTATAACATATTAATAAGTAATAACTTATAAATTTCAAAAGATTCAAATCTTGAAATTTGAAAACTAAGCTAAAAATCTTTTAAAAAAAACTTTATTAAACTTAACTTGTAAACTTAATTGGTAAAAATTTTAAAAAAATATCTTTAAAATAAACTTAAGTAAAATTACATTATAAATTTCAAAACTATTAATTTAAAGTTTAAACTTAGAAAAATAAAAAAAAACATTCATATTTTCGTAATTCAAAAAATCAAAATAACTAAATTTTTTTTATCATTTTTTGAAATAGCTAGATGTGTCGTCCCGTTTATTCCATTCCGGTTCCACCCCGATATATAGTGGGATGGGAGGGAATCGAGTATCTGTCCCAGTAATTCCGGTCCGGTTCATCCCGGTACTCGTCAACAAACCAGTCAAACCGTCCCATTTTGGTTCGATACCGGTTTGTTCCTGTCCGGTAGTGCCGTTTCGGTCCGCTGCACAACCTTAATTTTATGTCATAGCCTATCTTCATGTATACCGACTATCTATTTAATAAAAGCTTATTACTTGAGCAAGATAAAAGTAAAACATATTCATATCAGTACATCGCTAGCATACCCCAAATTTGATAATTCATATGATGTTAAATTGTAAAATAATATAGCAGATTCAGACCAAATATGTGCGCCTACAAAAATGGATTACTCTAAGAAATTATTAAAAAAACACAATTTTTAATACATATGTAATTTTGAAGGTTTAAAAAACTTACTAGATAGAAAGAGGCGAAAGAAGCAATTCCTAGAAAGATTTGGCGCCGCTCACTAAATATTGTGGTTAATGAGATTTGTAAATCGGTTGTTCCTATTTGGAGAAGAATCTACAGAATAGCTAATAGCATAAAAACAAATCCAAGTAAAATATAAAGGAACAACTGATATGCTGCCTTAATCTCTCTTTGTCTCGAACCCCATACTCCTATAATAATGGTAGAGCCAGAGTGGCCCCAAAGTGGAATTGACCGGTGGTGCTTGGTCGAAGCTCTAGTAGGTAGCCACTCTCTTCTCAGAGAACCGTACGTGAGACTTCCACCTCATACAGCTCCGTCCTGAGCTTCTGTCATTGTCCTTGACATTAAACCACTATCTATGCATGTATTTTCAGCCTGGACTGACGAATCTTTTGCTTCTCGGGTGGTGTCGAATAATGGTGCTTGCATTGCGGGAGATGTCCGCCCGTAAGGTTCGGCCTGCTTCCAGCCCGAAAGAACTGCTCACTAGCTAGCCGTACTAGTGGGGGCACTATCTGGAGACATACTGAAAATCATGCCTTTCGAACCGAACATAATGCCCGTCTTTCAAATAAAAAGAGGGCTCGTTGGGAAGAAAGATTATGTGCGGCATGTAGAGCACATGTAAGGCACAATCGGGTTGCTCACGCAGCGGATCACTCTCTCAGAGAGAAAGAGGTGTGAAAGTAATAGCCATATGTTATGGCCTCCCCCCGACTTACGGCCTTTACGCTATTACTATTGTGATGTGAGCAGTTCAAATTGTTTGAATCTTTCCCAATCATCCTAGCTGGAACTTGTATGCATGTAACGACTCGAAAAATGATAGGTTAAGCAAGAGCCTATGACTTTGTGTTGACTTTATAATGAGGTTCTATGAGGGGTTTTTATGTAATTTCATTTTAATTGTGTTACATCCGACAATTTAAAATGAATATGAAGTAGCTTGAAATTGGAAGTAGTCACTTTTGGAAAAAGTTCAGAACCTGGAAATTTGGTTAAGTGTGGGTAATCAGTGAGTTTTTGGCCAACTTTGAACAGTCATAACTCCTAGCTCAGGATGATCCAGGAGTAGTTCCAGTTATGTTTGGAAAGCCCTTGGAACAATCTTTCCAACGCCACCGAGTTTGCTCGATTCCGAGTTCGTATAAGCGAGTTATGCCCTTTGAAAGTTGGGCAGTGAGCAAGGAGTCCGTCCGGAAATTTAAGGGCATTTTGGTCTTTTCACAAATCTTTTCTTTTGAGGTTATATTATTGTGTTAGGCTGATTGTGGATCATTTTTGTTCCATTTTAAAAGAGTAAGAGTTAGGGTCCTTGAGTGAAGAAGAGAAGAAGAGAAGAAGAGGGGAAGAAGAAGAAGAAGAAGAAGAAGTTGGAGCTAGGATTGAAGATTTTGAGTTCCTTCTTCTTCAATTCTCGTGGGTTTTCAACTTAGAGGTATGGGGATTCTTTATCCTTGATTATTCTTCCTTTCAAGGAGCTCAATTCAAATGATTCAAAGTTCTTCCAAAAACACAAAAATCCTAATTTCGATTCTAAGCATGGGTTCTTGCATTAAATGATTTTTTTTGATGATTTACGTTATTAATGGTGTCTATTGATGGTTTTAAGAAAGAAATTTCCATGAACCCATGTCTTGGCAAGTTTCCTAAAGTTGGCTTATGAAGTGGGTTTATTATTTATGATTGAATGATGATGGAAGTATGCTTGGATTGAGTTGAATAGTTGACTTCTATTATTATCTATGCTTATCTATTGTGAATTGTTGGAGAGTTGAGGAATGGTGATTGTGGCTTGGGAAAAAGGGTAAGTGGACCTAACTTCATTGTTAAGGTAGAATTGATATAGAATTGTGATAGATTGATGTGTGATCCACTTATGGTGGAGGTGTTTACTTATTGAATGTATTGTGTTTATGGCCTTGGAGGCATTATATGAGGAATTGAAGTGTTGACATGATATCATATATGTGAATGTGATGTGAAGGACTTGAATGAGAATCAAATGAAGTAAAGGCAATCATGTTGTGAATATAAAGGTGTTCATGTGATCTCAAGGTGATCTTGTTTAAAGTGTTATTGTATTGTGATTGAAAGTGTGTCCTCTATTATTGTTCATATGTGATGATGATGGAATGTGAAGGATCTTTATAATGTGATGTGTGTCTTGACTTGGTAGACTTAGGTGCCTCTTCTTGATACATTAGAAGCTTTGTTGAATATGAATCGATAGGATATGGCATTCCTTTCGGATGTAAGTGACGAAACCTGTTTTTGAGCTGGATAGTGTTTGGTATTTTAGGCATATCTCTTGCTCTAGAACTTAGTTTGCAGTGAATAAATATGATTTGGAAAGCTAACTCGTATACCTACAACTTTTATGTTTATGTAAAATTCTAATTTAACTGTTATGGATACGAAATATGGGACGCAACATAGGGCAAGTTCTGCCCAGATTCCGAGAATTGAAATCCTGCATGACCAGCGGCTAGTGTCTTGACTATATCTTTTTGTACAAAATATATTTTGCGGTGATCCTTGTTTGTTTGCAACCCTAAGAGATGTATCTACATCTTTCATGAAGGTTATAAAGTCTAGTTCTGCCATTTTCCTTTTCAAATCTAAGATGCAACATGAGGTACTAGGCTGGCCAGATTCACTGTTTTGGGAGCATAGTTGTATTTGTACATGCTAGGCTTACTTATGATGATGATCCTATTTTACGTCAACATTACTGAGCTAATAGAAGTTAAATAAGTTATGTAATTGTATTTCTAAGGTTGATATACTCGTGAACAAGTTGAGGTATGTGGGTTTGATTGTGGAAACCTTCCTTTCCACAAGTCCAACCATTTATCCTCTATTTCTACTTCAAGTTTATGGGTCCTTATGATTATTTATGAACTCTTGAATTATGGAATTACTACTACACATCCTATTATGGTCTATTTTGCATATTATCATGAAATGGAATTATTATGTGATGTTTATGGTTTTCATGCTTCCATGATCAAATTATGAAGGTTGATATATATGTATGTTGTTGGTGGGCTGATTTATATGGATTTTGGAATTGGTTGGACTTAGTATTCTTGAAATACAAGATTTCATTTACATGAACAATAGCCCACCTTGTGTTTGATAAAATGCCCATTTATAGAATTCTTAGGAAATGGAAGGTCCAATGTACGTCCTATGAATCGGATGGTTATATAATTACTGAAATGATGATGAAATGGACACATGTATATTGTTTTCTCTATATAAGTGTTGTGAGTCGACCAAGCCTAGTACGGGGGGTAGTAGGCCCGTATAACCATATCGAGGGGTTGGTACCTTGGTTGCCTAGTACGGGGGGTAGTAGGCCCGTATAACCATATCGAGGGGTTGGTACCTTGGTTGCCTAGTACGGGGGGTAGTAGGCCCGTATAACCATATCGAGGGGTTTGTACCTTGGTCCCTAGCTCGGGGGGTGGTAGGCCCGGGTAACCACATTGAGGGGTTTGTACCTCTTTCGCCTCTCCAAGGGGGTGGTAGGCCTTGGAAATACTATATTGATGGTCACTCACCACACATGTACTATGCCCCACTAAATATGATTTATTTTATGTAAGCATCATTATACATATCATCTCATTAATATGCTATCTATCGGGTATGATTATGCACTTTGCCTATAAAGTCCTTATCTAAGGTAATCTTGGGGAACACTTAAGTGTGCTTGAAGAGGATTGTGTGGGCGGTCACTTCTTGTCTCACTCAAGTGTGTCTTAAGGTTATATTAGGTAGAGGTCCTATGGTAATGAAATGACATGTGTCCTTCTAAAGTTAAGCATGGGTTGTATATGGATTTATGTTAAGTATATGTATGGTTGGCTATGGTCTAATATGTTAATGTTGACTTGTATTATGTCTCTTATACTTGTAAAGGAAAGGTTTTATCAAAGGACATGAAAGCATACATTTCTTGTAAATGTCCGTTGTGCATATTTTCTTGCATGGTCTCCATACTTAGTACTTAATTGTGCTAACCCCTTTCTTTCGCTTTTTGACTAAAGTGTAGGGATTTGGAGATGGTGATATGTCATGGCTACTTGATAGGTTTTTAAGAGTTGAAGATGAAGACTTGGTGAGTCCTCATAGATTCGAGGGCAATAACCAACATGTTCTTTTTATGTCTCTCTAGTATTTGCTTAGGTTTTGAGTGGGCTTAGTCCCAATGTTATATTCAAGTATTAGATGGTTTTGAGACATATTGTATAAAGTCTAGAAAGTCTTCCGCTTGCTATTTATTGAAAGTATCTTCGTGTGTGAAGAAAGTTTTTAATTCGTTATGGTTTTGGTGTCTATGCGATGAATGAATGCTAAGAGGCTTGTATTAGACCTCTTCGAGGTCGAGTACGCTGGTTACGACTAGGGGGTGCTCCCGGGTCGTGACAATGCAGCACTTGTACGGAGCATAAATGCTTGGAACTCTTTTCTTATCTGAATCTTAAGGACATGACCCTACCCTATTCTTGAACCCTCTGACGAGCTCTACCCTGCCCGCATTTCCTTGTGTTTTGAAGAGGAAAAAAATCTCTCTACCTGCTGCCAGCAGTCTTTGTTCGGAATTATCTGAATGGGTCGATCCTCTCATCCCGTTTGTTTTAGCAACTTATCCTAAGGTCTCCTCACCAAATGCATGCCAAGAAAGTTTCACATACCACTATAATCAATCTTTTCTAATAAGGCATAACATGTTCTTATAACCTTTGCTGGCTATAAAAAGAGGAGTTCCTTCGCATTTTGAAACAACAAATTTCATAAGTTTTCTATTCTTCTTTTTCTTAAAACACCCAATTTATGTTATAATATAAAATATATTAAAAGAAGACACCTTTTAACATTGAATGATTGTGACTTTTCCAAAAGGTTGTGACTTTTTCAAAGAGTTGAGACTTTTGGTTGTTACTTTTCTAAAAGGTTGTACTTTTCCAAAGAGTTGTGACTTTTCTGAAAGAGTTGGTTGTGACTTTTCTAATAGGGCATAATAAGAACTTATTCATACTACCATTTGTTGGCTATAAATAGAGGGGCTCACTCACATTTTTAAACAACAAATTTTCTAAGTTTTCTATTCTTCTTCTTCATAACACCCAATTTAGTACATATTATATATTTTCATACTATATTTTTTTAAGAAACTTTATGGACCATTCGTTTGATTAATTGATTATATCAAAGTTGTTGGATAAGTAATAATACCAAAAGTGTTAGCCCAAATCCTACAAAATATTCCATACTATATTTATTTATATTATAAAATATATTAAAAGCAGATACCTTTTTACATTGAAGGATTGTGACGTTTTCGAAGGATAGTGACTTTTTCGTCTCCGCCAAACTTTACAACATTTTTGAGATATAATTAATACAACAACATTTCAACTCCCAATAAAATATATTAATAAATACAAGTACCTTATCAAGTTGCGGCGGAATTTATTCTCTCTTTGTTGTCTCTTCCAATTCTGATTTCATCAAGAATACTTAAAAAGTTTTGATAACCAAAAACACAAAAGTAATTTAATAAAAATTCATAAAAGATAAAATTTTACAGATCATTGAATAAAACACAAACTTAAGTTGTCAGACAAAGTGATGACAGAAGAGAAAACCCAAAAAAAAAAAGTAGGTACGAACCAAAAAATTGTCATGGTTGTGATTAGCTGAAATATAGTTTTTCTTTTGACATGTTGAATGGAGGAAAAAATTACAAGTAAATTATAGTTTTTTTTTCTTTGGTGAAGATTCAAAGTAGACTTCAAAGGAATTGACAAAGTTTCAGAGATTAAATTTGTCACGAAAAAATGATACAACAACTGATATGATTTGCCTAGTCTTTATAGGTAGTTCCTGAAGAGACGCAAACGAAGGGACACAACAGTTCGAAGGGACACATGAGTTGAAAAAATGGATTTAAAGGTAAATATAAAATCAGGGTAAAATGCCTAAAAGTAGAAAGAAAAACATAGAAATAAATTTCTGAATTCTAATGATGCCACGTAAGCGGCCTAGGATTCTCTTTATATATATATATATAAGATTGATGTTTAGTATTAGGTCTTGAAAGATGATTTTTGGGAATAAGAAATTAATGCTAAGGGTAAAACATGAAAACAAAATAGTTGTGCTTTTTTATATATGTGAATAGTGACAAATAAAACCAAAACAATATTTTTGAAATAGTGGACAAAAGTGAACAAAATGAGTATTTGACCAAAAATATTAATTCTGGCTATTTGATCCAACTTTAGGAGATTGGCTACACACTACTAAGTAGAAGGGCAAATAACACAAATCTCACTAGTTTAAAGGTTAATAATTACTCTTTCGTGAGTTTTTGATATTATAATTTGAACAATATTTTGGTCCCCAAACACATGTATCTAGCACGTCCAGAATCTGAGATATACGCTAAGAGATACATCTAATTATGTGTATCTAATTATGAAATATAATTTAAGCGCATCAATTAAAGAGCAAATCACGACTGTAGAGTATCTACCGTATCACTGATCAATTTTTTTTCAAAATTCATTACATTTTTTTAGCATCAATTTTTTTCATTGCCTCTTCCCTTATTTTATTCTTTAAGAAATTCAAAAATTTGAAATTTCATCCCATTTCTTTGGAGTTCGAAATATATTTTTCCATGGATATATATAATCTTAACTTCAATATATGTACACTTTATCAGATACATGAACTCTTAATTAGATAAATGTACACCTAATCAAATGCATATTTTTATCACCGTCTCTCCTCCTCTCCACTTGGTCTCTCCCTTCTCCAGCGAGCGATCAATGTGACCTCGCTGCTTGTCTCCTTACTTTCATGTAATCGCAGTCTTCGGTGAAAACTTCATCAAACGAGCGAAAAATTGTCCATTCTTTGCTACTTTTCTCCTCACCACCAAAATTCCCGAAAGCCACCAAAAACCCAACGACACTCCATCTCCGGTAGGTATTAGGGTAACATCAACGAAAAGTATGTCATCATGGTCAAGCCTAAGCGGATTGAAAAGTAATTTTGGGTGATAAACGTGGGAGGGGAAGGACTAGGATAGATAGTGAGAGTAAATTATATAGATAATTAAATAGATATATCTCTATTTTACACTATTTTAAAGAAGTGATGTATCTTAATGTATTTGACTCCAAATATAGTACATAATTAATAAATAGTAAAATAATAAATATAAATAATTATTTAAAAGTAGAAACTGAATTTTAATAGATATAATTGCAGTTTCCCCCCAAATTGAACCCTAATGTGCCAAATTTCCTGTAGAAATGGATTTTATGATGGGTAGGAATATGAATTTGAATGGGGAGTGAATGTAAATATGAAATAGTGGTTGGAAAATCAAAATAAAGGAAGGAAAAAAATGGAATTGTGGTTATTGGCATTAAATTTCTTTCAAGGGTGTGGTCAATTCTCTGACCTAGAGAGTTGAAACATTCTTCTTCTTCTTCCTCTTCTTCTTCCTCTTCTATGTCAGTCATCTTTAATTTTCCTGTAAGAATTTGACCTATTTTGTGTTTGTATGTGAATCTTTTTCTGTAAAGATTTAAGATTTGATGTTCCCTTGTAGCAATATGTTGGGTCCTGGATTGATTAGCATAGCGGGTCATGCTACCCCCATTAAAGAATTACTGTGGCTGCTTTCTCTCTTTGCTGGTATCATCATCTGTAAAATTGTGAGTTTTTTCTTCTTCTTCTTCACATTCCACACCCTTCACATATGCTTTAGCCTTAGTTTTCTATTGCCTTTACAAGAAAAAAACATATTATGATCTACCAAACCACCTTGTATTTCTGCCTATTTCAAACGAGATTCAATTCCATTTTTCTTCTTTGGGAATGAAATCTTTAACATTATTGCTTGCTATTCTGGTCATAATGTTTTGATGCATTTCCTATAAGTTAACCAAATTGTATTTGTCTGCACTTATTACATGCATTTGCTGGATAATATTTTTTTTCCTTAGTAATTAAAAAAAGTAGAGGTTTTAAAATACAATTCTTCCTTACCTCTGATAAAAGTTAAACTTGTATGTCCTTTTCGGCCTTCACCTCTCTCTCTCTCTCTCTCTCTTTTTGCTTTGCTTGATTAGAATAAAAAACATAGCTTGTGTTATTGCTTGTCATCTTACTTTGGAAGATGTTATATTTTTTGGTTGAAGGTTTATCAATTAACAGGTGCTATAAGCCCTTTCTTCTTCACGGGATATGTTAAACTTGATTGGCAGAAGAAACTTGAATGGAACAACAGGTAGTAATCTTAACTGTCATGTGAAATTTTTATTTTTTTAATTTCTAGTGATATAGTTTATGTGTCTTGGATGGTGCCAGTGTCTTACTGAGGAATCTTTCGTTTGATCAGAGGATTTTCCACTTTCCATGCGCTCCTTGTAGCAGCTGCTTCTTTATATCTCTTGCTTGAATCAGACCTTTTCCGTGATGGTGCTCAGGATGAGTTAATGATAAATAGAACATCAGCCTTTTCAGACAGCATACTCGGGGTATTTATGCCAAAATTACTTTCATTGACTTCCTTTTAGATTACAATTATAAATGGTTGCCAATATTTCTCCATTTCGTCAGTTAGCCAGATTTTATCTCATATATAAAAATTAGTTTAGATGAACAAATGTTTTATCCGTATTGTGAAGTATGTTAGTCATTAGGAGTTTTATTATTATAACCATTTCGGAGAGCAAAATGCTTAATTCATACTCTTATTAATTTCATGCAACGTTATGCTTTCAATTTCCTAGGGTAGTAACACAATCATGGCTCTACTTACCTGGGGCTACTCTACTCTAACTTTCCCTGCAGGATCTAAACGTAATAATGTTGTTGTGGTCATGCTTTTAGTTTATACTTGAAGAACTTATTTCTTCCTTCATCTAATTCAACTCTAGCTTCTTGTGTTGACATTATGTTGGATGTATATATTATCAGTTCTCAGCTCTATTCTATCTATATGGTGATGCAGATCTCCGCTGGCTACTTTCTGGCAGACTTGGCAATGATTTTCTATTACTTCCCAGCCTTGGGCGGAACGGAGTATGTAAGTATGAGAAAACACTGTATTTTCTTGTATAAGTATACTATCAATTTCATAAGTTGGGGTTGTTGGGCTTTTAATCAATGCATAATAGGTACTAATCCTCTCTACTTTATCCCACCCAACTCCAACAATGAGTTCTTGTAAAAGCTTGATGTATGATTTTCTCGTACTCTTCATAGGGTCTGATTGTGTATCTTGTTGAATCTTTTGTGGCGTTGATGTTTAAGATTGTACTTTGACTTTGAATTTTTATTTTATCTTTCAGGTCTTACGTCACGGACTTTCAATGTTTGCAATTGTTCAATCTCTTTTAAGTGGTCAAGCACAAATGTATATATTTATGGTACTTTTTACTGAGAGTACTACTCCCTTTGTTAATTTAAGATGGTAAGAACAATCGGCATCTGCTATTCCTTGTCTTCCAAACCTAATATTCTACATTACTGACTGTATTAGCATATATGTAGGTACCTAGATGTTGCTGGTCAAAAGAACTCTCAGCTTTATGTCTGTAATGGAGTAGCTTTATTTCTTGGGTGGCTGGTATGGTCATGCACGAGAATATATTTCCTTCTCTCTTTGTTCTTGCAATTATGCAGATATGCTATGCGTCATTATGAAGCTAAGCTAGATTCCTACTTGGGTGGCTATAAATTTTAATTTGGCAAGAATGGTCTATTTTAAACTTATGACCTCTTTTCTCATAAATTGACAAATTGCTTTTCTTCTTTGATGAAATCATTTTATGCACAAGGTACTTTTGATTTGTCCTCGATAAGTGTGTAAAGGTGGTCTAATTTCATCAGAAAAGTCTTTGTGCTACTACCAATGCAATGTAGTGTAACAACAATAACTAAACTTGAAACCAAGTTAGTTGTATCAACTATCTTGAACATTTGCTTCTATCATGTTCTGTTCAAAGTTTAACAACCGGTAGTTATACGGTCTGTGTTGCTGAAAATTCTGAAGATATTTGCGTTTCTACTAATGCTACATATGCCTTGAAATCTACTTGATAAAAAATGTGTTTGTGCCTTAGCTGGTTATGTTACAAGGATCTTTTTAAACAATAATTCAGCAACTCAAATATTATATTTGTGACCACTAACCAATATATCAAAGTATCCACATTTTGAGAAACCAAAAGAAATTGCCTGGGTTTCATGCGATATGACAAACTTGCAATAATATTAAACATTTGTTTTGAGGTTAATCTTGATAGCATCATGAATCTTTTAATCAAGAGTTTTGACTTTCTCGCCAAGTAATTCATGAAAATAGAAGGAAAAGTCAAGTAAGCTATGTTTGACACAGTAACATCTTGAACTGTTACTGTTTCTTATTCTCATTTGACTTGATCTTTTTATGATCTTTATGTTGGGCTATTGCCCGTGTTCCAGCCAAAGGCCCATGGCCTAATCCTACTTGAAAAAGGATTGGAATTATTCTCTTTATTTGGTTTCCAATTCTATTAGGAAAAGGATTGGAATAGTAATCCTATTTGGAGTTGGTTTTGGCTTTGTAAGGAAAAGCACAACTCTATAAATAGAGGATGGTCTTGAGAGAATAATTAAGATTGCTCATTAATATTGTCTTTGAAAGACATTAGGACATAAGAGAGGTTTTTGAGAGAGCTTTCAACAAGAGATTAGAGAGAAGAAAAAGGGTTCTTTTGCTGCAGTCCTATATTCCGACCAGCAACCTTCAGATCGTGTTTTCCGATTAACTAACCGTTGGATCGGGCTGAAATTTGTACTGAGTGTTCCTGACATCTTGGTGGTTGATTTGAACGGTGGAGATCGGATTCGGAAGTCAGCAAGATCCTGTTTTAGGTCCCGAACAGCAGCTGGGTTTGGGTGGTGTTTCTTTCTATTTATCTTTTTTGGTGTAGCTATTGTTTGTTCTCTTTTGGCACTTGTTGTGTAGCCATTAGAAGAATAATTGTAACTCTCTTATTGTTATAGTGAAGCAATTCGGATCTTGTCGATCCCGTGGTGGTTACCTTCGTTTTGAAGGATTTTTCCACGTTAAACTTGGTGTTCTTTATTTTAGATTTTCGTTTTTCATCTTTTCGTCACAACACTTTATTGTTATTTTTTTTAGTCTAGAGACTTCTAAAGCTAATAAATTGTTAACTTTTATAACCAAGGTTTTTGATGTGATGCTTTCAGGTTGCAAGGATTCTTTTGTTTCTCTTCTTTTTCTATCACATGTTTTGCCATTTTGATCTGGTGAGTACCTATTTGCACAATGTGGAGAAGCTGAACTGTTTTAAGGCCTAATTCTTCTTCAACTTAAATACTTGTGAGATTTTGAAGCTCGGCGGAATTCTTCAAGTCTGTTATACTAGACATTGATTTATAAACTGTAGGTCCTAATTGATTACGTAGCTAGGTCAAAGTTTTGGTTCCCTCTGCATCATCCAAGTGTCTAAACAAGGGATACATGCATTTAGACTTTAAAGATTTCTCTAATTGATTAGGCTTTTCTTATAACTGCAAAATTTCTGAGGGTCATGGCCGGTGAATAATGGGCCTGCTCCTCTACCTTTCTTCACTTAATGGCAAGATTCAAACCCTGATGTGCATGTACTGTAAACCACACATCACAGATTCGTTGTTACCACTAGACTAATGCCCTGGGGCCTAGCCTATATAATTGATGAAAGTGAGACATCTTAAACTTTGTAGGAGTTATAATTATCTCATAATTTAAACATAATAAATGCAATTGATTGTCGGGTATGAATTATATGTCCATGAGATTTTCTTGATGTGATGTTATGTTTTATGCTTAGGATAGCTGTATCAACTGGCCCTACCTGACTAGAAGCTGTTTTGGAAATAACATATTTGTTTCCTCCATTTGAACGGAAAATGTATGTGTAAAAAGATAACAGGACACATTCTGACACTACTTCAATTGTTCTTCAGATCAAGAAAGTTTATCCGCTGGGATTCTATAGCTTGTTAACTGTACCTCCTGGTTTGGCACTGCTAAATATCGTCTGGTTTTGGAAAATCGCCAAGGGTTTGATTAAGACTTTGAGAAAGGTTAGACACAGCCTGTAGCACACAACAACTACTACTCTTTTGAAGCTTGTGCAGGTACTTATGTGTTTTGCCAGGGTTATGATCAATGAAATCAACCTCTATGTACATCAAGTAAAGCTGCTTTCCAATCCCTACTTCTTCATTGAATTACTGAGCCAACAAAACAAGTGAAAGAAGTGATTGTAAACTAACATTTTACAGCATCTTTATAGGAAATTACTAATCATAAACGTGACATCTCTTTCAAGAATTGTAGTGTGATGTAATGCCCAAGTGTAGGACTTGTTATTGACTGTGCTGTTGTTTTTGCAAGGCGACAAAGAGCCTATTGGCTTAACAGTTTTTCTCATAATGCACAAGAACTGGTTTTGTCTTAGCAAAAATAAACTCAATTTGGTGCTCACTAAAATCATATCCACTTGTGAGGCCTTTTACTCTTCCGCCTGATGTTTATATTAAATCAATGAAAATTGGAGTATATTTGTAACAGCCTGTTTGGGGTAGGCTTATGAATAAGTTTTTTTTAGAATGTGTTTTTTTTTTTCCGAAAGTACTTTTGGTGAGAATCAGTTTGCATTTGGCCAATAAATTTAAAAATCACTTTTGAACAACAATGAGTGTTTTGGTCAAGAACTTTTTTAAAAGTGTATTTTTCTTAGAAGTTCTTTTGGAAAAGCTTGGTCAAACAACCTATTACACGTACTTTTTATCACTTGTGGTAACTAACGTTTAGTTTTAATCACATTACCTTTGGACAAGAATAAAAAGAGCATTTGTCTATGCTTTATTCTTTTGAATGGAGAAATCTTGTGAGACAAAAACAACTGTCTTTTAGTCTCTCTGGTTTCATCTCAATTGTTTACCAGAAGGAATGTCTTGTATCATAATCGAAGGAAAATTATCGAGCATTTGTCTTAGCAATAATGAAGTTTCAGTTCAACACTTTCATAGTTCAATTTCTAATGGAGATTTTTTCAAAGAAAATTTATTGGAGCTAGTGGTTGCACTAAATTTCATTAATTAATCATGGTCACAAGCTAAATTGAGATAACAATAAATATTAATTACTCGTGGGAAATTTTAAAAAATTATCTAAACAGTTGTGTTATATATTTATTAATGTAATATTAATATCCATGTCGATAAGTTTTCCCTTTAATTCCTAGTCTCTTGTTACTCATGTTGTCCCAGAAGATTTTTTTTATTACTACCCCTCCGTTTCAATTTATGTGACACATTTCATTTTTCGAGAGTCAAACAATTTAAGTTTGATCGAGAATTTGCTCATGGAATCTTCAATTTTTTAAAAATAAAATTTATATATTTGTAAACTACGTAAAAAATACTATAATTGACAATTCAAAATTTTAAAAGAAATATGAAAAATTTACCGTCAAAGATAGATTTGTTTAAATCTCAAAATTCAAAATGTGTCACATAAATTGAGACAGAAGGGATAAAAACAAAGAAGAAAGGAAAATACTATAGTACTCAAGAAGTAGCAGTGAAAGCTACAGTTATCAATCTTAATGAAGAAAATGCTAGTGGTGGCGATGTCTACGCTATAAGTTTTTATCAAATCTGTTGGGATATAGTGGAACACGGGGACTCTTTAATCTCTATCAGGGGGTTAAGCAAGGGGACTCTTTAATCTCTATCAGGGGTTAAGCAAGGGGACTCTTTAATCTCTATCTCAATGCATTCTATCAGGTGAAGTGTCATCAAGTGCTCTTAATTCTTTATTTAAAATCATAACTATGTTAGTTATGAAATGCCTAAATTGAGCCAGAATTTACATCACTTAACTTATGCAGATATACTATTATATTGGTATCAACAGAGAAAGGATCCTTCAATTTTTTTTTTTTGAGGATTTTAAAGGATTATGAGGAAATGTAAGGCCATATGATCAATGATGTACCGCAGATTTACAATCTTATAAAGCTTTAAACTTAGAGTTTTGCATGTGTCTTGTGCATTTGCTAGTAGATTCAATGCTATTTTTTTGGCTTTGATAATTATTTTCTGAAGACTTTGTCCATTTAATTCTTGAAGCATCATTTTATAATATAGCTTTTGTTCATCAATTCAAGATTCTGGATTTCAATTACTCTAACTATAAGTTCATGATTTATTTTAACATACTTAATATGAATTGTGATTACCAAAGAATGAGTAGCTACATCCACAACTAGGGTTGTGGGAACCATGAGGAATTAACAAAGTAGACAAAATAATTAGTAATTCTTGAATAGTGTTTATGCATGTATTGTTTATCTCTCTGCGTTGATTGCTTTTTAACGGTGCACAATTTGCCCTTCACACACCCATGAGGAGGCTTAGGACGAGTGGCCAAGGAGCTGTGACCATCACTGCAATTACGACCCCTTTTGCCTTTTTATGGGGTGGTGGACCTCTCACCGGAAGCTTTGGTCTAGCCATATCTGTAGAAAAATACAAACAAAACACATGCGGTTGCAAAGGGTTAGCAAAATGTCATTTTCAAAAAGAGTGCAGGAAAACTCACCAATTCACTCAGTGAGTCGCCAAAGCCATTCGGTGAGTAGTAGAGGGCTCGCCGAAAGTTCTAGAAAGAAACATCAGAAATTCAGTATAAAAGGGCGATATCATAGACCATTCAACGACTGGGCGACCAGAGATAGCTTCACCGAATGTCACAGAAACAAACAACCAAAAAGAAAGTAAGAAAGGTGAGACGAAACTCATTCGGCAAGTCGCCGAGTAAATTCGATGAGCACACGCATATCGATGAAAGTTACAATGTAAAATACTAACATATCAGGTCAAAAAGGCGATAAAGGGTCAATTGGCGAGCCGCTGAGTCACTCAGTGAGCTCGACTCAACTCGCCAAATGGCCCAACATAGCGGATTCCCAACCCAAATTCCAATTCTTATCGCACAGCCTATGACAAGCAGTTTCAAGGACAATTTTATGCAATTCAAGCTTACCCACAACGATTACCTACCCCGGGCTACTCTGACTTCCCTCAATTGATCTAGATTCGACCAAACAATGATTTTACCCTTAAGAATGACATCGCCCAATCCATCATTAGGCAAATTCGAATTTTTTGGTGGAACTTGGGTTACTCAGAATTCACCCACACTATGGCTGGCAAGGGGACGGGGACGGGGACTGGGGGACGGGACGAAGGGGGACGGGACGGGGGATTTTTTATTTTTTATATACTTATTTATTTGTATTGAAATTATATGTTATTGAATAACATTTTTAGTTTATTTGATTTTTTTTCAATAACATTTTTAGCTAATAAATAATGCTTAAGTTTTCAAATTTCAAAATTCAAAATTCAAATTTCAATTTCAAACTTCAAATTTCAATTTCAAACTTCAAATTTCCAACTTCAAATTTCAAACTTCAAATTTCAAATTCAACTTTCAAATTTCAAATTTCAAATTTCAAATTCAACTTTCAAATTTCAAACTTCAATTTTCAATTTTCAAATTACAAATTTGAGAAGTTCAAATTTGTCTTTTAAATATTTTAAAGTAATTTAAACTTGAAATTTTGATTTTTAAATGAAGAAAAGGCCCCAAAAAAGAAGGACGTTATGTGCAATACTTTGAATTTTCCTTCTTTTAATTTTTTTTTAATAATCTAGGTGTTAGTTGATGTATTAAAGTTCCATTTTTTAACATTTGTTCCTTATTATAAAATTTTGTAATAGCTAGTTCTCTTTTTATTATGTTCAACTATTTTCAAACAAATTAGTATATATGTAAATATGTATGAATATATTAAAATTAAAATGCAAGACAATAGTTATATAAAAAAGACTTAATAAAGCCTTCAAATTTATTCAATAAAATCTAATTGCAACTTAGAACTTAGAAGTTACAATTTACAAATATTAGTGGAGTAACTAATCTACGCAGCCACCTTCTAGGAAGGGTTCTGTTTCAATAAGTTCTCATATGTAAAACTAATATTTGTTACAAATATTAGATGAGTAACTAATTTACGCAGCCACCTTCTAGGAAGGGTTCTGTTTCAATTAGTTCTCGGATGTAATCTAATATTTGTATTTTCCTTTAAAATTCAATTCTAATTGTCGCATCATATCGACGGTAACATCCTCCGGTGTTGGCAAACTTGCTAGAAACTCTTGTGACTCTAATTCATCATCACTAGATCCAAGTACCGCATTAATCCAAGCTTCTTGTTTGGAACTTAACTTTGGCAAATTATCATTTCTCCTTTCGGCGTTGACCCAATCTCTAAATAAAACTGATATTTCCAAACTGTCTTCCGCCAATGAATGTCTATGATCGCCAAGTTGAAACCTTGCCGCACTAAAAGCAGCCTCTGATGCAACTGATGAAGCTTGAATAGCTAGAACATCACGAACCATTTTGCTTAAAATTGGAAATGCAACGCTCCGCCTCCTCCACCATGCTAATAAATCTTCATTGCCATCTTCGTCTTCCACTGTTTCTAAAGATTGATTAAGATATTCTTCAAAATCATCACGGTTAGTAGAATTAAGACCAAGAAAATCTCGCATATAACTTGAAATTCGAGCTTTACTCTGAGGATTAGAAGTTTGACCAACTTCTTGAGTATTTCCTGTAGTTCTATATTTTTCATACAAAATTTTTGCTTCTACTTTTATGCTACACTTACACATTTGACTAGTTGGATTTATTTCCGGTGAAATTTCTAAGGTATCATAAAAAGTGTCAACAAGTCCCTGCACACCTTGTAATTTATAGTCAGGATGAAGTAAAGTAGCAGTTAAAAAAATTTGAGGAATAGGAAAAAAATATTTTTAAAATTTTTCAATCATACCTTCAATTGCAACTCTAAATTTTTCAATTTTTTTGTATTTAGAAAATTGAATTGAAATAGCACAAATATTTATTAATACTGATGAAATAGTAGGATAATAAATTCCAGAAAACATGGTTGTTGCATCATAAAAAAGTCTTAAAAATTCTAATAGTTCATTACTTTCTTCCCAATCTTCTTCACAAATTCTGTCTAATGGGTCAGCATTATGAGCATTAAACACCATTTGTATGGGTCCTCTATATTCGTAAGCAACTGAAAGCATTTCGTAAAAAGAATTCCACCTTGTTTTAATATGTCTTGGAATTTTTCTTGGTGGCAAATCACATAGTACACAACGCTCATTAAATTCCCTAATTCTAGCAGCTCTATTAGCATAAAAAATCCAGGCAACAGCATATTCAATTTTCATACAACCACATTCAAATAATGAAATACCATCTTGTACAACTAAATTTAATACATGTGCAACACATCTAACATGAAAAGAATTATCATCAATTGGACATAATCTAGTTTTTAACATACTAGCAGCGTTTACATTATTAGATGCATTATCTAATGCGACAGACAATACTTTATCTATAAGCATGTAATAATCTATAACACTCAAAATATTTGAAGCTAAATATGCACCAGTTTTTTTCTCTACACATTCTTTATAACTTAAGATTCTTTTTTGTAAATTCCAGTTATGATCAATCCAATGTGCTGTAACAGTTAAATAATCACGTCCATTAACACTACGACCCATGTCCGAAGTTATAGACACTCTACAATCTAATATGCTAAACACACAACGAAGATATTGACAATGTTTACCTTGATATACAAAAACATCAGATTTAACAGTATTTCTTGAAAAACCTCTATAATTAGGATTATAAGTTTGTTGAATATATTCAATAAAACCGGGATGTGAAGGAAAACTATAAGGTAAACCACAAACAGAAACCATTTTAGCTAAATTTTCACGATCTCTTTCCTTATTATATTTACGTTGTGTTAGTGGACCACCGGGGTTAGAAGGATCTAATGTTCCTTGAACCATGTTAGAAGCCCCTACCGATTCATTAACATTAATATCAAAATCATTAACTGGAATTCCTTTTTTTCTATTGGCTAATGATTTAGCTTCTTTATATTGAATCGGCACACAAGATAACAAATGTCTATTTAAGCCCCCCGTCCCACCTTGACCTCCACCTTGTGTATGTTTAAAAGGTTGCTTACATTTATTACAAATATCAATAGAATTTTCCTTATCTAAAGTCATAAATTGTCACACAACAGAAGTTTTAGGGCGTTGATACTTCACCTTCTCCCTTGTAGGAGGTATAAGGGGTGGGCATCCAAAATTTTGCTCCGTTGAATTTATAGTTTCATTTGGAACATTTGTCACCGGACTAGTAGGTGTATCTTCTAATTCATCTTCTCCCGAACCAACTTCTACTTCTTCACCTGAATTTTCATCAAGATAAGGATTAATATCACCATAAATTTGCTGTAAAAGTTCACGATCGAGTTGAGCATTTGAATCAATATCATAAGAAGTATCATCAACATAAGTAGAATCATTTGTATTAAATCTAACTCTAGAAGTACCACCACATTTACTCTTATTTTTTTCCTTACTACTTTTTTTAGTAAAATTAAATAATCTACTAATGCCACTTGGTTCTTTCTCTTTTCCTTTACCTGTATCTTTTTTGTTAGAACTCATATTTAATTATATGTAAAGTATAATATAAAAATAATAATAACACAAAAATTAATGACGAAAAATAAAATATAAATATTATGAAAAGAATGTACCAAACGTCTGCGTTAATAGCAGACGTTATAACCGATTCTTGAAGCTTGTAGTTTGTTGTAACTTGTAACTTGTAATTTGGAACTCCAATATTTGATAGCAAATATGAGAATTATATATATTATGATATATAATATGAAAACTTAGAATTGAAATATATGTGTTATGATATAATATGAGACTTAAATGGAATAAAATATTGAGATTTGAGACTTAAGATTGAGACTTGAAAGGATATAAAAAATAGATGAGAGAATATATGATTTTGTAAGAAATAATAAGGGGTAGAGGGGTATTTATAATATTAAAAGTGGGTTAAAGTGTATTTATAATAACTTGAGGGTTTAAAGTAAATTATTAAAAGTAGGGGTGGTAGGGGGAAAAAGGGTCAAAAAATCCGTTGGGGGGGCCCACTAGCCGTTGCCCAACGGATAGAATTTTTTTTTAAAAAAATTGTTAGGGGATCCCGCGAACCAGCCGGTTCATCCGGGCCGGGTCGATCGGGACCAACGGGTGAACCGGACCGGTACCGGTCCCCTAATCCCGAAGGCCCCATCCCGCGAGACTTTAACGGGACCGGGTCCGACAAGCCGGTTCTCGGATCGGTCGCGGGCCAGGGCGGGCCGACCCGATCCTCCTGCCAGTCCTAACCCACACAAAACCCAACATGCAAAACCCGCAATTTACACAATTTAAACACCAATCTCAAATTAATTTAGGCTAAACAAGATATCAGACATGCTTGATTTCTAAATAGATATTAACGAGCAATTTAACACAAAATCAAAGCAAATAATAGATCTACGAACTACTCAAACATATGCTCAACACAAATTTTGCAATTTAAAAATAAGTTTGGACAACCAACCTCAATTGCAGACACGCGACACTAAGGTAAATAGAAATAACGGGTAACACTTCAGATTATGATTACACGAGGACACCCACAAAAATTGAAGTGATAAACAATGATCTAAAATTTGATTGTAAGTGTGCAGGAGTCGAAGTTCAAAATAAGGAGAAGATGTGAATTTAAAATGGTTGAAAGGCCTTTGACCCTTCAGTTCGAGCCTCACTCGGTGAGGCTCATTAATTCCACTGATCCCATCACGACCCGAGCCTACACCCTGGACGTGGTCAGCACTCGAGAACCATTGCTGGTCCCTAAACGAACCCTCATCCTGGCTGACTACAAGCGGAAGACTAACTCAAACATACAAAGCTTAAAAACTGAATAAAATGCATTGAACTTAATTACAAAATCTTTAACTCTGAATAAAATAGTATATCTATGAAACCTTTAACTAACAAAGATGGAAGTCGGGACAAGACCCACAACATCCTAACAACTGATATAACTGAAAAGTAAATGAAATCCTCCGGAAGCAAGGAGGCTCACCATAGCTAACTCGAACTCCATGTGGTATCAACGAAGCTCCTGTTGATGATTCTGAATACCTGAATCTGCATCATGAAAGGATGCATGCCAAATGGCTCAGTACATGGAATGTACGAGCATGTAAGGGGAATTCTAAAGCGTAACATAAGCTTGAAACTTGAAAAAAAGGGAAACATACTTACCTCTTCTCAAAACTTACTCAACTCAAGATACTCAACTTGAAAGACTCAAGTCATGATACTCAAGGATAAAGCAATATTAAAAGATGCAATATATATGGAAAGTTGTAAAACTGTAGACAGAAACTCACTGTATTAAAAAATACCATAATACTCAATGTGTATATAAAAATACAATATAACTCTGTAAAGTTTCTCTAACCGACAACCATCACTATGAGCTATGTGATGATACAACGTCTCGTCCACGCTACCAGAACTGTCCTATACTTTGCCAAGGTATAAGACCTTTCAACTAAGTGGATCCACTAGTCTGTGCTAAAAAGCACAAAGGAATCATCTAAAAAGTATGACCCTTTCTACCCACGTCGGCTACATGGTTTATGGAGACTTGAGTTATCTGAACTCATCCCCATATTAGTGCTCAATACTACTCCCAAAATATACTCAGCTCATATGTTTTAAAAACATAACTCTTTCTGTGGTTTGAGATTATTACTCAAAATCTTTCTCTAAAAAGAGATGTTACTCAACTGCTCAAAACTCTTTATGGAAATCTCAGTTTCCTCATCTTTTAAATGTGAAAACATTAACTCTTGGGAATACTTAGTTCCCATATATCATTTAAAGGAAAATGAACTTGACTCTACTCTTTCTCAACTCAAGTGCTCAAGTCTTTTGTAAAAGACTTCTCAAAATAGGGTTCATGCCGAATGATAGACGTGAATGACTGAATTCAAGGTTTTCAATAACTATACATAGAACTCAATACTCGGAACTTGACAAATCCGAACTCAAGAACAGCAATGATACTGCTTATTTCAAGAATGCTCAACTCTGAGGGTTCATGCGAAATTATGGGCATGAACAACTCAACTCATGGACTCAATGATACTCCTCATCTCAAGATTTCTCGACTCATATGGTTCATGCGAAATTATGGGAATGAACTACTCAACTTAAGGACTTCATGGGTAACATGTAATAGTTCCATGATTAGGAATATAATCTCAGAAGGGTTATGAACTCAATACTCAAGACATAGAACTTGAAGGTACTACTCCTCTCAAAGATACTCAATTTATGAAGTTCATGCGGAATTTATGGGCATGAATGACTCGACTCGAGGGTCTACATAACCATATGGAACTCATGTATCTGACTCTTCTCATTTGTATACTTACTTCCTCAAAACTTAGCTCAAATCGATAGTTGATCTCAAAGGATTCACACTTGAACTGAAAGACTTTCTTGAACTGTACTCTTAACTCTCTCTTGAATGTGAATTATGAATTCAAAAGTTATGGTTCATGATATGAAGGATATTGTGATGATAAAGTAGACTCATGAATACCTTCTCCTCATTCTCATACTTACTTGCTCGAGTCTTGAAACAAGTTACTAGAAGTTGTAGAAGACTCCACAANTATGAAGGATATTGTGATGATAAAGTAGACTCATGAATATCTTCTCCTCATTCTCATACTTACTTGCTCGAGTCTTGAAACAAGTTACTAGAAGTTGTAGAAGACTCCACAAAAGGACTCAAAAGGACTTTGTTAGAATGTTTGAAGGAATTCTCAAAACTTAACTCTTAAATCTACCTTGAATTTTAATTATAAATTCAAGGTTATGATCATGTTATGAATGATTTTTAGGTGTTTAGAAGTAGCTTAGAGTAGTTAGAATCGAAAGGGAGTGAAGGTACACTTTAAAAGAACTCAAACGGAACAACCGACTGCAAACTGTACGGGATAGGCGACCCTGGCGCACTGAGTGGCGTGGGGCACCTGCCCCTAAACTTTAGAACATTATTTGGGGCGCACTAGCTGGCGCGTACCTAGAAACCCGATAAATTTCTTTGCTCGTTTTCTCACCCTAACTCGCTTAGAATCTAACGGTTTCTTCCCCAATCACTTGGATTCAATTACTTAACATAAGTACACTCTAATATACTGAATACATCCCTCAAAACACTAACTTCCATATCAAGAAATCATCAAAACCCCAACACAACAAGATTTAGGATGAACTTCAAGAACACTTCTCAATAACTCATCAAGAACTCTAATCTTTCAACTTCAAGAATGAAATTTCATTGAAAATAACATGATTGGCGTGTGGGTGAACAAACCCAACACTATGGAAGCTTACATACCTCTTAGGGATTAAACCCATGGTGATAATCCGCAACAAAACACAAGACTCTCGACGAATGCTTTGATCCTCTCCTCTTTTCTATTCTTTTCTCTTCTTGAACTCTCTACGAAAACCCTGGGTGTATATTAGGATTATAAAATTGAACCTTAAAGGATTAAAACCTTACTAAAATGAATTAAATTTGATTGGGTAAGGAAAAGATCAAAATACCCCTCACTATTTTTGGGTAACTTTCCTATTTGGACAGCCTGACTTCAAAACGACATATCTCACTCATCTAAACTCAAAACTTAGTAAACTCGATGGCGTTGGAAACATAATTGAAAGACCTTTTATTGGATACCTTGTAGCCTAGCTAACTCATCTTGTACTGAGAGTTATGGTTGTTTGAAGTTGACCAAAAACTTAAAGGAACTTAGGAATGACTTGAATGAACTCTCTTTAGTTCTTTTTGGAACTCAAGGTGCTACATCTAGTGACCTTAACGCTCAAGAAATTTTAATTTCATCGGTAAAATTCTACTTACAACGAAGGATGGTTCGAGTCTTAGTTCGAAAAAATTTCTGGGGTGTTACAATATCTCCCCCTTGGGATCATTCGTCCTCGAATGACAACTGGACTGGTATGGAATGGGGTGACTCTTACCAAGGTTTAAGTCTAATGGTATGCTCTCTCTATATTCAAACTAAACCAAAATCCTTAGGTTCGGGTTCTATACCTCTCTATAGGGAATCACATCCCAAACTATTACTCTTTACCACCACATTGGGCTCATATCAAGAACCACCTAATGTTTAACAACACCACATTCAAGCTTAGTACTCTAACAACTCCATGGACTCCTACTAACCAACTCCTTCGGAACCAACTAAGGGCTCTCAATTAACTATTTCTCATAGTAAAACCTCATCCACCTTTTCCTCTTCATTTATAACCTTAGATGGAATTATTACACCATCATTATCATGATAAGAACATCAACCTCCTCTTTCTAACATCACTCTATTACAAAAAGGACCTCCGAAAGGATATCTTCCATACTCTTTGGAACTCATTACTATCTTACTCTCAAACACTTGACTTGATTTCTCATCTTGTCATCTCCCCCTTAGGTCTAAAGCTGACACTCGAAAGCTATGGACCTATTCCATCATCTCTAAACTGGTCTACATCTTCTTTTACTTTAACACTCGAGAGAAGTTTATCTCATGACTACCGAACTCTCAATAAGCAGGCACTAAGACCTTTTTCTAAGGTGTTTCTCTTAACCTCTTTTGATTACGCACCCTCTCAGTACATCTCTTAGTATTCATACTTAAAATTTACTATCATATTTCCCTTCACAACTTGAGTAATATTCAATCATTCACTATACATCAATGCCTAATTAGTTCTATAACACTTTGAATATTATGGGATCTCTCTCAAAATCATAAGCCTAGCTTAGATCTATCACCTCATGAATACTCCTGCTCTTCTATTCAACACTTACACTTGGTCATTTCCTACACAATGACACTTCATCTTCTAGCTATAACACACTCTACATCCTATGATCGAATCTTCACTACTCATTACTTCTTAGTCTACCCATAGGGAACACTCTTCATTAATAACTTACTAGGTGCATGACTATAGTAACATAGCTTGCCTCAGCACTATCCCCCTTTCTTAGATTACTGAACCTCTGCATACTTTCCTCAAATTCTGGGAACTTTCACTATTACCGCTCATGATCTCGTAACTCATGTTACCTTTTCGGGCTAAAATACTACCCAAGCTCTAATCATACTTTCTCATAAGGATCTTAACTGAAACAAGGCTTAAGGAAAAGAGTACAACTCGCTTTTAGCTCAACGCACGATTCATATAATATGAGTGCATTCCTCTTAAACTCAACACTTAACTCACTCATGGGTTTCTCACAAGTCCCTCTAGAGTCACATGACTTTCTCAAGACTCTTGCTAAGAACAACTCATCCATAAGGATCTTTACACTTTACTTTTCAACCACCTCTAGTATGATGGGTAGTTGAATGAATTTGAGAAATGCACGAGTATCAATAAATCTCTATGACTTAGAGCTATTGCATGATTAAGAGTATGAAAGAAGGGAAACTTTTCTTAAATGTCTGTAGTCCCTTGTTTATAGAAGTGGGGCCCTCACAACCATAAACAAGACCCTACTGACATGACTTCATAGACACCCTAGGACTCTTGAACTTTGATACCAAGTTTGTCACAATCCGAGCCTATACCCTGGATGTGGCCGGCACTTGAGAACCATTACTGGTCCCGAAGCGAACCCTCATCCTGGCTGACTACAAGAGGAAGACTAACAAGCATACAAAGCTTAGAAACTGAATAAAATGCATTGAACTTAATTACAAAATCTTAAACTTTGAATAAAATAGTATATTCAACTCGCTAGAAATAGGCAACTCAAGTCTTTAATACATTTAATAAGATAAATGGAACAGACTTCTCAAACTTTACTATCTATGTATGAAGCCTCTAACTAACAATGATGGAGGTCGGGACAAGTCCCACAACAACCTAACAATTGATATAACTGAAAAGTAAATGACATTCTACAGAAGCAAGGAGGCTCACCATATCTAACTCGAACTCCATGTGGTTTCAACAAAGCTCCTGTTGATGATCCTGAATACCTTAAGCTGCATCATGAAAGGATGCATGCCAAATGGAACAGTACATGGAATGTACGAGCATGTAAGGGGAATTATAAACCATAACATAAGCTTGAAACTTGATAAAAAAGGAAACATACTTGCCTCATCTCAAAATTACTCAACTCAAAGGTACTCAACTCAAGATACTCAACTCGAAAGACACAAGTCATGATACTCAAGGATAAAGCAATATTAAAAGATGCAATATATATATATATATATATATATATATATATATATATGGAAAGCTGTAAAACTATAGATAGAAACTCAATGTATTGAACAATATAATAATACTCAATGTGTATATAAAAATACAATATAACTCTGTAAAGTTTCTCTAACCGACAACCATCACTATGAGCTATGTGATGATACAACATCTCGGCCACGCTGCTAGAACTGTCCTATACTTTGCCAAGGTATAAGACCTCTCAACTAAGTGGCTACACTAGTCTGTGCTAAAAGGCACTACAGAATAATCTAAAAAGTATGACCCTTTCTACCCACTTGGCTACATGGTTTATGGAGACTTGAGTGATCTGAACTCGTCCCCATATCGGTGCTCAATACTACTCTCAAAATATAGTCAACTCATATGTTTTAAAAACATAACTCTTTCTATGGTTTGAGATTATTACTCAAAATCTTTCTTTAAAAAGAGATGTTACTCAACTGCTCAAAACTCTTTTGGAAATCTCAGTTTCCTCTTCTTTTAAATGTGAAAACATTTCCAATTGGGAATACTTAGTTCCCATATATCATTTTAAGGAAAATGAACTCGACTCTACTCTTTCTCAACTCAAGTGCTCAAGTCTTAAAACAAGTTTAGAAAAAGTTGTAAAAGACTTCTCAAAATAGGGTTCATGCCGAATGATGGACATGAACGACTCAATTCAAGGTTTTCAATAACCATACATAGAACACAATACTCGAAACTCAAAACCTCCGAACTCAAGAACTTCAATGATACTACTTATTTCAAGAATGCTCAACTAAGAGGGTTCATGCGAAATTATGGGCCTGAACAACTCAGCACAAGGACTCAATAATACTCCTTATCTCAAGATTTCTTGACTCATATGGTTTATGCGGAATTATGGGCATGAAATACTCAACTTGAGGACTTCATGGGTAACATGTAATAGTTCCATGATTAGGAATATAATCTCATAAGGGTTAGGAACTCAATACTCAAGACATAGAACTTGAGGGTATTATTCTTCTCAAATATACTCAATTTATGAAGTTCATGAGGAATTTATGGGCATGAACGACTCGACTCGAGGGTCTACATAACCATATGGAACTCATGTATCTGACTCTTCTCATTCATATACTTACTTCCTCAAAACTTAGCTCAAATCGATAGTTGATCTCAAAGGATTCATAATTGAACTGAAAGACTTTCTTGAACTCTACTCTTAACTCTCTTTTGAATGTGAATTATGAATTCAAGAGTTATGGTTCATGATATGAAGGATATTGTGATGATAAAGTAGACTCATGAATAACTTCTCCTCATTCTCATACTTACTTGCTCGAGTCTTGAAACAAGTTACTAGAATTTGTAGAAGACTCCACAAAAGGACTCAAAGGGACTTTGTTAGAATGTCTGAAGGAATTCTCAAAACTTAACTCTTAACTCTACCTTGAATTTTAATTATGAATTCAACTTTATGATAATGTTATGAATTATTTCTAGGAGTTTAGAAGTAGCTTAGAGTAGTTAGAATCGAAAGTGAGTGAAGGTACACATTTAAAGAACTCAAACGGAGCAACCGACTACAAACTGGACGGGACAGGCGACCCTGGCGCACTGAGTGGCGCGAGGTACCAGCCCCTAAACTTCAGAACATAATTTGGGGTACACTGGCTGGCGCGACGTGCCAAGCCTCAATCCAGATAACTCGACAAATTTCTTTGCTCATTTTCTCAGCCTAACTCGCCTAGAATCAAACGGTTTCTTCCCCAATCACTTGGATTAGATTACTTAACACAAGTACACTCTAATATATTCAATACAGACCTCAAAACTCACTTCCATCTCAAGAAATCATCAAAACCCCAATACAACAAGATTTAGGATGAACTTTGTCGCGCCCCATTTTTCTTCAAAACAGGTTTTGGTGCACGACCTAACAACTCTTTTGGGCTTTTGATGATTGAAATTGAAGTGTCGCCACCTAACGAATTAAGGCGCATTAGGGCACCTATCTAACCTAGCTAAATCTAGCTAAGGCCAACGAACCAGAGATTAGGATAAGGGTTCAAATTACCTCGAGGGGAATGTGTTAGGCATCCCTCGAAGTCCACAAATGTGGGTCCCAGCCGTATCTCATGCAATTTATGTGGAGGTTACAAGTAGCAATTAAGGTCACTTCATTTATTGGTTTATTTAATTAGCATGATGACTAGGTGATTATTAACATTTAACAATTAAGATCAATTTGTTTATTTATTTTTTATTTATTAATCATACAAAACTAAGTGATAACATAATACTAAATAATTAACACAAATAAAATTTAAAAGAGATAGCGAGAAGGTAGAAAGACAAATATATAAGAAAAATGTCATTTTTTATTTAATTAAACTACCCCAAATAAATATAAGTATAAAACAAGTAAAGGGATAAGGGAAAGGGAGACTCTAAGGGACTTTGTGGATCAGCACTCGACTTTTCTTTAGTATTTCAATAGGCTTCCGTGTAGGGACAGACAAAACCAAGGTTTGTCCCTTTAAGCCTGAGTCGATGTCATCATCCCCGTAGGGCCTAAACTACCCCTACCCCACCACCGCATGCTTTTCGTCTCTAAAAGGTGCCTAACGTCCCCCCATATGGTCCAAGAGGCATTGGACTACTATTCAGGTGAATTTAGACTAAAATAAACTCCTAATAGGCCCACCTGGACACCAAGTCAAACAAGTTGGACAATCATTTAGCACATAAGGTCTCACATTGACCTCTAGGTTTTATTAAACATGTTGGCATACACAAATAATGTGAAAAAGGTCGCATGCTTAGTGTGTGGGCATAAAAATACATTACACATAATAGGCGGACTTAAAGTAACAATATTGAGCAAAACAAGCAGAATAGCATGCAGATTACAATTGGCTGATTTTATATAGTAACAACAGAGTGATCACAAATGCAAGCAATATATTTTAAACAGTAGCAAATTAGGTTACTATTAACTATCATGCTAAAGATAAATCATTCATTTATTTCAAGCAGCGATGCAGTATATTATCATGCATAAATTAATTATTTTGGACAAATTTTAATCATGGCAGAATTTAAATTGTAGCGTGCAGAGGACAGTTGTTAATTTTTTTTAGAGGGCATGTAACTCGTCTATTTGACATGCTGGAAAATAGTTAATTTATTTTAAAATGGCAAAATAATTGTATTGCAGAGATTAATTTAAACAGTGGGCAGAAAACAAGCATAGCAGATTCATCTTATTATTATTTTTTAAAACATGCTGGAGATTATTTATTGCAACAAACGTATGATTAGTATAATTTATTAAAGAATCTAATATTGATTTTACAATTCCAGATTTTAGTGACATGCTGAAAAATTGATTTATAAACCTATATACATGATTTCTAAGTGATTGAAAATATTATAGCTCCTATAGGCATGATTTTTAAATTTCATATAACATATAAAACAATTTTCAAATTATTTCAACACGTAAATTCTAATTTAGATACAAATTTAATTATTTTAAGGTCCAAAATTGGCAAAAATATATTACCATGGATTATGACAATATTCACAATTTTATTCATTTTATTATATGGAAGGAACAAGTTGAATTAAATGGGACAAGGAGCAGACAATGTGCAACGGATTTATTTTAATTATTTACCATGCTGAACAATTATTTATTTAATCTTATAGGCATGGTTTCTAAGCGAATGAATAGGCCGACAAAATAACCCAACTATTGACGTGCTGCAATTATATTAACTTAAGTGAATTAAGACTAGATTAATTGGCAAGATTATATTATTAAAACCTTCAAAGATTATTTGAACTGATTAAATAGCATCAATTTTATTAGTCAAGTACTATAGGCATAATTTCTAAATGAAACAGAAGTTTAAGCCTATATAGCTGAATTCCTATACCCGTTAGCATGCTAAAGTTTAATTAAGTCCTATGAGCATGATATCTAAATGGCAGAAATGAATTGATATATAAATAAAATGCTTATATATTTTATATATATAAAGGAATAAATGTCATTTATTATTTTAGATTAAGCAACGTATATGCACACCACATAAATAAGTTGAGTGAATTTGAACACATTATTGATTTTAAAACATGGTTAGACAAAGCTTAAAGAGGTGATTAATTATTTTGAGTCAAAACTTAGGAAATTGAAGGCAAAAGTAATTTTATTTTAGTTAGATCTAAAGCGAACTATCTAAATATGAGCTATCAAACAATCAACAATCATATAGGCATGCTTTCTAACACATTTAAATGACAATAAGGTAAACAAGTAGCACGTAATCCCCTCCCCCCTTAGGCGATCCCCGAATACATTTTATATATATAGAGAGTTAGAGAGTTACTACAAGCTTATTACAAATCCGAATAAAAGAACAATGAATACAAAATATAAACTTGAAGCAAAATAGTCCCATCCGAAAATTTATCCCCCGTCGACTCTTCAATATAGTGCTCAAGGTTTCCAAATGCCCTGCTAACTTTAAAGAACAATACACTACAAACAATACAAAACAATACATAATAGCAACTATTTACATCTTGACATGATAGGACAACAAATCACACATAGAAAAATGTAGGAGATGACTGACCCGGATGCTTCCTTTTATTCATTCAAACATACAACAACAATTGAAACGATGCAAAATGAAAATTAAACTAATAGAGAAACGACTAATCGGTTAAGCAGAATATATGTTTAACAGCAATGAAGACAAAACTTGATCCACTATCCGACTCGAACACACCAAAAAATCAAGTATAGAAGAGCCTCAAAGTTCACCGGAATCTTTCTCGTAAGTAGAGTGTAATATTTTTAAAAGTATTCAACTATATCAATGTGAGAGCAATGTATGAATATGTAGAGGCGCCCGGATGCCTTAAAATAATGAGAGGATGTCTCTTTTATAGTAAAAGAGGGGCCTAGTTTAAAGGAAAGTGTATCTTTTAAATAATCAATCAACTATTATTATTATTATTATTATTATTCCCTATTCAAAGGGAGAACCGATAATTAGTCCACAAATATAAGGAAAAAAATTAAATTAGTGTTTTTACCAAAAATACGACAAGTAAAACTCTATTTAAGACAATATTTAAGGAAGGAAGGATTTTTTTTTAAAAAATTATTCTCCTTTCTTTTATTTTATGTCCTTAACAGGCGAGAGCACAAAATAGTAAAAACTTAACCGACACAGTAGGAGTCTACTTCAAATTCTAACTATGGCAAATAATCAATTAATATAGCCGGTAATACAATCAAGCAGGAATAGGTGATTATCTAAGGTAAAGAAATAATTTATGGCTCAATTTTATATAGCAACCTAATCAATCCGATTTACCAATTTGCCTGCAATATTGTCATCAAATCAACAAGTACCACAACACCAATTAAGGGCAGTTGGCAAATAATAAGGAGGAAACAAGTATCACGGCTTGCCAAATTAGATTAAAAAAACCAACCTCTACTTTTAACAGAGGACAAGAGTAAGCAAATTATAATGAACTCATTAAGCTAATCGAGTAGTAATTCTGTTTGGCGCAATCAATTTCACAACAGTAACACATGCCCAACTTTAAATTACATCTCAAAAGAAACAAATTATCAACACTTAATATGCGACTTAAATAGGCATAAGTAAATGATAAATTAGCCATGAAAATAAACAGACATTAGCAACA
This sequence comes from Solanum stenotomum, assembly GCF_019186545.1. Taxonomy (NCBI): domain Eukaryota; kingdom Viridiplantae; phylum Streptophyta; class Magnoliopsida; order Solanales; family Solanaceae; genus Solanum; species Solanum stenotomum. Next base: position 38,096,383 of record NC_064288.1, read on the forward strand.
GGGTTATAACCACATATATGAACAGGAAAAGATAATCACATGAACTCCGAAGGATATACCTGGACAAATTCATAAGAATCTGTAATAAACCTTTTCAAAATTACCGAAGATAGTGACAAATTCTCTTGAAGTCATTTTATTTTTGTCTCGCCGCCTCTCGTTGCTACTGCTGGTCGTTGTTTGCATCGGCCGAAGCTGTTCTCACTGGCGCTGCTGCTTGTTCTCCTCACCGGCTGCTGTTGCCGAGCTGTTGACCGGATCTATTGCCGGCTGCTGCTGGTCGCTGGTCGGAGCAGCTGGTTTCGTCGGAGAAAGAGGGGAGAGAAGCAGAGGCGGCTAGCGACTGCTGGTCTCGTCGGAGCTGTTGTTCGCCTTGCATGGATGTTGTTTTCATTTCTACTATGTCTGCGAGAAGAGAGGAGAGGAGAGGCGAGGGAGAAGAGGAGAGGGGAACGACGGGAGATAGGAAGAAGAGAGGCGGAGAGGAGAGGAGAGCTCTCTCTCCGGTTGATTTCGCTGGTGGCTTCTCTCTGCCTCGCCGGCGTTGTCGGAGAAAAAGAGAAAGGGCGGAGGCGGCGCTGGTTTGGAGAGAGGAATAGGAAGAGCGAAAATAGTTTTAGGGCTTGGGATCTTTTGAAATAAAATAGGAAAGATGAGGGTTAAGATCTCGACCATTGGATCAATTTAGATGAGTGGCTAGGATTGATCTAGGGTTTAACTTAAAGGATGAACAGTTAGGATTAAAAGCTGAAAATTAAAATCAGATTGAATTGTGGAATGGCTAGAATTGAAATGCATATGGCTAGAATTGAAATGAAATGGTGGCTATAATTGAAATAAAATTGGATTTGACTAAGCTAGAATTGAAATGAATTAGAGTAGAATAGGCTAACAATTAAATGATTTTGAGGAAATTTGAAGAAATGCTATCCAATTAAAATACTATACAATCTTATAATTAAAACTACTTAAATTTTAAAACATTTGAAATATTTCGAGTTTTACTAATAATTTAAAAAATATTTTAATAGTATTTACAATAATTTTTATAAAACATGCATACTAAAATTACACTTTTTAGACAAAATCGATTAAAATTTCAAACTCGAAATATATATTTAAATAAGTATTTAATCGAATAGCATTCCCAAAATGGGTTAAAGGTCGGTCAAAATTGGGTGTCAACAGCTGCCCCTTGGTTGCTTGGGAATGAAGGATGAATTGTCGGGCAACCAACGTTGACTTAGTAGTCGATTTTGTTCGACCGACGAGAGATGTCAGTGGGATCAATTGAAACGATGTAGAGTTGAAAAGGGGTACGACCGAGACTTTGGTATTAAGCCGCCTACATATCTGTGGTTGTACGAGAATCAGGTCGTGGGTAGTTCTAGACTTAGGAGCAGACGAAACTCCTAAGAATTGAAAGAGCGGTATGGTATATGAACGGGAACGATTTTGGCTTGAACGGATAAGATTAGAGTAGCGAGAAAGGCATGACATGGAGATTTTCAATGTAAGAGTGCAGAATATGATGAGAAGCGGTAATATGAGTAGCCAAGGGTTAAATGAAAAACGGCAATACGAGTAGCGAAGAAATTGATAGGGCCTTTGTTGCGATTGATGTTAGCACGATGATTGTAGCCGAGAGGGAGATTGATCTCACCTGCAAAATGTTAGTCTTTGCAAATTTGTAGCTTATAATATTATTAGAGCAAATATATTAAACAAACGATAAAGGTAAACATGATGCAATTTCCCATGTCGAACATGATGTTTGCCATAACACTATGAAAATGATGTCTTAGGCTATGATGTCTAGGGCCATGATACACAAGAATTATATCCTCAGGTCATGCAAATGTTGTCTGCGGGCCATGAAAAATGATGCCTTTAGACTATGACACCTTTGGATCATGATAAGCAGAAAGTAAATCCTTAGGCCATGAAAAATGATGCATTTAGACCATGACGCCTTAGGAATAAAATAATGAGTAAAGAAAGCGTATCTGTAATTTGGGTATCTTTTGATACTTGTAGCTTGATTGGAATTTATTCGGGCACGTGCAATTCTCCGGCGCAATGCAATCTCGGGCACAATGCAATCTTCGGACACAATGCAAATCGGGCACATGCAATCTTCGAGCACAATGCGATCTCGGGCACAATGTAATCTCGGGCACATGCAATCTCAGGCACATGCAATTCTCGGGCACATGTAATATCAGGCATAAGGCAATCTCGGGCTCAATGCAATCTCGGGCATAATGCACTCTAGGGCGCATGCAAATGATGTAATTCTCGGGCACATACAATTCAGGCTCAATGCAATCTCGGGTACAATGCAATCTCAGGCAGATGCAATGATGTAATTCTCAGGCACAATGCAATCTTGGGCACATGCAATAATGTAATTCTCGAGCACATGCAATATCGGGTACAATGCAAATGATGTAATTCTCAGGCACATGTAATTCAGGCTCCATGCAATCTCGGGCTCAATGTCGTCTTCGGGCACATGCAGTCATCAGACACAATGCAATCTTTGGGCTCATGCAATATCGGGTACATGTAATTCTCGGGCACAATGTAGTCTCGGGCACATGCAATTTCAGGCTCAAATGCAATCTCGGGCACAATGCAGTCTTGGACACATGCAATCTCAGGCATAATATAGTTTTTGGGCTCATGCGCTAAATTGTTTGAGGGCATAAAACTTTGCCTTTTAGATGGATTGAGTGTCATTTGTTGACGAATTCAGAATATTGTAACTCTGACCCTTCGTCCTATTGTAAGGAGTAGGTGCAGTTGAAAAGTTGATTTGTTGGGCTTGATATGGTGTAGTTTGATCCTTTTGTCTGATTGGAAGGGTAGGGTACCATTGATCGGCGATTGTCGGGCTCAAGATAACTTGGTCCTTCATCATGTCGGAAGCATAGGGCGCCGTTTATTGGCGATTTGGGCTCAGTGTAGAGTAGTTTGGTCTTTCGCCTTGTTGGAAGGGTAGTGTGCCATTTGTTGGCGATTTTTGAGCTCTGAATAATGTAGTTTGATCATTCTTCCTATTGGAAGGACGGAATGCCATTGATTAGCGATTTTTCGGATATAGCGGCACATTGATCCTTCAAGTGGTGTTGAAGTTGCTTCTTGTATATGTATCTGTCTTTTCTGCATTCAAAGAAAAAGAGTTAGTTTAAGGGGGAGGTTGATCTGTATCCCTGATTTGGCAAAGTGCTCTTTTGACGTTTGCTAGAATGTCCTTTGAAATGTTGTCAAAAATTTTGAGGTCCTCCTCAAAATTTTCTTCCCAGTGTAGAATTTATGCTATTTTGATTTTAGATGTAGATTGTAGCTTGATTGTTGTGAATTTTTGAGATCCTCTCAAAATTCTGTCCCAGACATGATTTGCAACAAAATATGTTTTTGAAGGAATTTTTGAAACCCTTTCAAAATATTCTGCCCCAGTTATTGATTTGCGAGAAGAAATGCTTTTGAAGGAGTTTTTGAGTTCCTCTCAAAAATTCTTCCCAGTATCGAGATTTGCAAGAAGAATGCTCTTTTATGAAGTTTTGAGACCCTCTCAAAAATTCTGCCCCGGCTACTAATTTGCGCGAAGAAATGCTTTTGCAGGAATTGAGTTCCCTGCAGAAAATTCTGCTTCAATATCATCACTTGCAAGAAAATGTCCTTCTGATGGAATTTTTGAGACCCTCTCAAAAATTCTGCCCTAGTTAACATTCAAAATGGAAAATGGAAATTTTATTATGATAAGACCGAACTCCATAGGAGCGCCTACGTATCCCCTCTTAAACGGGAATCAGGTCTGACGTAGTTCCAAATACAAAGAGCATAATTCAAGACATTAAACAGAGCATACAACAACAACCAAAAGATAGATTCTGACCAAACTTTACTACCCATATGCTAACATGGGTACCTTCCTTGTGAGAACTCGACGGAACATGAATGTAGAGAACTTAAGCTTAAATGGCATAAGCCTTTATTGGAAAGTGCTTCAAATGACCTTTAACATGTTTTATGTTGGGATTTCTTTGGTGCAAAGTCCTCCAAGCATATGATCTTGGTATCAATCAATTGTTGAATCTTGTCTTTCAGATCACGACATTCTTCTATGGTATGTCCTTTCATCCCTGAGTGATAAGCGCAAACCTTAGAGGGTTCAATCCACCTTGCACGTATATTCATCCTTATTTCACTGATAGGAGTGATGTGACCAGCAAGTCTCAACTTTTCGTAGAATTGATCTATAGGCTCAGTCAAATGAGTGTAAATTTTGATAGGCCTTTTCTCAACATTGAATAGATTTTTGCGAATATGTTTTTGAGTGAGGGTTTTGACAATATGAACAGGATAAGTAGGCTTTTGATGTGGAGGCATTTGATATGAAGGGATTTGATATGGTATGAGCAGCGCACAATACCAAGGGACTTGGTGTAGAGGTGTTTGATATTGAGGAGCTTGTAAGGTAGGACTCGACAGATGCGGAGTAGGATATGGAGGTGTAGAAGTATAATATGATGTTGAGGAGGATACGGATAATTTGGAAAGTGGGTGTTTCTTAGAGGCATTTGAATGGAGCTTGGTTGATTTTGAGAAGTGGGGTAAGTTGGTGGAGGATTATCTTGGAGAGTGGCTTGACTTGTGACAGGCGACTTATCCATGTTTGTCTCCAGAGTGGGATCGACAGAGAGTAACAACTTGGCCCACTCGCGCATATCCGACACCCCTTCTTCTAACTTCTTTATTTTCAGTTTCAGGCTTGAGACCAACTCGTCTGAAGGGTGTTTCTTTTCAATAGTCTTACTCATAACCTTCTCATTAGTCGCCTTCTTCTTCCCTTTGTGATTCTTATTTGGAAGAGAAGGAAGAGCAACCTTTGATCTCGTGTGGTAAACCATGGTCTACGGATCAACCATTAGGAAAGGGTAAAAACAAAAACAAAAGCAAAAGAAACTCAAGTTAGAGCGTTGCATAAATTGAGATAACAAACACATTGTTTTAAGATAAACGCCCTAAATGCAAGGAGCCTCATTGAGCCAGAGGTAGGCCTAAGACGACATACATGTGATAATAATTAATTCAAGCCTTATTTGCCAATTTGGAGTTTAGATTAGAGGAAATGAACAAACTTCATTTATTATAAAATTTGAACAATACATCGTAATTGAAAAACAAAACTGAAATAAACTAAGGGAAAGAGGGTAACAATGGGAAAGTCATCCTAAATTTTGAAATCTTGAAGATATCTGTTCCAATAGCTTGGCGCCAATTGACTTTTTGTATAGGGAGTGACTCTATGCTCGACCTTCAACACGTTGCGTGCCCATATATTTTCCCTTTCATCTGTGAGCCCATGGTATCCTTTCCCACTCAATTCTCTCTCGTTGACCTCATTTAGGATCCATATGTAATATTCACGTGTGCATAAGGCTTGTCGTGCACCCATAAGAATGGTTAACACTCGCTCCCATCTCCGCAATATGTTGTGGACTTGCAATTTATCTAGTCCAAATTCATACTTGAACTGCTCCATGTTGGATCAGAGTGGTATTACTTGAGTTCACCCAAATTGGCGGAGTACTTGAAGGGGAGTGTATGGTTGAACGCCCTTTAAGCCAATAAGCTCGATGAAGTATCGGTTATCGCCTCTAACTAGTGCATGAGGGTGGACAACCAATGGAGCTTCCATTGGATGCGGCAACTCTCGAGCTCTGTCAAAAATATCTGCCAGTATACGAATTCTACAAGGGCGTTGAAAGCTACCATTCTTCTTGGATGATTATCAATCTTGTTTCCATAACCAAGAAAGATGTCTACCACATCAGACCGTAGGTAGAAGTGTTCAATAGCCCATAATTGCAGCAAAATGTTGCATCCCTCGAAAAACACTCTACCGTTGACGCATGCTGACAGACTCCTCATTATTTCTGCCAGGATCATGGGCACTATGGTTTTCCTAGGTTCGCCCTCTCTTTGAGCTAAATCTCGAACCACATAACTCAAGCGTGTGTCTATTCTCCCCATTATTTTAGGAACAACAAGAAAGGCATTTAGACGATATGTTTCCCATTTCTCGATGGAGCACTCAAATTCATCGCTATAAGAGTAATAACTATCATCTCGGCCAAAACGTGAATATAGAAAGTCGAAATGAATCCACCCTAGGTCTAAAGAAGGCAAGGCTGGACTTGACTTCATTCCCAGACTTTTTAGAAACTCCCTCGATGACGGCTTATATGGTACCATCATTTCACACTCGTGATATGGAAGGTCGATGAAACCACTTATCTCCTCAATCGTTGACGCCAAGTCAAAATCCACGAATTTGAAGACCATCCTCACAGGGTCCTAAAATTCTAGAAAGGCCCTAATTAGGTGAGGATTTAGTATGACAAAAATGAGGTAGGTAAGACCGCCCAACAACTGACGAATCTCTCTTTTGCGATCCCTCTTAATATCAATCCACCAGCTCCTTAGCTTGTAGTTTACATCTATGACCATTTGCGGGTTTGGGTAGTTGAAAGCATCCATGACTCTGCAAACAAACAACAAACAACTTCTAAACTCCATTTTGGCAAAATTTGGCTTAATTTAATTAACGTGATCACATTGACACATAAATATGCAATTTGTCTAAAGGGTGTTGGGGCCCTTTAGACGATAGGGTGGCTACTAATTGTGAGGATTGACACCAAAGGTCAAACCACCTAGGGCTTATGCAGTATGTATGACCTAATCAAGATTTCTAAGAGTTGGCTTGACACAGACTTGAAAGGGATTCTCTGCGAGAAGGCTCGTGGTTTCTCGGTAGTAAAACTATCTGTTCCGTCCACGCATATGCCGACTCTCTATAATTGGGTGTTTGAAGAGAATTGGAGTAGTTGTGAGAGGTGCAAAGGCACAACATCACAGTAACAAAATAAAAAAGGAAGAGGGTCCCAATTGGGGGAAGTATAAGCGGAATGTCAGTTATCAAAGTAGTAACATTTAACACTTAGATGGAAAACAGTAACACATAAATAGTTTTAGGAAAAGCGGTAAATAAGCAAGTAAGTAAATATATGCATAAATAAAAGGAAATGAATATACAAACATTGAATAATCAAGCAAATAAGGAAAATAGTATGGGATTAAACATGGAAAATATACAATAAATAAGGAAACAAATGAAAACTAAACATGGCAATCAACTAAACAAATAATGAAATAACCAAATAAAGTAAACCCCACATAAATCAAATGAAACACGTAATAGTTAGAACCTAATATTCCTAGCGGAGTCGCCATTCTGTCGCGCCCCGTTTTTCTTCAAAATGGGTTCTGGTGCATGACCTAACAACTCTTTAGGGCTTTTGATGATTGAAATTGAAGAGTCGCCACCTAACGAATTAAGGCGCGTTAGGGCACCTATCTAACCTAGCTAAATCTAGCTAAGGTCAACGAACCAGAGATCATGCTAAGGGTTTAAATTACCTCGAGGGGAAGGTGTTAGGCATCCCTCGAAGTCTACAAATGTAGGTCCCGACCGTATCTCATGCAATTTATGTGGGGGTTACAAGTAGCAATTAAGGTCACTTCATTTATTGGTTTATTTAATTAGCATGATGACTAGGTGATTATTAACATTTAACAATTAAGATCAATTTGTTTATTTATTTTTTATTTATTAATCATACAAAACTAGGTGATAACATAATACTAAATAATTAACACAAATAAAATTTAAAAGAGATAGCGAGAAGGTAGAAAGACAAATATATTAGCAAAATGTCATTTTTTATTTAATTAAACTACCCCAAATAAATATAAGTATAAAACAAGTAAAGGGATAAGGGAAAGGGAGACTCTAAGGGACTTTGTGGATCAACACTCAACTTTTCTTTAGTGTTTCAATAGGCTTCCGTGTAGGGACAGACAAAACCAAGGTTTGTCTCTTTAAGCCTGTGTCGATGTCATCATCCCCATAGGGCCTAAACTACCCCTACCCCACCACCGCATGCTTTTCATCTCTAAAAGGTGCCTAACGTCCCCACTTAAGGTCCAAGAGGCATTGGACTACTATTCGGGTGGATTTAGACTAAAATAAACTCCTAATAGGCCCACTTGGACACCAAGTCAAACAAGTCGGACAATCATTTAGCACATAAGGTCTCACATTGACCTCTAGGTTTTATTAAACATATTGGCATACACAAATAATGTGAAAAAGGTCGCATGCTTAGTGTGTGGGCATAAAAATACATTACACATAATAGGCGGACTTAAAGTAACAATATTGAGCAAAACAAGCAGAATAGCATGCAGATTACAATTGGCTGATTTTAAATAGTAACAACAGAGTGGTCACAAATGCAAGCAATATATTTTAAATAGTAGCAAATTAGGTTACTATTAACTACCATGCTAAAGATAAATCATTCATTTATTTCAAGCAGCGATGCAGTTTATTATCATGCATAAATCAATTATTTTGGACAAATTTTAATCATGACAAATTTTAAATTGTATAGTGCAGAGGACAGTTGTTAATTTTTTTTAGGGGGCATGTAACTCGTCTATTTGACATGCTGAAAAATAGTTAATTTATTTTAAAATGGCAAAATAATTGTATTGCAGAGATTAATTTAAACAGTGGGCAGAAAACAAGCATAGCAGATTCATCTTATTATTATTTTTTAAAATATGCTGGAGATTATTTATTGCAACAAACATATGATTAGTCTAATTTATTAAAGAATCTAATATTGATTTTACAATTCCAGATTTTAGTGACATGCTGAAAAATTGATTTATAAACCTATATACATGATTTCTAAGTGATTGAAAATATTATAGCTCCTATAGACATGATTTCTAAGTTTCATATAACATATAAACCAATTAACAAATTATTTTAACACGTAAATTCTAATTTAGATACAAATTTAATTATTTGAAGGTCCAAAAATGGCAAAAATATATTACCATGGATTATGACAATATTCACAATTTTATTCATTTTATTATATGGAAGGAACGAGTTGAATTAAATGGGACAAGGAGCAGACAATGTGCAGCGGATTTATTTCAATTATTTACCATGCTGAACAATTATTTATTTAATCTTATAGGCATGGTTTCTAAGCGAATGAATATGCCGACAAAATACCCAACTATTGACGTGCTGCAATTATATTAACTTAAGTGAATTAAGACTAGATTAATTGGGAAGATTATATTATTAAAACTTGCAAAGATTATTTGAACTGATTAAATAGCATCAATTTTATTAGTCAAGTCCCATAGGCAAAATTTCTAAATGAAACAGAAGTTTAAGACTATATAGATGAATTCCTATACCCGTTAGCATGATAAAGTTTGATTAAGTCCTATGAGCATGATATCTAAATGACAGAAATGAATTGATATAAAATTAAAATGCTTATATATTTTATATATATAAAGGAACAAATGTCATTTATTATTTTAGATTAAGCAACGTATATGCACACCACATAAATAAGTTGAGTCAATTTGAACACATTATTGATTTTAAAACATGGTTAGACAAAGCTTAAAGAGGTGATTAATTATTTTGAGTCAAAACTTAGGAAATTGAAGGCAAAAGTAATTTTATTTTAGTTAGATCTAAAGCAAACTATCTAAATATGAGCCATCAAACAATCAACAATCATATAGGCATGCTTTCTAACACATTTAAATGACAATAAGGTAAACAAGTAGCACGTAATCCCCTCCCCCTTAGGCGATCCCCGAATACATTTTATATATATAGAGTTAGAGAGTTACTACAAGCTTATTACAAATCCGAATAAAAGAACAATGAATACAAAATATAAACTTGAAGCAAAATAGTCCCATCCGGAAATTTATCCCCCGGCGACTCTTCAATCTAGTGCTCAAGGTTTCCAAATGCCCTGCTAATTTTAAAGAACAATACACTACAAACAATACAAAACAATACATAATAGCAACTATTTACATTTAGACATGATAGGACAACAAATCACACATATATAATCACACATAGAAAAATGGAGGAGAAGACTGACCCGAATGCTTCCTTTTATTCATTCAAACATACAACAACAATTGAAACGATGCCAAACAAAAATTAAACTAATAGAGAAACGACTAACCGGTTAAGCAGAATATATGTTTAACAACAATGAAGACAAAACTTGATGCACTATCCGACCCGAACACAACAAAAAATCAAGTATAGAAGAACCTCAAAGTTTACCGGAATCTTTCTTGTAAGTAGAGAGTAATATTTTTAAAAGTATTCAACTATATCAATGTGAGAGCAATGTGTGAATATGTAGAGGCGCCTGGATGCCTTAAAATAATGAGAGGATGTCTCTTTTATAGTGGAAGAGGGGCCCGATTTAAAGGAAAGTGTATCTTTTAAATAATCAATCAACTATTATTATTATTATTATTCCCTATTCAAAGGAAGAACCGATAATCAGTCCACAAACATAAGGAAAAAAATTAAATTGGCATTTTTACCAAAAATACGACAAGTAAAACTCTATTTAAGACAATATTTAAGGAAGGAAGGATTTTTTTTTAAAATTTTATTCTCCTTTCTTTTATTTTATGTCCTTAACCGGTGACAACACAAAATAGTAAAAACTTAACCGACACAGTAAGAGTCTACTACAAATTCTAACTATGGCAAATAATCAATTAATATAGCTGGTAATACAATCAAGCAGGAATAGGTGATTATCTAAGGTAAAGAAATAATTTACGGCTCAATTTTATATAGCAACCTAATCAATCCGAATTACCAATTTGCCTGCAAAATTGTCATCAAATCAACAAGTAACACAACACTAATTAAGGGCAGTTGGCAAATAATAAGGAGGAAACAAGTATCACGGCTTACCAAATTAGATTAAAAAACCAACCTCTACTTTTAACAGAGTAGTAATTCAGTTTGGTGCAATCAATTTCACAACAGTAACACATGCCCAACTTTAAATTACATCTCAAAAGAAACAAATTGTCAACACTTAATATGCGGCTTAAATAGGCATAAGTAAATGATAAATTAGCCATTAAAATAAACAGACATTAGCAACAGGGTTATAACCACATATATGAACAGGATGAGATAATCACATGAACTCCGAAGTATATTCCTGGACAGATTCATAAGAATCTGTAATAAACCTTTTCAAAATTACCGAAGATAGTGACAAAATTCTCTTGAAGTCATTTTATTTTTGTCTTGCCGCCTCTCGTTGCTGCTGCTGGTCGTTGTTTGCACCAGCCGAAGTTGTTCTCACTGGCGCTGCTGCTTGTTTTCCTCGCCGGCTGCTGTTGCTGAGCTGTTGACCAGATCTATTGCCTTCTGCTGCTGGTCGCTGGTCGGAGCAGCTGGTTTCATCGGAGAAAGAGGGGAGAGAAGTAGAGGCGGCCAACGACTGCTGGTCTCGCTGGAGTTGCTGTTCGCCTTGCCTGGATGTTGTTTTCATTGCTGCTATGGTAGCGAGAAGAGAGGAGAGGAGAGGAGAGGCGAGGGAGAAGAGGAGAGGGGAATGACGGGAGAGAGGAAGAAGAGAGGCAGAGAGGAGAGGAGAGCTCTCTCTGGTTGATTTCGCTGGTGGCTTCTCTCTGCCTCGCCGGCGTTGTCAGAGAAAAGGAAAATGGGCGGAGGCGGCGCTGGTTTGGAGAGAGGAATAAGAAGAGTGAAAATAGTTTTAGGGCTTGGGATCTTTTGAAATAAAATAGGAAAGATGAGGGTTAAGATCTCGACCATTGGATCAATTTAGATGAGCGGCTAGGATTGATCTAGGGTTTAACTTAAAGGATGGACGGTTAGGATTAAAAGCTAAAAATTATAATCAGATTGAATTGAGGAATGACTAGAATTGAAATGCATATGGCTAGAATTGAAATGAAAAGGTGGCTATAATTAAAATAAAATTGGATTTGACTAAGCTAGAATTGAAATGAATTAGAGTAGAATAGGCTAACAATTAAATGATTTTGAGGAAATTTGAAGAAATGCTATCCAATTAAAATACTATACAATATTATAATTAAAATTACTTAAATTTTAAAACATTTGAAATATTTCGAGTTTTACTAATAATGTAAAAAATATTTTAATAGTATTTACAATAATTTTTATAAAGCATGCATACTAAAATTACACTTTTTAGACAAAATGGATTAAAATTTTAAACTTGAAATATATTTTCAAATAAGTATTTAATCGAATAGCATTCCCAAAAAGGGTTAAAGGTCGGTTAAAATTGGGTGTCAACAAACTTCATGAACACTTCTCAAGAACTCATCAAGAATTCTAATCTTTCAACTTCAAGAATGAAATTTCGCTGAAAATAACATGATTGGCGTGTGGGTGAACAAACCCAACACTATGGAAGCTTACATACCTCTTAGGGATTAAACCCATGGTGATAATCCGCAACAAAACGCAAGACTCTCGACGAACAGTTTGATCCTCTCCTCTTTTCTCCTCCTTTCTCTTCTTGAACTCTCAACTAAAACCCTATGCGTATATTAGGATTATAAAACTGAACCTAATAGTATTAGACCCTTAAAAACCTACTAAAAACGAATTAAATCTTATTGGGTAAGAAAAAGACCAAAATACCCCTTATTATTTTCGGGTTACTTTACTTATTTGGACACCCTAACTTCAAAACAACATATCTCACTTATCCGAACTCGAAACTTAGCAAACTTGGTGGCGTTGGAAATATAATTCAATGAACTTTCATTGGATAGCATGTAGACCACCTAAATCATCATGTACTGAGAGTTATGTTCATTTGAAGTTGACCCAAAACTTAAAGGAACTTAGGAATGACTTGAATGAACTCTCTTTAGTTCTTTTTGGAACTCAAGGTGCTACATCTAGTGACCTTAACGCTCAAGAAATTTTAATTTCCTCGGTAAAATTCTACTCACAATGAAGGATAATTCGAGTCTTAGTTCGAAAAATTTTCTGGGGTGTTGCAGATCAACTCAACGATTCGTCAAGTGGACATTAGTTCACCGAATTCAACAGACACTTGGCCATACAGTTGGTCCAAAGAGTGAGATATGCGGGCTTGCTGAGTGGACTTTTGCTCTCCCCATTTTCCTTTTTCTCCAAAACTCGAATTTCAACCTGTACATCTAGCAAACGTTATTCAAGCAAAAAGTGAAACTTGGGTTGCCTCCCAAGAAACGCCATATTTAACGCCGTGGCACAACGTTGCCATGTGATCGTGCCTCATTCTTTGGGTTTAATAAAGTGTCACTAAGTTTCAAGCTTCTTCATGAAAGCTGAATGCGAAGTCACCATTTGATTTAGAAAAGAAATACCGCCTTTCATATCCTTGAGTACCTTGTCTGATCCTTCCACCTTGTTCAAGATGAGATCAAGCATATCCTCGGTCCGGAAGCCTTTGGGATCAACCCTTGGTTCCTTCAGCTTTTGACTTTCATGATGAGGAACATAACGATCTTTGTCAACATTTCTATCTCTCCGATTTGCACCACAGTCACGCCATTCTCGATCTCGATCTCTCCAACCATCGTCACGATCTCTATTCCAACCTTCATTCTCGCCCTCCCTTGAATAGCTTGGATGAGAACCCCCCACTTGGTTCGACAAGAACTTCACCTCTTCGTTATACATGGCCTTAAAGTGTGCGTAATCAGAGTTAAAACCACTATTAGCACCAACCACATTCACAACCGTGCAACCACCTCCCATGACATGCTTCGTCAATAGGTCCATTTGGATCATTATCTTGGCTATGGTCTAATCTCGTTCTTGGTTCTGTACCATTTGTTTCTTTGTCAGCCCAAGATTCAAAGGAGACACATGATCTTCACTTGTGTACCATGCACGATTAATTTTTGTCATCTCATCAAGCAGGGCCGATGCTATGTCAAACGGTTGTCTCATGATTCCACCCCGAATGAGTTGGTCAGCGACACCTTTGTTGACCATGTCGAGACTCTGATAAAATTTTTACAATAACACATTGTCCGGCAACTCGTGAGTCGGATATTGGAGAAGCAACTTTTGGAACCTCAACTATGTTTCATGGATAGGCTCAGCATCAATCTATTTGAAGTTCTGAATATTATCCCTCAACTTAACCATCTTCAAGAGTAGGAAAAACCTTTCTTAAAACACTTCTCTAAGCCTCTCCCAAGAAGTGATTGATTCCCTTGGTAGTTTGGTCAACCATTTCGTTGCTTCCCCCATTAGAGAAAAAGGGACACAAACGGAGTCGGATTGACTCTTGGGTGATGTTTTTGAAGGAAAACGGTCCACACACATCCACAAAATTTTGGATGTGGTCATGAGGGTCCTCATGAGCAAGCCCTCCAAAGAGACTCTTCATTTGCAACAACTGCAATATCATGCTGGTCATATGAAACACCGCATTGACCACAATTGGAGGCAATCAAATAGCACCCACACTTCCCAGCTGATCCTCATTGACATCGTGCAAGTTTTTGATGTCATCATTGTTCCCGAGTTGACTTGCATTATTCCCATTCACACTCATTTCTTCACCTGTTTTGAAGCAATCAACAATAGACAAAAATAAGATAATTCAACTACAATAGAATTAGTTCACGAAAACAATTCAATAAAATAATTCGAAGCACCACTCCCCGTCAGCGGTACCATTTTTTATAACGCTCAACTACACTTTAGCTGATTCTAAGGGTAGGCGGTCGCTAACAAGTATAAACCCAACTAAGAGTTGGGTTTGATCCCACGGGGAGTGATATGGTAAAGAATTCAATTAGGAAGTAAAACGTGTTCTAATTGTTTGTATAGGTAAATGTTTCGCAACATAAAATTAAATCACGAAGTTTCAATGATTAATATCAAATGGGGGGGGGGGGGGGGATTAGTAACCAATTTGTGACAAAGAACAACTAAAATGGGAATTAAACAATTTGACATCGGACCTTAGGAATGTGATCAATTGAATGCTAATTTCGTGTATGGGTAATTACTAATTGCTTAAAGTTGTTGAATCTCAACGGGTACGCTATGTTTTGATTACAATAGCCATCTCTTGATCAACTATCATGTTTCAAGTAAGTTCTCTCGAACCTCAATAAGCTTAACGCTACCAAACAACCCAATTTCTTAATTAACCCACTTTCTCAAACTAGATTTTAAAGACGCAATCAATACAACTATCAATCAATGATTCTAATCTAGTACCTCTTTATCAAGCAAGCATAGAGAGCTAAGCTAGAACTGAATTTGCAACTTCAGTTCATCAATTAAAACACGAACAAATAAATGAATCTACTTCAAAACAACATTAAAATCAGCAAGTAATAACGCCCATTAGCTAATTAATGCATTCGACTACATGATCACATCCCTAAGGAAAGGGTTTTAGCCAAACATAGTGGAAAGTAAAAACTTGTTACCAACAAGATTTCCCATCTGTATTGCTAACTATCTGCAATACCCAATACCAAAATCAAAGCTAAAATCTTACCATCTTCAATTCTAGATCCCAAACTTCTCCACGAATTTTTAACAATGTGAAAAATGCAAAAAATCTCAAAGACTATATGTTCCCAAAATCTCAGTACGGATTCCACTTAGTGGGATTAGTCGAGATCGCCGATCGACTCCCCGATCTGCTGAGTTGTGCCTCTTATCACCTTTTGTCTTGACTCCTGCATCAAATTATTCTATAAAATTAGGTGATCTAGGTCGGGATCACCGATCCATTCGGCGAGACGCCGAATTACCTTTTGCTTGCCAAGTTTGCTTGGTCCATGGGCTACTTCACTGGAATTTTTGGCGAGTTGGAGGTTTACTTTGTGATCCTTTCAGCGAGTCACCGAATCGCCCTGTTGCTCGCCAAATTTTCTTGATGCATGGGATATTTTGTTTGAAAATTTGGTGAACTAGAGGCCGAGTGACCTTTACGAGCTCCAACTTCACTTTTCTTCAGATTTTCCAACTTTTTCGCTCATTTTCTCCTCGTAATGTCCTTGCCTTGCCCTTAAGCCTTCATTGATGCATATTACCACATTAACATAACTTATGAGCACAAATAGGCATTGAGGACACTAAATCATTGGATAATAAGTCCTCAATGCGTCTAAATTCCCAACTCATCAAATATTCTCTTTCTCAATGTTTAAAGAGTAAAGATTGATAAAAAGATCCGCTTCCACTCTCTTCCAAGCTATTTATTCTTTCCCTAGAATTTCTTTCGCACCCCATTTGGCGACATTAGTAGCGTTCGCCAAACTCATTCAGTAAATCACCATTTTTATCTGAGTTTTCCCTTACTGGCTTCAGGTGTTTGAACTCCAATGTGCGGACTTGATGAAATACACCTTTCACAATTGACGAGTCACTAAATTTCACCTTGTTTGCCTAATTTAGCCTTCAATTTCACTCAGCAATCGGTCACTTTTGGTTATATCTTTGGATTTTCCTTTATTAATTCAGTGAATCACCGATGTGACCTCTCTTCGCCAATCTACCTTTATACTTGGACATCAAATATTGTCCACTTCAGTGATATTCAATTCATTAGGTGATTTTCCCTTTATTAGGCGGTCAACAGTTTGGAGATTTCTACCTTTTTAGTGTTTTTAGCCTCTTTTCATATTAATTATTTTTTGTCCTTTGGCCTCCATAGCTACAAATTATCAATATATCATCAAAATAAGAAATAATTAGGTATGGAGGACACTAATTGTTGAACTAAAAAGCCTCAAATGAGTGCAAATATATCACTCATCAAAATACCGCTACAACTAGTCTTCGCAATCGCGACTCTAGGGGTCTAGCTATCACAATGAGTAAGTGCGTCCATTTTTCTCATTGATTATCATTTTCAGCATGCATTATCAAAGGTCAGCTTATTTTAGGAAATTTGGAGCTCAATTCTTGAAGGAATTTAGCAGGGAGTTATTGGGAATCGTTGGTGGATGGTGTGGGAGCATTATTGGGTTCATTAATCTTTTGTTATCTTCTAAGTTCTATTGATTTCCGCTCTTAAAATCTTTTTATCATTCTTGAGCTTAATATGGTAAAGAGGTTTTCAGATCAATTGATGCTCGGATTGTGCCTATTTTTAGGGCACAAGTTCCTTGAGAGACGGGACCTTGTGATAGAAACAATTTTTTGATTCCACATGTGGGTCTCACGGTCTTGTTTTTACCTTATTTTTGGGTCTGAATCTTTTTATAGCAATTTGGGTATCATTTCGATTGTATTGATGTTTACATCACTAATTTGATAGTGTGGCATCGTTTGGAGGCTACTCGAAAGGGAAAATCTCAAAGAATAAAGGTTTGGGTGTGGTTTCGCCCTTAAGGTAGGTTACAATTTCTATTTTTAGACTTGGCTTAGCTAGTTTCTATATAACTTGAGTAGCATTGATTATTAGGAAGGCTTTAGGATGAGATTGTAGGTTTGTATGATCCTCAGTTATACTTTTGATCATTTTCAATATATTATCATGCTTTTAGCCATGAAGCCTTAGATTAAGTTTAGTGTTAGACTTGGTAGACGTTATAGAATTCTTAGAATATTTCTAGGTGGTTTGAAACTTAGGTTTATATGCGTTGGTTGGCTTAGTTTGATTGTGTGCCTTTTCTGATTATTTTTGTGTTTTTACTTAGTTATTATTTATTTGTGGGCCTAAGGCCTAGGACTTAGACTGACTAGAGTTTCAGATTAGTACAATTACACTATGACAGGTGTCTAACTGATTGTTTGTGTGTTGTGACTGATTTATAAATGGTTTAATTGTGTTTTGTATGAAAACATGTTCGAGACATCTTGTAACACCTCGAATTCTAGAAGACAGGAAAATTTTAGTTTTAAGAAATCTAGTGCCAGTTCCTACGGTGCCATCCACGGCCCGTGAAACAACCCACAGGCCGTAGGTCAGGTCCGTGGTTAGCCAGACAAGTTCTCCCAAAAGTATCGAGTTCTAGTACTTTCAATGGTTCACCAGGACAGTCCTTCATCCAATGATTGAGCGATAAGTAGGGTTCGTAGATGAGTCTCAAATTTAGTTGAATTCAGGATCAAATTGTTGGGACCTACGACCGAAGTCCACAATTCATCGTTGGACTCACGGACTGTAGGTGGCTGTCATCGATGAGGGTCTTGATTTTGAGTCTCTGACACTGAACGAAGGTCGACTAGGATGGTCTGTTGTTGGAACCACAGGCCATAGGTCGTCACCATCGTTGGTGTCGGTAGTTAAATTTTTAGGAGCTTTCGGGTCTTTTCCTAACTATTCTAGCCTAATACTATATCATTTTACCCTTCACCAAAACATCTATATAAGTGTTTTTAACCCCAAAATTCCTCAGTTGAAAACATTAGCTCAAATTTACAAAAGAAGAAGAAGTATTCCTCTCAAATATTTCTCTCTCTAGAAGTTGAAGAAAGCTAGGGTTTGGAAGACAAGTCTCCAATCCCACCATTGAAGTCAAAATTTTGGCATTGAGGTATCATAATTTTCATCCATGAAGCTCTTTCCTCCAAGGAGTTCCCAGATTCTATAATTTATAAAGATAGAATTCCCCAATTGAGTTAGGGTTTTATTCCATGTCATGGGTTCCTTTGATTATTGATTTATTTGATCTTTTTAAGATCTATCAAGCATGAATTGATATGATTACATGATTTTATGATGAATTCCCATAAA
Source organism: Solanum stenotomum (assembly GCF_019186545.1). Lineage (NCBI taxonomy): Eukaryota > Viridiplantae > Streptophyta > Magnoliopsida > Solanales > Solanaceae > Solanum > Solanum stenotomum. The sequence goes on from NC_064288.1 coordinate 38,115,102, forward strand.
CCCATGTCTAACCTATTTTTTATAGATATTGATAATTGAAAGTGGGTTTTGATCTATGAAAGGTGAGTTATGGAATTATGCAAGTTCTTATGTATTTGATGTATAAGTTTTAAGGATGCTTTGAGAGTGAAGTATCAATGATGTTGTTGTTGTTGTGTTGTTCAAAGGATTTCTCATATACACATGAAAGCATGATTGTGAAAGGTTTTCTCACATAATAAGGGTTCTTAGGGTTGAAAGGTCTTTTCACCTAAAATGAATCAATGTTAAGGAGCTATTCTAATGTTGAGGCGAGAGGCGATTACCCATGATCGCTAATTGAAAACAAGAGGCGATTACCCATGTCACATGATGTACGAACAAGAAGCAATTAGCCATGTTCCTTCAAGGGATAAGATGAATATGATTAAGAACTATTCCGTGCAAGTTAAGCTTAGAACCAAGTGGACAAGTGGCGATTACCCGTGTCCCATAAACGATGTGCCAACATAGGATTGTCTAGATAGACATTATCTAATGGATCCACAAAAGCTAGAAGTTTATGGTCCTTACCTTGGCAAGTAGGACACCCCTTTTTGGTGTGGGGCAGACATTGAATTCCATGTTATTATCTCACATGGTCTTATATATCAGTTAAGGCTATTTCCCACAAGAAAACTATGATGAACTAAGGTTACTTCGAGGAAGTATCTCATACATGTTTAAGATGATGGCTATGTGCATTGACTATGTTTTATGGTTCATATTTTCTAACTCTTTATGTCATGTTTTAGCCTGGTAATTGCATCTTATGAAGGTATCTCTTTTTAGAATGACTTTATATGATTTATGCATGGCTATCATACTTGGTACATATTTTGTACTAACGCATACTCTTGCCTACATTCCCCAAATGTAGGGTCCGACAGTGATGGTTCCCAATTTCGTTGCTAGAGCTAGTTGAGGAGGTTTTGTGCTTTGGTGAGTCCTCATGCTTCGAGGATTGGACATTTATTATTTTTTGTCTTTCCTTACTTTCTGTTTTGAAACATGATGTATGGGCTTCACCCAGATTCATTCTTATGTACTAGATGTCTTTGAGACGATGTTTAGATTTCCGTTGTGCTCTATACAAGTTTGATATATTGAAACTGTCTTTTAAATCTCTTTATTATATTTCTTGTATGATGAAATCTAAGTGGATTGTATAGGGCCTCTCGGGGTATTGTACGCTATGTTACGACTAAGGGTTACCTTGGGTTGTGACAAACTTGGTAATCAGAGCACAAGGTTTAGAAAGGTCCTAGGAAGTCTCATAAGCCACGTTGAGTAGAGTCTTGTTCATAAGTGTGAAGCGAGCCACATTTATGAATGAGAGGATACAAGATATTTAGAAAATTTTACTTTTTTCATTACTCTAAAGTCGTACGATAGACTTTAACTCTATAAGGTCTCTCTCCTAATTCTTATCTGATGCTCTACATGAGATGACTACTCGAAGAGCTTATGCTAGAAGGAATGTGAGGGAGAATGTGGAACAAGAAGTTCCTCCTCAAGCTCCGGTCGACCCTTTGGCCGAGCAAGTGCCTATACGGAGTGTAGGGCTGCTTTTCAAGTATTGGCTCAAGCCATGATGGCCCAACCCAACAGGAAGGTTGCGGTCCCCGTGAACCCAAATATGGGAATGGAAACATCTAGAGTTAGGGACATCACTAGAATGAATCCTCCAGAGTTTTATGGTTCTAAGGTTGAGGAAGACCCTCAAGAGTTCATTGATGAGGTTTACGAGGTGTTGATGATCATGGGAGTGGCACCGGTGGAAAAAGGCGGAATTGGACTTTTATCAACTTAAGGGTGTTTCTCAAATATGGTTCAACCAATGGAAAGTTGGGATACCGGAAGATGCGGGCCTTTCAATTGGGAAAAGTTCAAAGTTGCATTCCTTGATAGGTTTTTTCCCTTTGAGATAAGGGAGGCAAAGGTGCTTGAATTCATCAACCTTCATCAAGGAAGTATGAGTGTGAAGGAATATGCTTTGAAGTTCATACAATAGTCTCGATATGCTTCTACTATGATTGCAAATCCTAGGGCAAAGATGAGTAAGTTTGTTTTGGGTGTGTCCAAATGGTGGTTAAGGAATACCGTACCACTATGCTTGTCAATGATATGGACATCTCTTGTCTCATGGTTCATGCACAACAAATTGAAGAGGAAAAACTTAAGGAAAGGTCTAGGGAGGAAAAGAGAGCTAAGACCAATGATGGTAACTTCTCACATTTAAGGTCTGATAGACATGGTCATTCTAACTTTTGACAAAGGTTTTCTGGTCAAGGTTCCTCTAATGCTTTTTCTAAATTCTTTAAATATACGGTGTCTAACCCTAAGCCGCAAGGAGGAAATGTTAGTGGATCTTCATTGCCTACTTATGCTAAGTGTGGAGGAAGTATGAGGGCATGTGTCTAGCAGGTTCCAATGCTTGTTTTGGTTGTAGTAAGGTGGACCACAAGATAAGAGATTGTCCTACAGTTGCTAAGAATGATGGAGATAATCGTCGAAGGGTTTAGCCTAATTCTTCATGTGGTCATAATGGTTCGGGTTCAAATGCTCCATAGGAAAACAAATTTTATGCACTTCAGACTCGTGGTGAACAGGAGGATTCTCCCGATGTGGTTACCAGTATGTTAAAAGTCTTTCAACTTGATGTTTATGCTTTACTTGACCCCGGTGCTACCTTGTCTTTTGTGACGCCATATGTGGCTATGAGATTTGATATTCTTCTGAAAGTGTTGTTAGATCCTTTTTCTTTCTCCACACATGTTGGTGATTCTATTATCGCTAAGTGGGTCTATAGAAAGTGTCATGTCTCTTGTCCCATAGAGTTTCTGGTAAAGCTTGATATGCTAGACTTTGATGTTATCCTTGGAATGGATTGGTTGCACTCATGTTATTCTTCTATTGACTGTAGAACACGTGTAGTCGCGTTTCAGTTTCCAAATGAGCCTGTCCTAGAGTGGAAAGGGGGAAATTCTATACCTAAGGGTCAGTTTGTCTCTTTTCATAAAGCTAGAAAGATGATTTCTGAGGGTTGCATATACCATCTAGTTAGGGTGAGGGATGTGGATTCTGAAACCCCTACTCTTGAGTCAGTCCCCATGGTTAATGAGTTTCTGAAAGTGTTCCCAGATGATTTACCCGGTATTCCTCCCAAAAGAGAAATAGACTTCCGTATTGACCTTCTACCATATACACAAGTTATCTCTATTCCTCCTTACCGAATGGCTTCGCCAGAACTAAAGGATTTGAAAGAGCAATTGAAATATATGTTGGATAAGAGTTTTATCCGACCAAGTATTTCTCTATGGGGTGCTCCAGTCTTGTTCGTTACAAAGAAGAATGGTTCTCTCCATATGTGTATAGACTATCGAAAGTTGAACAAGGTTACCATTAAGAATAATTACCCTTTCCCAATGATAGATGACTTGTTTGACCAATTTCAAGGAGCGAGTTACTTTCCAAGATTGACCTTCGGTCGGGTTATCACCAATTAAGGGTGAAAGAGGATGACATTCCGAAGATGGATTTTCAAACTCGGTATGGTCATTATGAGTTCTTGGTAATGTCGTTTGGTTTGACTAATGCTCCGGCAACATTTATTGATTTGATGAATATGGTGTTTGAACAATACCTTGACATGTTTGTGATTATATTCATTGATGATATATTGATTTATTTGAGAAGTAAGGATGATCACATTAATCATATGAGGATTGTGTTTCAAGTCCTCAAGGACCAACAACTCTTCGTGAAGTTTATTAAATGTGAGTTTTTGTTAAGGTATGTGGACTTTTTTGGTCATATTGTTTCAAGTAAGGGTATTGAGATATATCCTAAGAAGACGGATGCGGTTAAGAGTTGGCCTAGACCTCTATCTCCTTCAGATATTATAAGTTTCTTGGGTTTGACTGGCTACTACAGAAGGTTTTTTGAGGGGTTTTCTTCGATTGTTTCTCTATTGACAACATTGACTCAAAAGAAGGTTAAGTTCATATGGTCCGAAGCATGTGAAAGGAGTTTTCAAGAATTGAAAGATAGACTTACTTCCGATCTTGTGTTGACATTATCGGAAGGAACAAATGGTTTTTTCGTTAAATGATGCCTCGACAATTGGGTTAGGATGTGTCCTTATGAAAAATGGGAAAGTCATTGCCTATGCTTCAAGGCAGCTTAAAATTCATGAAAAGAATTATTCAACCCAAGACCTTGAACTTGCGGCAGTTTTTTTGCCTTAAAGATTTGTAGGCATTAGTTATATGGTGTTCACGTGGATATCTTTACTGATCACAAGAGTTTGCAATATGTGTTTAATTAGAAGGATCTAAATCTTCGCCAAAGAAGGTGGCTTGAGTTACCCCAGAAAGGTGAACGTTGTAGTGGATGCTCTTAGTCGACTATCTATGAGAAGTGTTGCTCATATGAGGATGATAAAAAGTAGTTGGTTCGATATGTTCATAGACAGGCTCGGTTGGATGTTAAGTTAGTGGAATCTACCAAGGGTGGTGTTATGATTCACAATGGTTCAGAATCGTCTTCTGTGGCAGATGTGAAAGCCACGCAAGGTCTTGATCCGACTTTGGTGGAATTGAAGGAAGTAGTGCTTAAAAAGTCCGTAGAGGCTTTCTCCCAAGGGGGAGATGGAGTACTTAGATATCAAGGTCGGTTGTGCGTTTCTAATATAGACGACTTGAGAGAATAAATCTTGTAAGAATCCAATAGTTCTCGATATTCCATTCACCCATGCGCCACCAAGATGTATAGTGATTTGCGGGAGATCTATTGGTGGAATGGGATGAAGAATGATACTGCGGAATTTGTGGCTAAGTGTCCCAATTGTCAACAAGTGAAAGTTGAGCATTAAAAACCGTGAGGTTTAACCCAAGATACTAGCATTCCTACTTGGAAGTGGGAATAATTGAATATGGACTTCATTCTTTGCTTGCCTCTCACCTGGCGGTAACATGACTAGGTTTGGGTTATAGTAGATCGAATGAAGAAATCGACTCATTTCATTCCCATTAAGATTTCTTATTCGGCGGAGGACTATGCTAAGTTGTACTTGAGGGAAATGGTAAAGTTGCATGGAGTGCCTTTATCCATTATCTCATATCATGGTACCCTATTCGCTTCTCAGTTTTGGAAACCTTTCCAAAAGGGCCTTGGTACTCGTGTTAAGCTTAGTATGACCTTTTATCCACAAACCGATGGGAAAGTGGAGCGTACCATCGATACTTTGGAAGATATGTTTAGAGCATGTGTAATTGACTTCATGGGTAATTGGGATGACCATTTTCCATTGATTGAGTTTTCATATAACAATAACTATCAGTCAAGTATTGGTATGGCTCTATTTGAGGCATTATATGGTAGGAGGTGTAGATCTCCTATAGTTTGGTTTAAAGTGGGCGAAGTCGCTTAGATAGGCCCCGAGTTGGTACATGAAGTTATGAAGAAAGTCCGGTTTATTAGAAAAAGGTTAAAAATGGCTTAAAGTCAACAAAAGTCCTATGCTGATGTTAGAAGAAGAGATCTTGAGTTTGAAAATTTCACCCATGAAGGGTGTAATGAGGTTTGGTAAGAAATGGAAGCTTACTCCCCGATATGTAGGCACATATCATATATTGAGGCGTATTGGTAAGGTTGCTTATGAACTTGAATTGCCTAATGAATTGGCATCAGTGCACCCAGTTTTTCATGTCTCCTCGTTGAAGAAATGTGTTGGTGATCCGACAACTATAGTCCTCTTAGAAGATTTGGGAGTTAAGGAGAACCTTTCTTATGAGGAAGTACCGGTTGAGATTTTAGACCAGCAAGTCAAGAAGTTGAGAAATAAAGAAGTTGTGTCCGTGAAAATTTTGTGTAGGAATGAGTTAGTTGAGGGTGCTAGTCAGGAGGCTGAGGTAGAAAAAATGTCCCGTTATCCTCATTTTACTTCTATCCCTACTTTAGCTTGAGGTATTGAGTTCCTCATGGTTTACTCTTTTGGTGTCATATGTCTTAGATATTCCCATGATTTCTTCATTTATGCATATTCATTGAAAAGCATAAGTTTTGAGATAAGGAGTCGACTTGGTTGATTTGTACATGTTTATGTGCATTAAGTATGAGTTGCATATAGACTTCATGATATGATGTTTAGAACAAGCTTTATCTTAAAGTTGATGTTTCCTCCTGATATGTGCATTATGTGATTGCATTCATGTTGGGCTGTTAGGTTTAAGTTCTTACCCTCCTTATGATGTCTTGAATCTCATTCGAGGACGAATGATCCCAAGGGGAGATAGTGTAACATCTCGGATTCGAGAAGACATGAATATTTCAGTTTTAAGAAATCTGGTGCCAGTTCCTACGGTGCCATCCACGACCTTTGGAATTACCCACAAACTGTAGGTCAGGTCTGTGATTGTCAAGGAAAGTTTTCCCAAAAGTGTCAAGTTTCAGTACTTTTCAACAGTTCACCACAGTCCACCTTCCAATGCATGAGCCGTAGGTAGGGTACGTAGATGAGTCTCAGATTTAGTTGAATTCAGGATCAAATTGTTGGGTCCTAAGGTCGTGATCCACGATCTATCATTGGACCCACATACCGTAGGTGGCTGTCATAGATAGGGGTCCTGATTTTTTGTCTTTGACACCAAATGACGGCTGGCCAGGACGGTCCATTGGTGAAACCACAAATCGTAGGTCGTCACCGTCATTGGTGCCGAGAGTTAAATTTTTAGGGGCTTTTGGGTCTTTTTCTAATTATTCTAGCCTACTACTATGTCGTTTTACCCTTCACCAAAACCTCTACATAAGTATTTTTAACCTCAAAATTCCTCAATTGAAATCATTCTCTCAATTTTACAAAAGAAGAACAAGTCTTCCTCTCCAATATTCTCTCTCTAGAAGTTGAAGAAAGCTAGGGTTTTCAAGATAAGTCTCCAATCCCACCATTGAAGTCAAGCTTTTGGCATTGAGGCATGATATTTTTCATCTATGGAGCTCTTTCCTCCATGGAGTTCCCAAATTCTCCAATTTATAAAGATAGAATTCCCCAATTGAGTAAGGGTTTTCTTCCATGTCATGGGTTCCTTTGATTATTGATTTATTTGATTGTTTTATAATCTTTCAAGCATGAATTGATATGATTACCTGATTTTATGATGAATTCCCATGAACCCATTTCTAAACCATTTTTTCTAGATATTGATGATTGAAAGTGGGTTTTGATCTATGAATGGTGAATTATGAAATTATGCATTATCTTATGAAATTACATATAAGTTTTAAGAATGCTTTGAGAGTAAAGTATCAATGATGTTGTTGTTGTTGTGTTGTTGAAAGGATTTCTCATATACACATGAAAGCATGATTCTGAATGGTTTTCTCAGATAATAAGGGGTTCTTAGGGTTGAAAAGTCTTCTCACCTAAAATGAACTAATGTTAAGGAGCTATTCTAATGTTGAGGCAAGAGGCGATTACCTATGCTCTCTAATTGAAAGACAAGAGGCAATTACCCATGTCACATGATGTAAGGACAAGAGACGATTACCCATGTTCCTTACCCATTCTCTCTAATTGAAAGACAAGAGGCAATTACCCATGTCACATGATGTAAGGACAAGATGCGATTACCCATGTTCCTTCAAGATCTAAGATGAATATGATTAAGAACTATTCCGTAAAAGCTAAACTTAGAAACGAGTGGACAAGTGGCGAATACCCATGTCCTATAAACTATATGCCAACATAGGATTGTCTAGATAGACATTAGCTAGTGGATCCACATAAGCTAGAAGTTCATGGTCCTTACCTTGGCAAGTAGGAAACCCTTTTTTCGGTGTGTGGCAGACACCAGATTTCATGTTATTAGCTCACATGGTCTTATAAGTAGGTTAAGGCTACTTCCCACAAGCAAATTATGATGAACTAAGGTTACCTCAAGGAAGTGTCTCATACATGTTTAAGAAGATGACTATGTGCATTGACCATGTTTTATGATTCATGTTTTCTAAGTCTTTATCTCATGTTTTAGCTTGGTCATTACATCTCATGAAGGTATCACTTTTTAGCATGACTTTATATGTTTTATGCATGACTATCATACTTGGTAGATATTTTATACTAATACATACTCTTGCCTACATTTCCCCAAATGTAGCGTCTAACAATTAGGGTTTCTAGTTTCGTGGCTAGAGTTCGTTGAGGTGATTTCAAACTTTGGTGAGTCCTTATGCTTCGAGAACTGGACATTTATTGTTTTCGGTCTTTCCTTACTTTCAGTTTTGGAACATGATGTACGGGTTTCGCCCAGATTCATTCTTATGTACTAGATGGCATTGAGACGATGTTTAGATTTCCGTTGTGCTCTATACAACTTTGATATATAAAAAACTTTATTTTAAATCTTTTATTCTATTTCTTATATGATAAAAGCTAAGTGGCTTGTATGGAGCCTCTCAGGGTCTTGTATGCCATGTTATGCCTAGGGGCTACTTGGGTCGTGACACATCTCCACTTGGCATATTTTGGCAAAAAGGTGTAACTGAGTCACTTGGATGATTTTATTAGGATTTTTACTTGTCTTGGGTTTAAGAGAGCATGTTACTGAGTTTCTTTTAATGAAAATTTGCAGCTTGGAATTAAGTATGTCTTTTTCGGAAGTTTTCATTCTATGGAGTTATTTACTTTAAGATTTTTTATTTCAGAGGAAAAACACTATTGTTACGAGAATTTGGATAAAAAGGGGAAATTATTTCAAAAAACATATGGATATTCCAAGATGTTTAGGTGACAGAAGAGGTTTTTACTTTTTATTGAGCCCAATGGGATATTAGGGTTGCACGTCATGCATACTACATATGTTAATGATCTCTGGGAGCTCGTATACTAAATTCTGAGTTTTAATTCTACTACACTTGTTTATGAGATCCGACGGGTTATGCAGTTTTCTCGAGATGCCTACGGTGCGGTCGGTGAGATGATTCTGGAACTTTTTACCTATTTCATGCATTGGCCTCATATACAGTGCATCGCCTTGTGTTTTATGTTAGTTTGTGATTGGCTTGAATTGTAAGGATAATTTTTTTTTTTTTTTTAGTATTATTATTATTATTATTATTATTCTCTTCACTATTAAGTGGTGGTTGTATACTTTTAGTCAGTGAATTATTGAATCGCTGTGTTAGCACTATCATGACATCTTTATCTATATAGTATCTATCTAAGCTCAGTTGGCCTATGATGCCTACTAAGTGCTCTGTTGTTTTGTACCCATGCTACATTTCTGCATCTTTTTCAGATGCAACTCCTAACACTAGCCACCCACGATGAGTTCAGATCTCCCGTGGCTGTTGTTGTTGGATCATGGTTAACTCTTGGCATCCGTAGATTTACTGGTTTCCTTCTTTTTACATTATCCACGTAGTTTGCACTTTTGATTAGACAGGTTTGATGTATATTGCCTTTCTATACTTTTTAACACTCGTGTACTACTGACTCCAAGTGTGGAGTTGCATTCCTATGCATAGTTTTTTGTTTCTCGATCACTTTCTGACCCTTTTTGTATATCTTGTATCGTCCTATACACATCTATGCTATGGGTCCCTCTTTCACATTTTATTGTATTTATTGATTGTAGTGGGATTTCGACTTGTCTAGCGGAGGATTTATGTTAGGCGACATCATGATCCAATTTTGGATCGTGACATTTTGTTGAAAACCTAATGCATGAAGGGTTGAGGATTTCCGCCAATCTAATTTTATGAAAATCATTATAAGTAATTCTTTGCATCTTGCACTAACTATTCAATTGACAACTTCCTATTTTATTTTATTTTTAAAAATCTATTAAACCTCGAATCTACTGAATCATTTATGTTCTAACATTATCAATGACAATCTTCTATATTTTCACTCTATACAATACTTAACAGTACTATTTTTACACCTAATAACATTTGTCCAAAAAACATTTGTAAGATAGTTAATCAAATAAATATTAACAAGTAAAAAAACTAAAAGAAATGAAAATCATTCTTGTAGGAAAAAAGAAGTAGCTTATTGAAACTTAAAAAATATATTTTGTTTGTGAGGCGGAATAGAAACAAAGCGGGATGAAAATAAAAAAAAACGTTATGCAAGGTGGGGCGAAGCAGGATAAGGCAAGACAATTGAATTTTTTTATAGGTTAAGCCTCAACTCATCCCAACCCTGCCCCATGATCATTTCTAGCTCAAACTCACCTTATTGTTTCTATAAATAGCGTAAGCAAAATGAGTCCATATTTTGGTAACCTGCGCATATTTTAATGGGTTGGGTCAATGATTTTTATATGGCTAAAATATGGGTAGATACACATATTCAACCCATGAAAATATAGATAAAATATGGGTAAACAATGAGTAAAATATGGATTAGCCAAATGGGTTAAACTTCCAATTTTTATTCACTCAAAATTCATGATATCACTAAAAATATAGTAACTTCTCCTCCTTTTTATGTTCTTCTATAAAACTAACGAGTGTAATTACATAATTAAATTAATATTTAAAATAAAAGATAATTATAAAAATTAGAAGTTAATATTTAATAAATGTATGCCTTTGTGATGAGTGGAGCATTAAATTAGGTATTTAAAATACATAATATTTCTTGAAAACTATATTAACAAAGGAAAATTGATCACCTTCAGATACGTCCAGATACATGTATCTTGAGATCCATGGAGTCAAAATTATGTGTAATTGGTTCTAGATACACTGTATCCAAGTGAATTCGCATGTATCTAGGATACATAGATAAATCTCGCGTACCTCCCTCTCATCTCGCTCGCCATTTCCCTATATATCAGGTACTCCAGATACATACGAATCACACCAGATACATGTATCTAGTGTGTAGATCCATGACTATTTCGCTCACCTCTCTCCCTATTTTACTATATCTGATAGCAAAATACATGTATCTAGGTGTATCTTTCTCAATATATGGTAGGAAACTCTTAATTAATGGTAAGATATCTGATCTCGAATATTCATGACTCATTTAATATGTATCTGAAATTGTCTAAGGAAGAAAATTGGACAAAATGTAAAAAAATCTGGAAAAATTGTTGAATTGGTTGAATGAAAGATTTGATTAGGACCGCTATCTTCTAGGCTCTAGATATTTGGAGTAGATGAAAAAGTGACTTGAATATTCATTTTTATAAATTGTTAGAGATATAGAAATTTATTGAGGTAAAAAAATGGTGTTTACTATAGTTAGGGTGAGATCATGAGCCTTGAAGCCATAATTCAATTCAAGAAAAGTTAAGAGTCAAGTCAAGAGAAGTTCATAGAGTCTTCCAAAAGTCTTTTACAAATGTTTTAACTTAGTTTTAAGACTTGAGTTTTAAGTTGAGTAAAGAGTAAAGATTGAAGTTCATTTCTTCAAAAATAGTATATCGGGACTGTGTATTCCCAAAGAGTAAATGTTTTCACATTTCAAAAAGAAAGGAAACACTGATTTCCAGTTGAGTCTATGAGCTAGTTTACAGTAAAGAACAAATGCTTTCACAATTAAGCAAGAGAGGAAACTTTGATTTCCAAGAGAGTCTTTCAGCTAAGTTTTGAGCAATTATCTTAAACCACAGAAAGAAGTTATGTTTTTAAACATAATAACTTGTATCTTTTGGGAGTTGTCACGACCCGGGAGCACCCCCTAATCGTAACCGGCGTACTCGACCTCGAAGAGGTCTAATACAAGCCTCTTAGCATTCATTCATCGCATAGACACCAAAACCATAAGGAATTAAAAACTTTCTTCACACACGAAGATACTTTCAATAAATAGCAAGCGGAAGACTTTCTAGACTTTATACAATATGTCTCAAAACCATCTAATACCTGAATATAACATTGGGACTAAGCCCACTCAAAACTTAAGCAAATACTAGAGAGACATAAAAAGAACATGTTGGTTATTGCCCTCGAATCTATGAGGACTCACCAAGTCTTCATCTTCAACTCTTAAAAACCTATCAAGTAGCCATGACATATCACCATCTCCAAATCCCTACACTTTAGTCAAAAAGCGAAAGAAAGGGGTTAGCACAATTAAGTACTAAGTATGGAGACCATGCAAGAAAATATGCACAACGGACATTTACAAGAAATGTATGCTTTCATGTCCTTTGATAAAACCTTTCCTTTACAAGTATAAGAGACATAATACAAGTCAACATTAACATATTAGACCATAGCCAACCATACATATACTTAACATAAATCCATATACAACCCATGCTTAACTTTAGAAGGACACATGTCATTTCATTACCATAGGACCTCTACCTAATATAACCTTAAGACACACTTGAGTGAGACAAGAAGTGACCGCCCACACAATCCTCTTCAAGCACACTTAAGTGTTCCCCAAGATTACCTTAGATAAGGACTTTATAGGCAAAGTGCATAATCATACCCGATAGATAGCATATTAATGAGATGATATGTATAATGATGCTTACATAAAATAAATCATATTTAGTGGGGCATAGTACATGTGTGGTGAGTGACCATCAATATAGTATTTCCAAGGCCTACCACCCCCTTGGAGAGGCGAAAGAGGTACAAACCCCTCAATGTGGTTACCCGGGCCTACCACCCCCCGAGCTAGGGACCAAGGTACAAACCCCTCGATATGGTTATACGGGCCTACTACCCCCCGTACTAGGCAACCAAGGTACCAACCCCTCGATATGGTTATACGGGCCTACTACCCCCCGTACTAGGCAACCAAGGTACCAACCCCTCGATATGGTTATACGGGCCTACTACCCCCCGTACTAGGCAACCAAGGTACCAACCCCTCGATATGGTTATACGGGCCTACTACCCCCCGTACTAGGCTTGGTCGACTCACAACACTTATATAGAGAAAACAATATACATGTGTCCATTTCATCATCATTTCAGTAATTATATAACCATCCGATTCATAGGACGTACATTGGACCTTCCATTTCCTAAGAATTCTATAAATGGGCATTTTATCAAACACAAGGTGGGCTATTGTTCATGTAAATGAAATCTTGTATTTCAAGAATACTAAGTCCAACCAATTCCAAAATCCATATAAATCAGCCCACCAACAACATACATATATATCAACCTTCATAATTTGATCATGGAAGCATGAAAACCATAAACATCACATAATAATTCCATTTCATGATAATATGCAAAATAGACCATAATAGGATGTGTAGTAGTAATTCCATAATTCAAGAGTTCATAAATAATCATAAGGACCCATAAACTTGAAGTAGAAATAGAGGATAAATGGTTGGACTTGTGGAAAGGAAGGTTTCCACAATCAAACCCACATACCTCAACTTGTTCACGAGTATATCAACCTTAGAAATACAATTACATAACTTATTTAACTTCTATTAGCTCAGTAATGTTGACGTAAAATAGGATCATCATCATAAGTAAGCCTAGCATGTACAAATACAACTATGCTCCCAAAACAGTGAATCTGGCCAGCCTAGTACCTCATGTTGCATCTTAGATTTGAAAAGGAAAATGGCAGAACTAGACTTTATAACCTTCATGAAAGATGTAGATACATCTCTTAGGGTTGCAAACAAACAAGGATCACCGCAAAATATATTTTGTACAAAAAGATATAGTCAAGACACTAGCCGCTGGTCATGCAGGATTTCAATTCTCGGAATCTGGGCAGAACTTGCCCTATGTTGCGTCCCATATTTCGTATCCATAACAGTTAAATTAGAATTTTACATAAACATAAAAGTTGTAGGTATACGAGTTAGCTTTCCAAATCATATTTATTCACTGCAAACTAAGTTCTAGAGCAAGAGATATGCCTAAAATACCAAACACTATCCAGCTCAAAAACAGGTTTCGTCACTTACATCCGAAAGGAATGCCATATCCTATCGATTCATATTCAACAAAGCTTCTAATGTATCAAGAAGAGGCACCTAAGTCTACCAAGTCAAGACACACATCACATTATAAAGATCCTTCACATTCCATCATCATCACATATGAACAATAATAGAGGACACACTTTCAATCACAATACAATAACACTTTAAACAAGATCACCTTGAGATCACATGAACACCTTTATATTCACAACATGATTGCCTTTACTTCATTTGATTCTCATTCAAGTCCTTCACATCACATTCACATATATGATATCATGTCAACACTTCAATTCCTCATATAATGCCTCCAAGGCCATAAACACAATACATTCAATAAGTAAACACCTCTACCATAAGTGGATCACACATCAATCTATCACAATTCTATATCAATTCTACCTTAACAATGAAGTTAGGTCCACTTACCCTTTTTTTCCCAAGCCACAATCACCATTCCTCAACTATCCAACAATTCACAATAGATAAGCATAAATAATAATAGAAGTCAACTATTCAACTCAATCCAAGCATACTTCCATCATCATTCAATCATAAATAATAAACCCACTTCATAAGCCAACTTTAGGAAACTTGCCAAGACATGGGTTCATGGAAATTTCTTTCTTAAAACCATCAATAGACACCATTAATAACGTAAATCATCAAAAAAAAGCATTTAATGCAAGAACCCATGCTTAGAATCGAAATTAGGATTTTTTTTGTGTTTTTGGAAGAACTTTGAATCATTTGAATTGAGCTCCTTGAAAGGAAGAATAATCAAGGATAAAGAATCCCCATACCTCTAAGTTGAAAACCCACGAGAATTGAAGAAGAAGGAACTCAAAATCTTCAATCCTAGCTCCAACTTCTTCTTTTTCTTCTTCTCCTCTTCTTCTCTTCTTCACTCAAGAACCCTAACTCTTACTCTTTTAAAATGGAACAAAAATGATCCACAATCAGCCTAACACAATAATATAACCTCAAAAGAAAAGATTTGTGAAAAGACCAAAATGCCCTTAAATTTTCGGACGGACTCCTTGCTCACTGCCCAACTTTCAAAGGGCATAACTCGCTCATACGAACTCAGAATCGAGCAAACTCGGTGGCGTTAGAAAGATCGTTCCAAGGGATTTCCAAACATTACTATAACTACTCCTGGATCATCCTGATCTAGGAGTTATGACTGCTCAAAGTTGGCCAAAAACTTACTGATTTCCCACACTTGACCAAATTTCCAGGTTCTGAACTTTTTCCAAAAGTGACTACTTCCAATTTCAAGTTACTTCATATTCATTTTAAATTGTCGGATGTAACACAATTAAAACGAAATTACATAAAAGCCCCTCATAGAACCTCATTATAAAGTCAACACAAAGTCAAAGGCTCTTGCTTAACCTATCATTTTCCGAGTCGTTACAGGAGTAGTATTGATCACCGATATGGGGGAGAGTTCACACAAATCCTAGCCTCGTAAACCATGTAGCCATCATGGGTTTAAAAATGGTCATACTTTTTAGATGATTCCTTAGTGCTTTTAAGCATAGACTAGTGGATCCACTTAGTGAGTTAGGTTCTATGCCCTTGGCAATGTATAGGATGGCCTTGGCAGCGTTAGGCAAAACAATGTATCATCACATAGCTCTTAAGTGATGGTTGTCGGTTAGAGAAATTTCTACAGAAGTATTTTGTATTATTAGATAAACAAAAGTAAATTGTATTTTTATATACATTCCAGGGTTTATATTGTATCTTTGCATACATACATAGTTACTATTGTATTTATAAATACACAATGTTGTTCTCCATGTTTAAAAGCTTTTATTTATATTGCCTTTATATTATTGCTTTATATTGAAATGAGTTAAGTTGAGTTGAGTTGATCCCACGTATATTCTTTCAGCAAGCTTATGTCTTGTTTTAGAATTCCCCTCGGATGCTTGTACATTCAATGTACTGATGCCATTTGACCTGCATCATTGTTATGATGCAGATATAGGTAAGCAGGATCAACATCCATCGCTTCATTGATTCGAGTTGAGCTTTAGAGTTGTTGGTGAGCCTCCTTGATTTTGGAGGACCCCTTTTTACTACTTTATAGTTAGTTCATTAGGATGTTGTGGGTCTTGTCCTGATGTCCATCTCAGTTGTTAGAGGCTTCATAGACAGTTAGTTGATGTTAGTTCTCGAGTCCTTCCATTTCAGTTATGCTTGAGACTTGAGTTGCCACTTTGGCCAACGAATGTTTAATTATAATACATTCCCAGTTATCTTTGAGTTTTCAGTTTACTTTTTAAAGTACATTTAAGTTGAGTAAAGTCTTCCGCTAAGATTTAAGCCCTGCCAAGGGTTTGCTTGGAAACAACAATGGTTCTCGAGTGCCAGTCCCACCCAGGGTGTAGGCTCGGGGCGTGACAAACTTAGTATCAGAGCACATAGTTCAAGAGTCCTAGGGAGTCTATGAAGTTGTGTCTGTAGAGTTCTAGTTATCGGTGTGAAGCACACTACATCTATAATTATGAGGTTGCAACACATACTAACTATGTCACTTTTTTCATACTCATTTCATGCGATAAAGTGTATCTCTATAAAAGTCTCTATCTAAATCGTGCTTGTGCGTGTCTTTCAGATCATGCCTACACAAAGAGCTGTCAGAGGTCGTCCGGCTAGAAAAAATGTTGAACCACAGGAAAAAGGGGTACCTAATGCACCAGAAGTGCAACTCCAATGAGAGGTCATTAATGGTGAGTTCTGTGAGGCCATATGAATGTTGAGCCAAATTATGACCAACCAAGCTGGGCAACAAAGAGAGAATCATCGGGAAGTGGCTCATACTTCTAGAGTCCGTGAGTTCTTAAGGATGAATCCTCCAAGCTTCACATGTTCAAGTGTCATTGAGGACCCGAAAAACTTTGTTGAGAAGCTTCAGAATGTTTTTGTGATCATGCATATTGTCGATGCTGAATGAGCGGAACTAGTTGCGTATCAGCTGAAGAGTGATGTTGTAACACCTCGGAAACTAGTAGGCTAAACTAGAGCTTATCGTGAGGGTTAGAGTTGTGAATTTAGCTTCCCATACTTAGAATGAAGGGTTTTAGGATAGCACATCAAGGTATGACTCCCCAAGGACAAACCAAGGGTCCTTGAGGAGGATCCTAGCAAACTACCCAAGAAAGCTGCCCAAGGTAGTGCACCCAAGAAGGGACCCACTCCCTGAAGGGGAGTCTAACCACGTGGATGGCTTCGTGGGTCAGGGTCCCAAAGATACTTACTCAAACCACCACCCACGATTAACTAGAACGCCCCCTTGGTTAACTCATGGCCTGTGGACTTGGCCTCGTGGGTGAGGCAGAATGTTGACTTAGGTCGTTAAGTGATGTATTAATGGAACTTTCCAAAATTAATTAGGGGTTAAGTGGTGTAGTTTTAACCTTACTTAGACCACCTATATAATGTTTTTAGACCCCTAAATTCATTGATCCTAGTCATTTTTTCATCTCACCAAAAAGAACCCAATTCAATCCAAGAAATTCTCTCTCTAGAAAGTGAAAAAGAAAAAGAAGAAGAGAATCAAGCTAGGTCAAGTCAAGACTCCATTGTTGCAAGCTTTGTAAAACTTTATAATCAAGGTATGATAGCTTATTCATTCATGGGTTCTTCCATCCATGGAGTCCCCTAGTTATTCCACAATTGTGAAGATGAAATCCCTAATTCACGTTAGGGTTCCTTCCAATATTGTGGGTTAAGTTGAATATGGATCCAATTGGTGGATAATGATTTTTTTATGATTTAATTATTACTGAATCATATTTTTATGATAATATTACATGTTATCCATGGTTAACCCTAATCTAATTGATGAAAATGAAGTAATGTGGGTTTATGCCTTATGAAGGGAAATTGAGGATTCATAGATGATCTTCTAGAATTGGTGATATGTACAGTAATTTTTCAAGAATAAAAGCATGTCAACATGAATTTAATTAGAATAATGTATATGTGATGGATCATGAGTAGTAAGGCTTGAGATTGAACCTTTATGATGATATATGACTAGAATTGCTTAAGAATGAAACATATGACTAGATGCCTTGTGATCTAGGTATGTAAGATGATTGTATGAAGTAAATCTTTTAGATTAAGGCTTGTAATAATGAATGTTGATTACTAGGGTTTTGAAAGTAAAGCCAATATGATGAATTATGTATGTTAAGGCTTTAAGAGTGAAGCTTATATGATAATGGTAGACTACTAGATAGAATTGCCGTGGAAGGACTTTACCGACCTAATCTACCTTATGAATGTTTGAATGTATGAAGTGATAAAATCACTTGAGTTATGATGATATCCATTTCTAACGTTAGAATTCTAAATATAATGATTAAAGAAAAGTTTAAAAACCTCAAGGAGGTAAAGTATGAGATTCTGCATGTTCTTATAGAACCTATGTATATGCTTACGGTACACTTTGAGAGTGAAGTGTCTATGATTATGATGTAGCTGTGGTGTTGTTAAAAAGATATTCTCCCACACACCTAGCATGAATATGATAGGAGATGAAAGGTTCTCTCACATAGAATGATTTTAGGTTGAAAGGCTTGCTCACCTGAAATGAATCAAAGCATGTTTAGTCATGTTAGCTTGAAGTTGTGTCATGAAATCCCTTCATGTATAGCTTGACTGGGTAATATAAGACCATTTCATGGTAGCTTGAGTAGGAGATGTCATGGTAGCCTTGGATTGAGAAATCATACTCTTCTTAAGGGTAGCTTATACTAGCATCATAGAATGCTTGCATGGTAGCATGACCTGGTTAGGCCAAACCATTTCATTGGAAGCTAGGATGGAGTAATAGTACCCTTTCTTGTATAGTTTGGACTTGCATAATAGTATGTTTCCATGGTAGCTTGGTCTCTCCCAATATACTGACTATTCCTATATAGCTTGGTCTAGCCCAATTTGGTGACTATTCCTATGTAGCTTGGTCTATCCCAATATGGTGACTATTCCTTGGTAGCTTAGTATATCCCATTATGGTGACTATTCCTTGGTAGTCTAGAAATGATAAACAGTAATCATTTTAGTATGATAGCCTTAAGTGGTACTTAGTATGGGTAGGATTATGGTGTCTTATCCATGCATTGCATAAGTATTACTTGAAGCTACTTATGAAGTGTTCTCTTATATGTTGTATGCTTAGCTTGGATTGTTGCCATAGTTTCCTTCCATGATATGTTGGAGTAAAGCTGAAGGTTTCCTTGTCTTTGGGAATTAAGCTAAGGATGAGATCCAAAGATGGTAAGTATGATTATGATGACCTAAAAGTGGTACTTAGTGTGAGTGGGATTATGGGGTTTTATCCATGCATTGCACAAGTATGCTTTGAGGTTACTTGAGAAGTAGTTTTCTTATGGAATGAAGATCTAAGATTTTACTATGCTTATGAACATGATGTAATTCTTATGTCGATAGCCTATGCCTTATGTTGATATCTCTTATGATTGTGGTATATGTATCTTATGTTGACTAACTCTTATGTTATGCTAGCTATCATATTTAGTACATTTTGTACTAACACATAATCTTGCCTAAATTCTTATGAAATGTAGGGTACGGCTATATTGAGTTCCATTCTCGTGGCTAGGTTTTTTGTAAAAGAAAGGAGTTGAAGACTTGGTTAGTCCTCATTGCATCAAGGATTTGATTACCTTTCCTTTATGTCTTTCTTTTATGTTTATAACTATTCTATGGGTTGGTCCTAAGAGTTATTCAAAGTTGTTTAGATGGTTAAAGACAATGTTAAAGACTTCCTCTTCATTTTATCGCACTTCGACTGTTATGAAAAATGTTTTAAATTTACGCACTTTTCTATTATCTTATGTTATGATATGCTAAGTGGCTTACATTGAGTCCTTCGGGGTTCTATGTGCCATGTTACATCTAGGGTGTATCCTTGGGTCGTGACAAACTTGGTAATCAGAGCACACAGTTTAGAATGGTTCTAGGATGTCTAAAACCACGTCTAGTAGAGTCTTGTGAATAAATGTGAAGCGTGCCACACTTATGAATAGGAGACTATTAGATGTTTAGGAAATCTCGCAGCTTCATTTTCTAAGTCGTGCCATAGAGTTTAACTCTATAAGATCTCCCTCCTACTCTTTATCCGATGGTCTTGAGAATATGACCACTCGAAGGGCTTATGCTACAAGGATCGATGAAGAAAATGTTGGTTGTGATACAAATTATGGCTATGTGACTAGATAGGACTTGATATGCTAGAATTAGATG
Source organism: Solanum stenotomum (assembly GCF_019186545.1). NCBI lineage: Eukaryota > Viridiplantae > Streptophyta > Magnoliopsida > Solanales > Solanaceae > Solanum > Solanum stenotomum. The sequence goes on from NC_064288.1 coordinate 38,135,348, forward strand.
ACATCCTTAGGATGGATTGGTTGCATTATTGTTATGTGTTGTTGATAGTAGAACCCTACTTGGCCATTTTTGAGCTTTAAGTATGTTGGTGTAGACTTGAGGAATAGGGTGTTTAAGTAATGCCTAGATGTGTTGCGTGAGTAGACTTGTCTAAAGAGTAGTAGTTTAATTCACCCTGGTTTAGAATCCTCTTGTGTGAAGAATGTGAAAGTTTAGTGATAACTTGTTCCGACCTTAGAATTGAAAGAAATGAGGCTTAGAAGAGTTTGTATAGGCTTACTCCCAAGGGGGAGATGATGTGCTTAGATAGCAAGGTCGTTGAGTGTTCTTGATGTTCATGATTTAGGTTAGCTTAAAATTCTCACCTTGAGAGGTGTAGTGAGTTTGTGAAGTTTAGTCCCGATTTTGTAGGCTCATATGAAATCTTGAATGGTGTTGGTAAGGTTGCCTGTGAACTAGAGTTGCTTAATGAGTGGCACCGGTGTATCCGATTTTCCATGTCTCTAGGATATAGAAGGGTGTTGGAGATCCGACTTTCATAAATTCTTTAAGAAGAGTTGGGAGTTAATGAGAATTTCTCTAATTTAGAAATACCGGTAAGGATCTTGGACTGGCAAGTTAAGAAATAGAAGAGTAAGGAATTTGCTTCCATGAAAGTGTTAAGGAGTATTCTTTGAATGAGGGTTTTTGGTGAGGGTGCTACATGGGATGCCAAGGGCCAATAATAAGTCCTGATATCCTCATCCCTTTTCCTTGTATTCCTCCTTTAGCATTAAGATGATGAGTTCCTCATGATTTTTCCTTTATGTGAATTCATGCGTGTTTTAGATGTTTCAGTGATTTTCTTATGTTGTGCATGTTCATGAAAACTTGTGTTTAGAAAGAAAATGAGTTTGCATAATTGTTTTCCTCATGTTGTAGTGCATTGAGTATAAGTTGCCTATAGAACTTCATAAGATGAATAGATGAACATGTCCTAGCTTGGAGTTGAGAGATTCCTCCTTGGAAGAATGTTATGAGTATATATTGCGTATAGGTTCCATGAGGGTGTGTTGAGCATGATTTTAGCTTGGAGATAGTAGTTTCTCCTTGAATATGAGTAGATGTAGAATTTCATGCATTTTGGGTTGTTAGATGTAGTTCCTTCTACTTTGTGTTGCATTGAGTATGTTTAGCTTGGAGTTGAAGTTTTCCTCCTTGGTTGTGTGGATTTAGATATGTTGCATGCATGATGGGCTACTAGTCTAGAGTCATTTCCTTTAAGAGGTGTTTAGAATCGTCATTCAAGCACTACAAGAAAATGCTTCATTAAAGACCAAGATTTAGTGACGAGTTAATAATATGGTCCCTGAAAGTACACATATAAGGACTAGTTTTTATATTGGTCCCTAATTTTCTATTTTGTTTGGTTAACTAGCGAAAGGAATTAGTTTGGTCGTCAGAATCGTACAGTTCCGGTCCCTGATGCTCTAAATTGAGCGGGATTAACCGCGCTAATATTTTAAGCCACTAAAATGGTTTTCAAAAAAGCGAAAATTAAATTATTTTGAACAGTTTTAATTTAAGAAATAAAAGAAAGACCCCTCAAAGTCTCTTATTATTTTGTTTCCCCAAAAACCCTAAACTCGTCTTTTTGTTACCAAAGCGGCGATTTCTCTCTATTCCTTGGTTTTCACTGCCATTTTCTTGCCCATTTCCTCAATTAAAGTGAAGAGTTATTTCCTCCACCTTTGTTGTATGCCATTATTCTGTTATGTCGGTCACTGGTTATCACAAATGCTAAGCTTTTCTTCTTGGTTAGTGCATTTTCTTTCGATGTTTTTGGTTTCTTGTATACAGATTCATAATTTGCTTGTCCTATAGCAGCTAGTATGTATAGGTTGTTTAATTTGGCCCAACTAGAATAATCTCTTTTTTGAGGTAACTTAATCTATTTTTCAGGGTATTCCTAAAGTTAGATTTCATGTTAAAGTTAGGTTTTTTAATCACCCTGTTTTTTAATCATTCTGGTTGCAGATGAACAAAACCTCAAATGGTTGAAAGAGTAACATCTATGAATCTGCGCGAAAAACACCCATATCTTTTTCAGATCAAGTCCTGTAAAATTGCTCCTATTAAGCATTTTAATGGCATGTTAAAAGGTATATTTTAAGTACAATTGAAGTATATATTGTTATTCACACTGCTTTATTTTTCTTTTGTGTGCAAATAAGTAATTTCTGAACTTCCGAATAGAAATAGGTTGTTTATGGAGGATTAGTGGCCTGGTAGCATATTCCATTAATTGCACCTGCTAAGGCTCTAAGAGTTTTACAAAAACAGAGGAAGATGATTATATGGTGTTAGACTATTGAACGAATATACATATTACTGACGATTTACATTTATTTGAAAAACAAAAATAGAAAGATTTACTTTTGGATGAAAGAGGAATAAATGAACTAGGATTCTAAGATGTAACGGTGAATCCTCCAGGGATATGGGTTGGGTGACGATGTGAAACATGGTAATGAAATCATAACACAAAAGGTTGTCATAAAT